>NC_137946.1:33120766-33500766 GCF_963969265.1 Rhamphochromis sp. 'chilingali'
TCCAAATATGCTCAACCTCTAACTCCAAAAATCAAACATGGCAGCATCGAAAACAGCAACGCTGACGCCTCAAAATGTGACAGCGAGTGCTGTCACCGTGGCTACGCCCCTCTCTTTCTTTTGTATACAGGCTACAATAATTCAATAAACATATAAATCTATTTGATCAAACATCGTCACCGTCTCCAGGGTAAAATGAGCGAAGAGTTTCTCCTCCTCTCCTACACTGCAGCTCCACAAATCATCCAAACTTTAATGTTATAAGATATTTAAACCCACTGAAGCCTCGCATTAGCTTCTGTCAGCGTGCTGTGAAACGGTCGAGCCCTCTTTTTACTTTCAGATCAGGAAGGAGACGAAGCTGCTGCTGACCTCCACTCGACCTTCCTCCTTCCTTTGTCCTGGATGTGTCCTTTATCGACCCCGTTTTCCTCCACAGCTGCATTTTTTTTATTTTTATACATTTAAGATTCTTGTTTCTATTTTTTTATTCTCTGTTTGAGATTAAATGGAGTAAAATATATTTAATCTGCTTTTATATTATTTATATTTATAAAACCATGTTAAATTAAACTAAATTGAAAAAACAAAATGAAAAAATACTTGATTTTAATATGAAACGGTTTCTTACAAAATTTGACAGATTGGGATTCATTTTATTTTAACTTTATTTGTACTTTGAAGTAAAAAGTAACGTTTTTAAAAAACAGTAAAAAGTTTTTTAATCTTTTCCACATTTCATTTCATATTTTACATGAACTGCAACAGATAATTTCTTAAGTTCAAAGGTATAATATTAATATGAGTAATTCATTAAAATATACGGTAGATGAAAACATCTAAAAACACAAATTTGAGAATAATAAATAAATAAATAAATAAAACAAAGGAAAAATGTGTTTGACCTGTAAATATTAGTTATTTTATTTTTCGTCCAGTTATCCTCTTTTTAAACACAGTTTTATTTTAGTTATTATATTTGAATGATGCTGCACAAATAAACACTATATGAACTTTGACAGAGAAAAAAATTATTAACCTAAAGCGAAAAGCTGCTTCTGTTCATCTGCCTGTGAAATACTCAGATTTGAATCATTTATTAGAAATCATTAAATCTGGAGACTAAAATGAGGGAAATGTGTCTCACTGACAGGCATCAGAGGAACATGATCAATATTAACCTCCTAACAGATCAGCTGATTACTCAAGATAAATAGTTTAACCCTTTAAATACTTTGATGAACACAGATGATGTTTTATTTACACTCTCTTCATACGGATTAAACAAAATAGGAATCCAAAATTGAAATGCTTCGTTCATGATCTTTATACGTTTTGTCCACATGAAGAAAAAGTTTCCCCTTAAATGTAGAATTCATCAAGAAATGGATCATTTTTACAAAAACGTTTAAAGCCTGATGATTTACAAAGTCTTTTGTTTGTTAAACCTTTAATGAGTTTATTTATTTGATATTTAATATGTTTAGATTGTAATTGCATGCATTTTAATTATAAACACTTTGATATCAGATTTTTTTTCTCAGTTCGAGTTCACATTTTAAGATTTCTTCCATTTAAATTTCAGCTTTTTGAAAAAGAAATTCAAGCTCGCTAAATAAACGTGTCTGAAGAAAAGATCATATTGAAAGTGTGATGATTAAAAAATGATGAATGGCTCGGTCTGCCGTCTCTCTGAGGACATATTAGCTGTTTTCTATCATTTTGTCGGATGGTCTCCGTCCCTTTGATGGAGGCCTTTGAAGTCCAGCAGCGGACTGTCATGCAAATGGAGGCCGATAGAGAGGAGCCTGGGACGGGAGGAGGCGGAGGTGAGTGTGGGAAAAACCTGCTGTGGAGTCTCAGTTTTTATCAGGGTTTAATTCAGAAAGAGGTTTTAGTTTTAAAATAACGAGGATGATGTGAGGAGGAAGAGCAGGAGTGGGTGGAAGTGAAGAGAGGAAGAAGAGCGCGAGAGGAAGAGAGGCAGCGTGTAAGGGTGGTGAGGAGAGGTGAGGGAGGGAGATAAGAGCAATAAAAGTGAACATGTGACTGCTGCAGTTTTTAACGGGCAGCTGATGGAGACGGCACAGAGAGAGAGAGAGAGAGAGCGCGAGCAGGTGGAGGTGTGGACAGGTAGACACGCGCGCACTCAGAGATTGAAGTTTACCTGCAGACCAGGTGAGAGAGGCAGGCTGGATCCGCATTATGCTGAGGGAGTCCCCTCACCTGGAAAGATGTACGTGAGCTACCTGCAGCTGGACAAGGACCCCGCCATGTACCCGCACCAGAACCCGGTCACGCGCCACCCGGGCCTGAGTCTCAGCCCGCAGAACTTCTCGGTGCCCGCCCCCCCGCAGTACCCGGACTTCGCCTCCTACCACCACCACCACCACGGCATCGGCAACGAGCAACACCCGGCCCAGCAAGCCCCGCCGGCGGCCGGTGGCTGGAGCCCGGCATACCCGCCTCCTCCGCCCGCGCGGGACGACTGGTCCTCGCATCCCTACGCGCCTCCCGCGGCCTCCTCCGTGACCGGTGCGGTGGGCACCACCCTCGGATTCGGGCCCACGGAGTTCCCCGGCCAGCCGCCTGCGCTGATCCCCGCCTCCCTGAACGCCTCCGCGGGGCCACTGTCCCCCGGCTCCCCGCGGAGGAGGACCCCGTACGAGTGGATCCGCACCTCCGCGCCGCCCAGCAACCCCAGTAAGACCCCCACACCTGTTCCCTCTTAATGCCGCTGATGTACCTGCTAACGAACACCCCAACAATAGCCAGGTTTTTACCTTTAACCCGCTCATGGTTTCGCCTTTAACCGCTTACTCGTCACTTTTCAGCTGCTTGTGGTTTATTTTATTCCTGAAGCAAACCGAGCTCCAACAGTCTGTTTGACATTTTAATATGAGGCTGATATGAGACGCAGTGATACTCAAATGTCTGCACATGTGTACTCAGGTTGGAGATAGCGGCCGCCCGGCACGAAACACGCTTATAATCGATTGATCGGCCTGAGATGAAGTTTGGTTAACGACAAACGAGCCCCTCCTTTTGACTCTTTAAAGTTCAGCAGCAATGATCCTGATAATGGTTTCTTTTCCTTATGACGAGATGATTTTCCTTTCATACATATTCTAAATAAGCTGCATGTAGCCACTCGTGCTCACAGTAAAAAATGATTTAAACGTTATTAATCCGCATAATTGACGTTTGTAAGGCTTAAATTTTATATTTACTTAAATTCCGTTTTCCCCTTTTACTTATGCAGATTTATTCCTGAATAATTTCCCAGATCGTTTTTTATTTTATTATCTGGATGTAATCGTCGTCACTTTGGAACTTAATTTAATTAATTTAAATTTGAACCTCATCACTGACGCTCTATTTATGGATTTATTTTAAACCGCTGTCATTATTTTAATGATTTGGTTTCCTTCAGACTTTCAGATTAAAAGCTCCATATATCACCATGTCACGCAGCTTCACCTCAGTTCGGCTTAATTTGATTTCCTGCCGCTATTTTATTTTAAATTTCTTGCCCAATATTTCCATTCGTCCCATTCAGAGTATTTTTGAAACCTTTTCTTCACGTTTCACTTCTTTGCACCGATTTTGACTGGTACTCGATGTTTATTCGTCGTGGAGGTTTGAACCTGCAGAATGAGTTGGTGCAGCTGTCAGGACATGACGGCTGAAGCGTTCCCACCGGGTCCCGGCCTGTCTCCGGATCAAACGTGTGAAGCCGGTTTGAAGCCTTGTAATGTAAATGCGCCCCGCTGGTCGTGACTCCGGGCAGGCTGAGCTCGGCCTTTGTCCTCCGCTTGTCCCTGGGCGGAGAAAACAAGAGCCGACAAGATAGTTCCCACTTTGAAGTGGGAAGTGTGAATTTGGCTCAGGCTCCGCGGTTTCTGCAGCTCTTACATGTCACAAAACATCTTATCAGCTCTAAAGAAATGATTGTTAAATAACTTCAGCCTTGCTTCATAATGCGTTTTTTAGTGATAATAATTAAAAGCAATAAAATCAGTGAATCAAACTGAACAGCAGGATTGACTGGTGCACGGGAGGAGTTTCCTTTTCTTTTTTTAATCTTACTTCCTAATATAAAATAATACAGGGTCAGTAAGATCTGCCTGAGTGTTTGGGATACGCCCTGTGTTTCACACACCTGCTAAAAACTACCTTCAGCTTTATTTCCCTGAAATGACCTGAAGTTGCATTTGTGATGGACATGAAAAAGGATTTGTTAGAAACCTGCAGAGATGAGAGGTCAGTAAGAGGTTAACCACCGTCCATTTTAAGCAGGGGTGTATCCAGGAATTTTACAGCAGGGTGGCACAGAACGGGGGAGGCGGGGGCCACAGGTGATTAAAATGTTTAATAAAAAATGCATGAATCTGGTGTAGAAAACGTTCTGTAGGGAGCCCGATTCCCTATTTCATATACATGAAAAGTGGCACTGCAACAGACTTTAAACATCATTTATTACTTTATATTGGATAATTGTTTTGCAGCCTTTTAAAAACTCTTTATCGTAAAGGGTCCTGTTAATATAGAGGTTTAGAGACATCACAAAGAAAAGCCTGAACACAGCTCTCTGATTTTGATAGATTCTGGTAAAAAAAATTAATAATTATAGTCTCTATTATCTTTTAACTTAAATATGTGTTTTTCATTTTACATATAAATGAGAAATAAAAAAGTAATCTTAGAGGATAAAGCATCTTTCTTTGGGGAGCTAGAGCCGGACTATCAGGTGTTTCTGAACATGAAGCCAACTCAAAGGTAACAGTTGGCCTCTGTTGACCTGCCGCCACCGCAGGAAGTCTGCAGCTGTGCAGGTCGGTAAAGAAAGATTTAGGCGAGTGAGAGTTGCAGCTGTTGGCAAGTAACTTTGGGCTTTTTTCAAAAGCTAAAAAAAGCCCAAAGAACAGTAGTTTGATGCAGATGATGCTGTTTTCAGATGTATTTAAAGCTAAAATCATCAGTGAGACTAACATCTGATTAACCGCCATCCTGCAAGAGTCAACATTTTTGTCAGTAAGAACATCCCAAAACTGGAGGTGCACATGACATACAGGAGAAACCACTAAAAATGACCTCACGCTTCGACTCTGCCAGTGACAGAGAGGGGATAACAAACAGTCAGGTGAATCTTACATTCCTCCACTAGATCTCATTTCATTCTCTGAGTATATGAACTACTTTCCTCAGGTACTGGTTAAGTTAATTTCATCTTCTACTCTATTGTGGATGTGAATATTTAGTTTTGTACTCTTATTATTATAATTTACTGCTTCTGTTTTTATTGGGTGAGACTTGGGGAGCTGTTTTATTCCCGTACTCTTTGTATTTTCATGTTTTACGGCTGCGTGCGGCGCTTAAACGCAAGACTCTTCTGTATGCATGTTGACTTTTATAACAATAAAATAGTGGTTTACATCCACGGAGTCTCGACGGGTGTTTGGAGTGAAATCTGAGCTGTATTCAGCTGTAGTTTTATAGTAAACTGCTACATGGGAAAACACGCATTAGAGCATTTAACGATGAGGTCATCATTTGCAGGAATTTACTGTTAATAATAAGATGTAAGAATACAGTAAAGAGCTGCACATTTACTCCTGGTAATCAGCTGTAACTCTGCAATAGAAGCTGTAAAATAAAATGCAGTACTTTTCTCTTATTGGCTGTAAGTTTAGAGTGAATGTTTAGTGTTTGTGTGGATTGTCCTTCAAAAACAGACCTGGACTCGTTTGCTTTTTCCAACATTTCCATATTGTTTAGAGTCATATCAGTTTCCCTGTTGTAGATACAACGTCTCATAACTGTGAGTTAACATCCACAAGAAGCACACATGGAATCAGAACCAGGTTTCGTTAAAGCAGAAATTAGGAAATGAGCAAAAAGTCCTTATTTTTCTTGTATTTGCTCATCAGTTTTAGCTGTCGGTGCCTCTGAAAGCCCATCTTTGGCTCAGTCTGTGCCGTGAGTAAACCTCTCTGTCTTTTTGATTTACGCTCCTTCATTAGCGTCTCCGCTCTCTCGGCTCTTTATCAGCTGAAGGAGAATCAAACTGTTGGTTTTTACTTTCCAACAAATGAAGCAGAAACTCTAAAGTTCAGACAGATGTTCCCTCTCAAACTAAAATGTTTGAGTTTTAATTCGCCCCGGTGAGCGATTAGAGCACAGACGGGGGTGGCACGCTGCTTATTGAGCTGTTGTGTGTTTAGTGTTAATATTGAATCAGAGCGTGTTAAAGAGCCATGAAGGCCTTTTTAATTAACTTTAACACAACCGTCTTGCTGTTATGTGCACACATACATTCACATAGAAATGGAAAATCGCAAAGAGACAAATTCTAATCTGTCTTTGGCATGACTTTCAGTCTCTGGTTTAATCTTCAGGAGGTTTGGGGGCTTTTGTTTTTCACCCTCCGTCAGGGCCCATTCTCTCAAAATCCATCAATGAAAATGTTTGATTTGTTTTTCTTTGTTTTTCTTTCCCCCTCCACCACAGTTCCTAGATATGAATACATCATTTTTCATAACAGACAGCACGACCTTAAGATTTATGTATTTCTTGACAGTTAAAGTAACAAAGTAACAAATGTAGGTAACAGAGTATATTTGTGTTGACTAAAAGGAACCAGGCTTTACTGCCTAAACACGACTGATTACATTTCACTGTGCTTTTCTCACAGCAGGTGTCACGAGGTGTTCGAGGTCGACATACAAAACTCAAACCTTTGATCTTTTTGTCCTGATTCTGAGACACATCAACAACTATTGTGTTGTGTAATCTTTTTACATAAGAGTGAATCATTTCAGGGGTTTTTTCTTTTTCTTTTTTGAAAATAATAACATAAATAATGCATTGCATAATATGAAGTGTTTGCAAATAAATAAGCTAACTGTGTGAGTTATTCATGGGATCCATTGACTTATTGGTTAAAAGCACTCTTTAAGCTCTTGGGTGTTTTGGGAGTCCACTTGCATTGTGGGTAATGTAGGCACCTGAGTTAAGGTGGGGGAACAGTGTAGTATACAACCAATTCTCAAAGTTTAATATTTAACTGAATGTTTGAACAGCTCGTTTCATTTTCAGCGTTCACAGTAACACACGAACTCCGGGACCATAAAGGAATAAAAGCAGATAGGGCTCTGTTTTATGCAAATGCAGCCGAGGCGGGGAGTCAATTTGAATGCAGGAGTCATGGTAAGAACACGCAGCTCCATCAGGGTTACAGCAGTTTTTCTCACAGGTTTATAGCACATAATATAAAATGCTTCCACTACATACGCTTCATTCACACTTTTACACACTAATAGATGGTGTGATTTTTGTGTAGCTGAAGCAGATGATTAAACATGGAGGTGTGAGATGTCCTGTGTGCACTGAAGCCATATAAATTATGACTTCAGTGCACACTGCTTATGTAGAGGAATAGCCTCTAACAGAGTAATATGCTTTTATGGGACTTGGAGTAGTTGTAATGTGATTACTTGACAAGTAAATATATGTTGTAGCTTGGCTAATTGTAGCTAAATTATTCATCTTTCTGCTAAAACTGCTTCAGAAATTCAGCTGACATTGCACAAATCCAGCATGAGCTGAGTGATGCAGCGAGAAAAGTTAAACTGACGTGAGCCCCCTTTAACTTTGCAGTGATTACCTGCAGGGGGCGCGTCCTGCAGAAGAGACTTCAGCTTTTCATATAAAAAGTTTTAAAAAATGTTTTGTTTCTGTTTTACAGATGGAAAGACACGAACTAAAGACAAATACCGAGTGGTTTACACCGACCACCAGCGGCTCGAGCTCGAGAAGGAGTTTCACTACAGCAAATACATCACCATCAGAAGGAAGGCGGAGCTTGCCACGGCACTCAGTCTGTCAGAGAGACAGGTACACAAAAGCTAAATGTTTTGTCCTGTTACTGAGAAAGACCACTGAAATATTTGATTGTCCTTTTAAACAAACACGATGATTTTTTGCACTGACATTATGTCAAAATATAGATTTTGTCAAGTATGAAGAAAACAATTGAGATTCTCCTTTGTTTTAACTGCACAACTTAAAGGTGAAGTCAATAAACCCTCGCATTTATCTCGGCACTGGGAGGATACTGGGTAGGAGGGGATTTATTAATGCACTTCTTCATTTCTTGACACTAAGGCAAACACAAGTAAGGTGTCACATCTGGATCTTTAGCCTGTAAATAATGCTTATTGTTCAGAACTGATATACACAAAACCGACTGTATCATCTGCATACATTCGGTGATTAATTAGTCAGACTGGATCCAATTTAAAAAGGAAAAAACTGCAGTTTTCAAAAGCAGTATGGATGTAGAGACACTCAGAGAGGCTTCTGACCATTGGGCAGGTTTTTTTGGGTGGGGGGTGTTTTGTTTTTTTTAATTCTGGCATCTCCTGTAGCTTAGACGTTAGACGAGTCAAATTTGACCCCATGGGTTCTCCAGGGTTAAGCAAAAAGAACGAAGCCTTTAACACTGTTAAAGTCCTCAATTGCGATGCTCGTAGAGTGTCTGCAATCAGAGAACAAAGACTGAAGAACTGTTTGTTTTTTCCCAAACGTAATCTTAGGTTTCAGAGCTCAGACTGCTGTCACTAATTATAAGTTAGATCTCAAATTAGTTCAAATTCTTACTGATCGTGCAGAAACAATAATATGTTACTGAAAAAAACGTGCAGTAGTTGGAAGTGTTTGAATAATTCATGTTAATCTGTAAACAATGTCCGACCTTTTTTCTATCCCAGGTAAAGATTTGGTTTCAGAACCGGCGAGCAAAGGAGCGCAAGATCAACAAGAAGAAACTCCAACAGCCGGCTTCCTCAACCACTACGCCAACCCCTCCCACCGGCAGTAACGGCAGCGGCGGAGGAGGTGGAGGCAATGGCCTCCATGCAAACGGGAGCAGCAACGTCGCGATGGTGACAAGTAGCAGTGGGAGCAACGGGCTGGTGTCTCCTTCTCTAGCTCTGAACATCAAAGAGGAGTACTGAGGACGATGTTTTATTGGACACTGACTTCGGGATGTGGACTAAAAATCCTGAACTACAGACTGAGACATTCATCCTGCACATTGCTGTTTGCCTTCTTAAAGCTAAAGTTCACTGAAAATCAGAGAAATCTCAATGAGACATTTTGCTAACAACTTCCAGTCCATCAAATAATTCCCTGTTGTGATTGGATCTGAACAAAAAGGAATCTCTGCAGGTGATTTCCATCTGTCGAAGGATTGGTCAGTCATTAAAGGACAACCATTCGATGTCCAAGACTAACTTTGTGGTGGGTGGAGCTCTGTATTTGGGGAAAAACACATTTTTCACCTGTGACAGATGCTGTTGAGCTCATCACTGCAAATTGATATTTATAAAACAAGTTTTTTCAAACTCTTTAAACAAAAGCCCGAGTAAAATAACAGAGGTACTAAATATAATGCTGACTTTGTGTGCATTGTCTTCTCACACAGAATAGTCTCTCTCCTTTTTCTTTCTTTCTTTTTGTGAAATATTCGTGAGTATAGTGTTTTAAATATTTCATTTAGCTCTATGAAGAGCTGCAGCAGGAAGATACAGGATACAAACTGTACCGTCAGTGTGGAAAACAGTCGTTTTTTAACACTAAATATACTTTAAAGAGGGTATTTTCAAATTATATTAAGTTTGTAGAAGTTTGTTTTCAATTTAATATTGTTTCAATGTTGTTAGAGTGAAATCTTCTTATTTGATCCAAACACTAAACTATAAATGTTATGAGTGTAGCATGAACTAACAAGGTGTGGAAACAGCTGGTGTTCCTCACAGCGACAGCCCCGATGTTACTGATCATAAAACTGTCTCGGATTTCGTGCTAATTTAAATATGACAACTTTTTTGTGTGAGCTTAAAACCCTCGAGCCAGAGCTGCTGCTGAACTCGGCTTGTGAATTCAAAAACTATCTTTTTTCAAAAACTATGTTTTTGAATGCATGAATATGGCACCATGATTGCTTAAAAGGAAGTGCTCCTTTAGTTTGAGTCCATTTTTAGTGTCACCCAGTTTAATGCTGCATTTAATTGAAGCTGGAAATTTGGAATTTTCAAACACAGTGGACAAAGTCCAGATATTGAGCTCAGGGAAGTTCACGACTCACAACATGTAGAACTCAACGTGGACAACTGTAGAAAACTATTAGCTTAAGTGTTTGCATGTCTTTCTGCAGCTTTCTTCATGATGATTTTTAGGGACCATCTACTTTCAGCCTGTTCAATTAATTTAAAGCTGGAAATTAAGTAGTTATAGAAAAGTTTTTACAAGCTGCTTGAGTAGAATCAAATGTGTTTACTTTGGACTCCAAATTCTGAGACACTTGTAGTCTTGCAGAGTTTCATATTCAGTCAGTTATACCAAGAAGTAACCATTTATTTAAATTTGCCATCCATCAATATTTCAGGAGATTTAGATGTGACACACAGGATGAAATTCTGATTTTGAGAGCAGATTCTGGATTTTTGGATGTTTATTTTTAACATGTTAGTGGAATAACTCGTCCTGAGACATTTCTATGTCCACGTGCTTCTTAAAAAAATCAAATATTTTTTTATATTTTGAACTGATTTTTCAACCAGGAAAGTTTTGTCTTTATTTAAGACTTGAGCTTTGTACATGAGAAGGTTAAATGAGACTTCCGTAGGCATTGGTGCCCACTTCAACAGAAACCTTTGTTTCATGGGGTTTGGTTCTTAGCCTCACATCAGCTCCGATGTCATCAAACTGACCCTGATTCACTCTTTTTGCATCATGTGATCAGCTCATGTTTTACTACTCAAAACAAATCTAGCATTCATAAGTCTCTTCAGGGTCTTTGCACTGTTGTTTCACTGAAGCCTTGGATTCCTTACTCTTTACTAAATTAAGTGTGTTTTTCTTTTTAAGATATAAGAAAGTCACTGAAGTGACGCCACCCAATGTTCTAAATAGATCCTGTAATTTGTTTGTTTTTTGGTTGGGTGTGTTTTGTCTCGTTAAAGTGGATTATGTTCATTTCCAGCTCCATGTTTTATTCTCGAGCTCTGTTAGAGCTTTTCTTCATTAAGGGCTCATAACAATGATTCCCGATTGGCCTTGGTGCAGTGCCCTCCAACTTTAAAGCACACTTTCTTCTGATTGGTAGCCTGCTGACGGTGTCCATGTTTAACATGAACATCTACCACTGCAGATGAAATGGGTCCACTTTAAACTTGTACCCCAAAGTCTCTGGAAGCAAACAGAAGCATGAACTGATTGCTTTTCTTGTTGTTTTACTGGCTGGTGGCCCAAAGGGTTAAAGCAACATGTTTGTAATGTGAAACGGGTCCAGCAGATCACCTGTTAGCATATTAAAGGCCCAGTGTCTTCAGTTCACTCAGGATCTTCTTCAGGTGACAGAGATTTAGTCAGCCAGGTTACAGTAATGCTGATTGTAATGGATAAAGCTGTGAAAGTAGCAATCCTGGTTTCTGTGTATGGTAGTTAAACCTGATTTTCCTGGTCACTGCAGCACCTGGAGCTGGTTTCCAGCACTGAGTGGGTTATTTTTCTCTTTTTTAATGAAATTGTTCACTTTAGAATGATACGTGACAAAAACAAAAACTTTTAAGTCCTCACATTTCAGAAGTTGCAAGGATTTTACTTGACTTTAGACTATTAAACTGAGACACTGTGAGAAAAAGCTGTTTTTCGGTCGACTTCAACAGACAAAATACTAACATGATATCAGAACAGGAAGCTACATCCCTCCAGAATAAGGCCCAGATGGGACTACTTTCACTAATCTGGTTACTTTAGTGCTTGTAAACCTATTTAGTGGCACATGGATGAGTGAAGCAGTGGTATGAGTGAGTAAAATCAGTCAAATCTTTTTTGTTGTTCTGCTCTACATACAGTGAATGTCTTGTAAATGTTTATGATCTCACCTGTCAGACTTTATCACATGTATATTTTCAAATGTAATTTTTATTAAAAAGGAAAAGCTTTATCATAAGAGGTTGATGATCTCTTTTTTTCATTCACATAATTAGAAAAGCAGCATAATGTTAAAGAAATGTATTTTCCAGACAAACAGAACGCCTGAGTGTTACAGTGGAGTTTGTCCTCGAGGCAGTGCTTCTTGGCAGAACTGCTGTCGTTTTTTTCCTGGATGTTGACTGGGAGGAAGGGCTGCTTTAAAGCTGAAGTCAAAGAGCAAAAGTCTTGTGCAGTCAACACCACTGATAAATAACTGGGTGTAACATGATGGGCTGCAGCTGATCACAAGAAAGTAATTTCACTTCTTTTAAACCTCACTGGTACACATCCACGCTACAGCAGTGTTTCGCCTGTGGTTTTAGTTTGTTGTTAGGTTGCTGTGATGTGGTCATAAGACATCAATATTATGAAAATAAAATCATGTAATGCTCTTCATAGGTGTTAGAAGTTTTGAAATGCACACGTGGGTCTTCTTAGCTCATTTGTAGGTTGTTACTATGCAATGCGATGATTATGTAATATCTGATATGAATAACAACCTTCAGGGGCTGAAGATCTACCTGTGTGCTAAGTTTGGTTGCTTAACTCCTGAATGTGTAGAAGTGTTTGAAGGCAACAATCAAACAAACATGTATTACAGTAAGGCTGTACCGAAAAAGACTGAAGGGTGCTTCTAGATTTATTCGGGTCTTTCAGTTCAGTTAATCAATATTAAATATTTACAACGGGACACCCTCTCTCGATGGCACCTGCAACTACAACAGATGTGAATATGAAAAATACCACAAGAAAAATATTATTTTTATAATATTTTTATAAAATAATATTTTTCACCTGCATAGAGCCTCTTTCTGACCTAAATCCCACCCAATCTAAGTGTGCGTATTAAATAAAGCAGGCCCAATGACGGAGCCCTGAGGAATTCCACATGTTGTGAAATCTAGCTTTTAAGTATTTTAGGTTCCTTGACTCTAAGGAAAGTTTGTGTAATTGTATTGTCCAGTACCAAGATCCAAACTAGAGAACAAAATCAAATTACAGGCTCCCCCTATAAAACAGAAACTGGGAGGTCTTGAGTATGTTAAAAGAACCTCCAACATGTTTGATTTCCTTCAGTTTAAAAGGATTTAAATTGCAGGTTGAGCACCAACAAAAATAAAGGAAGCTGACTCGGATAAGCAGCATTTAAAACAATTTATCACAACATTAAATAATAATTAGAGCTGATGAGTAAACATCGTCCTTGCAGACTTTGGATGAATGTTGGTGAGGCGACATTATTGAAAATCTTCCATGTGTTGATGTTCACAACCAACCTGGACACCGGGGCTTCGTTCTTCCACAATGTACAGCTTTAGTTTTGGTATCCAGTTTTTGCATTCTTATTACTGTGGAAAGGAAAACTGGATGAGGTATACTTTTCGGTTCAGAAGGACGTCCACACAATGGTCAGAGTGCACCCACTCCATCCAAATCCCTTTGTGCTTTAGGTTATCATTGTAGTTTAATAACCATCTTTCAGGGTCAAGTGGTAAACTCGGGTCTCAAAGCCAACATAGTTGCGTGCACACACACACACACGTATTTGCTAACTGATCCAGCAGTTGAGGTGTGGTGTCCAAAGGGCAGAGAGGAACACTAGGCAAACAGAGCACAGTATCCTGCTATCTGCTGTGTGTGTGTTTGTGCGTCCATACTTGGACCTTTGTCCTTCTCAGATCATTTTACCTTCAACAATGTTCCTATCTTAGCTCTGATAGAGACTATCAGCAGTGTGTGTGTGTGTGTGTGTGTGTGTGTGTGTGTGTGTGTGTGTGTGTGTGTGGTGATAATGGTGACAGGTAAAGAGCTATCTTGAACTTGAGGCCACGAGTAGATGATGTTTTACACAGAATTTCATAAGTTCAGTATCCTGGGAGATTTACTAGAGCAATACTGATTGTAAGACTGTAACAAATCTGTTAGATGTCATATGTTGAACAATATAAATATGTAAAATGAAGAATGTATTAAAATAATATAGATACATGTTGTAACATCATGATACATTGATATAGAAGATTTAATATCCAAAGAGTTACGTTGTGACATGATGATGCTCACCCAAACCTTGTCCTCTTATACCAGCGTCGTTGTTTTCTGCTGTGGTTCCCTGTTTTCTAGACTTTAAGCATTTTATGGTGGCTTCTTTCAACAGCTTGATCAACAATCAGCAGCATAATAAATGCAGAATATGCACTAACTAAATGAACACAGCAACAAATACTAATTGTCAGCAAATGTGAGGTGAAGTCAGTCATGAGGTCACTATTCAGGGCTAAGTTGAACCTTCAAATGTGCAAATACATATATAGTAGTAGGAATTGTACAAAATATTTGTATATGCCAAACAGACGCTGGCACTGACAATGTCGCAAAGCTTCATTACGATTGTCTAGGAGGAGATAGGGAGCATACAAACATACATAATAACTTCTTCCCATAAAGATGTTATGAATGGAGCGACCAAAGCTGCTTTTTGTAGTGGGCTTTAAATATGTTTATTTCTGCTGTGAGGTTTGTGCGACTGTCACACTCACCAAACAAAGTGATGTTAAGTGTTCACTTCCACAGTTAATCAAGATTATTAAGTCACTGAGAGGAATTCTAAGTGGTCTAGCTGGCATCTTTGCTTGAAAAATCAACTTGAATTGCAACGTAAAGCATAAATCACAACAATGTCAACAGGAATATTAATTATGATAATCATTTTGTATTTTTCCATTGGTGTAAGAAGGTATTATAATGAGTGTAACATCAACATTTGTTTTGTGCTAATGTGCAAAAATACAGAGGCAAACAGTTTTTTTTAATCAATGTTAAAATGATTAATAACAGCAGATTTAAGGAAATGCAGATTTTGCCATCTTGCACTGAACAAAAACACTGGATAACTTTAGTCAGCCTGACGGCATATTTTATCTTTTCTCCAATCAGCATCTCAAAATTGTTATTATGACTCTAAAAAGAATTGAAAGTCTAAGTAATGGCATGCAAAGTAATAAAGGCCAGTCATTCTGCAATGTAATAAAAATATACCTTATTACAGAGTAGTGAGCATGCCAACAGCAGTTCTTCTGAAGAAGACAGTTAAGTTTATCAGGGAAGAAATCAACAGCAAGTTCACTTATAATTCAGGAGAGATAACAGACAGTCCCAGCTCCACTTAGTTCACTCATGATAAACTGCAGTACGAAAAAATGATACGAAATGCTGCAGCCAGACTCCTAGTGCACTCTAGCAAACAATCTCATATTCAAGACATACATTGTATTATATAAAAAAAGAACAGCCCAAGTTTTATCAATCTCCTTAAAAAGTACAGTCGTTGTTGGCCCTTTTTCACTGTAGCAGTAAAATGTGGCTCAAAGCACAGAGCCTTATTGAGAACTACCCACAAATACTTAGAACTATCCACCAGTTCAATGTTTGCACCATTTACTACTGATAGTGCACGATGGGGGGAGGGGGGGATCCAGGATGGGGTCCTTAGTTTTCAGGGTGTTAATCTTTAAAAATGACTGATCACACCAGTGAAATGCATGTTAGCCTGTGTACTGCGACACTCATTAGTGTACAAAATATATAATATGGGAGAGAGACAACATCCCTGTGGTGAACCAGTAGAAGAATTCAGCTGAAAACAGCCGTTGACTCTCACACACTGAGATCTGAGAAGATTAAAATCAAGTTTAAATGGGTTAAGAAGCTTATCAGCTAAAGATGTGGCTGGATAGTATTATGATACAGGGAATTTAATAACGTGATCTTGAATGCCACTACAAGGCCTGTATGCAAATTGCAGTGGATCAATAAGCTTTTCTGCCCGCTGCAGAATGATGATCTCTTCAAAGGACTTTAGTAGAGATTTTAAACAACACGCCTAAAATCATTCAGTCATAGTTAATTAATGAAATGTCAATTCTGATTTTACTGTCTAGCTGCCAAATCTATGTAAAATTACCCTAAATTACCTTCAAATAAGTGTTTTATTACCAGATTTTTAGAACTCGGGGTCTATCCTGTTGTTAGTGTTATGTTAGTCCATGCATCAATAGTGGGAGACCAACAGTAACACAGGTAGTCGAAAATAAAACATTTCCTTAAAATTTAGCAGACTTATATCCTGGTCATTTGCAAAGAGAAATAGACCAAAGACAACAATAGATAATCATCTGATTATCTGATTTGTCATTGCACAACAGAGGGCAGTCACTTTACTTTGTTATAATGGATATAAATAAGATGTCACAATAACATAAATAAAAAGAACCCGAGTTAATGTCTTACTGTTTTACAGTATTGGAATGAGAGTACATAGGACTGTGCCCACACATGACATGATTCACTGTGACACAGCCAACAAAAACATACAATGTCAATAATAAGTCGATGTAAGTGTGGACACCCACTACACTTTAGGTTTTACTCTTTTAACAGGCAGCTTTCACCTTCGGATGACAAAGGTAGCGGTAAATGTTAAATCACACAAAGCTATGTTGTTTCTGCCATGACAGGAATCTGACATAATAAAGACTTTTCAGAACTACAGTATCTTGTAACCACAGCCACAGAGGGTGTAGAAACGATGGATGTAGCCACCCTGATTATGTACACTCATTTGCAGCATCCAACTCTGAAGCCTCAACTAGAGCAACTGACACCATGGTGGGTTTTCAGAGCCAGAGGTGACCACATCTGGATGACAGAGTGGAGTGTTATTATCAGCTGATGCTGGCCGGCTTGGTTATCAAGCTGCATCCATAGACTGTATGCTAGCATCACACAGATCCATGCTAATTAGTGTTCAGTAACATCTAAATTAAAATCCTAAAATTTCAGCCAGCAGCAGCCACCTGTGTCATACACCTTTCAGTTAAAGAGGCCACGCCCCTAATAACGCAAACTTTAATCCTTAGTACAATTAAATTTTATTTATACAGCACCAAATCACAACAACAGTCGCCTCAAGGTAAGGTATTGTAAGGTAGACCCTACAATAATATATACAGAGAAAACCCAACAATCAAATGACCCCCTATGAGCAGCACTTTGGCGACAGTGGGAAGGAAAAACTCCCTTTTAACAGGAAGAAACCTCCAGCAGAACCAGGCTCAGGGAGGGGCGGGGCCATCTGCTGTGATTGGTTGTGGTGAGAGAAGGAAGACAGAGACAGAGATTAATAACAAGTATGATTCAATGCAGAGAGGTCTATTAACACATAGTGAGTGAGAAAGGTGACTGAAGAAGAAATACTCATTGCATCATGGGAATCCCCATGATGCAATGAGTACTGCATTGAGAATTTAAACAATACAGTAAAAATGAACCCTTGAAAGAGGAAACCGCAGAGACCAGAGCTGCTTTTTGAAGGCAGCTGTAAAGATGCAATATATATATAATGTATAATGAGGTACAAACTGAATGATATGTAACAGCACCAGTTTGATGAAATGTGAATCCAAGCAAACCTAAGCGCTGCGTGGCAGCTCGTTTGTGTTGTGACTGTCTCTGCACTGAAAACACCTTTGTATTTGAACAGGAAAGGGGTAAATGCAACACAAACTTTCATAATTGCATGTTTTACAGGCTAATAAAAGTGATCAGATGAAAGATAAACTCAGAGGTGAATGAGCAGGCCGGCTGTATACAACAATCACACAACGATTCAAAGCTTTCTAAATCTACGGTGAAAAGATTCATCCGTGTTTACAAGTGTTTTTCTTCTGTAAAGGAAGAAAGTGAGTGGATCCGTGTTGTTAATAGCAACAGCTGTGGCGGTGTCTCATTTTTAGGTAAACAGAGGGTAATGAGAGCAGAGCTGCTCGGCCGCTGCCTCTTCACTGCCATAAAGTTTATTAGGGTGTGGACGCCATAAAAATGGCTTCACCACAGAGACACAGAAATGTTTGTTGAGGACGCACGATGAGCTCTGATATCAGTGGAGGATTCACCGCCAGAGTCTGGACATGTGGAGATGCAGACATCCAAACTGTGCCTGAAGCCTGATGAGGGCCACGTCCACTGTTTCAGCTTTAAGGGATAATAAAGATGGAAATGGGCAAATGTAAAGCAGACGTGCAGTCATGTGACTGGATCTGCTCAAAGTGAAAGAAAATAAGACAGTGGGAGGAAGAGTTAGTTCTGCTGGAGGTTTCTTCCTGTTAAAAGGGAGTTTTTCCTTCACACTGTCACCAAAGTGCTGCTCATAGGGGGTCATATATATAGGGTCTACTTTACAAGTATTCTGATTCTGAATAAAAAGCACATTGAGGCGCCTTTAGTGCAGTATAAATAAAACTCAGTTAAATTTAAAATGTAATTTTACTCCACATGTTGAGAACTGTCAGCTGGGAAATGTTCCAGTGTGAAGCTCGGGATCAGGACTAACCCACAGCGGCGTGCAGGAACACTTCTTCGCCCGAGCCTGCTGGTCTGTTTTTGGCAGTTTCAATCTTCCTTCTCCATCTTGCCTGTGATAGAAGGTGTTTATGTTAGCCTAACCACGCCGTTTTCACATCGCAGTGTGGACAGCAGAAACGGAGGCTTTCGAAAATGATGACACCTTTTAGTCATATGATCCAGTCATGTGACCAATTCAACTAAGATGGCGGACAGCATTGTACAGCAGTTCTTTTGTTTGTGCTCAGTTTTGACAACCCTATTAAAGATTAAAGATCAATATCAGTTTGTACAAGCTCCAGATAAAACCCGGTGCTTTTCCTCGACATTTTGCCGCGACGCTCCAAAGAGCTGGAAAGTAAATAAACGGCAGACAGAAGTGACGCAGGTCGAATCGTCTTACGTTTCATCCATGTGCAGCACAGGAACAGCATTTTCAGTGCGGATGAAAACGACTGAAAACGAGAGTGTGGACGCGGAGCATTTCTTGACTCCTGCTCAGACTAAACTTCTTTAAATAACAAAAACTAATAATAATAAAAACTGTTTGTGGCTCATATTAAAGGGTGAAAAATGCCCCTCTGTAGGCTTGTGGAAGCTGGCCAATCAGAAGAAAGCAGCTATGTTAGCTTGTTTGAGACAAGAACCAGCAGAAGATTCATTATTATTATTCTTAGCTGCACATCATGCAAAGGTAGGCGAGCCGAAGACTAAAATGACTGAGCTGAGAACGCAGCTCCACCACATGATTTTCTACCTAAAGAGTGTGAAACTATTCACTGGGGAGGAGTGTTTTTATGACGGAGGCCTGGTGGCCGACTGCTGTTTGTGAGCTCTTTTAATGAGGAACGACATCCTTGTCTGTTATCACTGAGGTCAAATGTTCACCTGGCAGCGAGTCAGAGGACTTGAAAGGCCGAGGCTGCGGACGACAGCGAGGCCTGAACTTACGTAACTTTTTTTTTCTCTCGTTTTCATTTGTTTCCAAACGAGCTTTCAGCTCTGTTCTGCGCTTCCTGGTGACGGTTGGTGTGTTTGAGAAGAGACGCCTCCGATCACCAGTGACAACGTCATGATCTGAGCGGGGTGGCGGCCATTTCAGGACACGTTTTATCTCTTCTAAACAAAATGGCTGCCAGAGAGACCGCACAGTGCTGACCTTGAACAAATCCGTCAGGCGGGAGGCCGACGGCGACTTCGCACTGAAAGTCTTCAAGCGAGGCTTAACGCTGATGAAACGACTCGATGATGGCGAATTTAAACATTTGCAGCAAGTGAAAGATGTTTACTGCATCGTTCTGTCAGCAGAGGCAACAAAAGACAACAAAACAAGCAAATAACTCTCAGCCTCTCGCCAGCGTCTATAATCCTTCAGGGAGTCGTCTCTCACAGCAGCTCATCCAGACTTATACAGCCGCGTGTTTATGGGCCATTTTACCATAAACTTTCATTTACAATATACTTACTGCCCCTAATACGCCCCTGTATTGGCCGCATTGATTGTGGATAAACAGTGGAGTCGTAAAGGAGCAGTGCAGGAACGGTAGTGCGCTGTAAAGGTAAGATAATACTGAAGACATGATGGGGACTACCGGTATTCCCCCGAAGCAGCTCCGTGAAACGCATCCGATGATATTCTCAACATGGAGTGTGTGTGCGTGTGCGTGTGTGTGTGTGTGTGTGTTTTCACTACATTACTTTTACACATGTTTGTACAGAAACATTAACAAAAACATAAAATCACATGATAATTCAGTCTCATCTACTGAGTGTAAGACCAAAAAAACAAAATGTATGAAGAATAACTGAGAAAATGTTCCCAGTTTAATCCGTCAGCAAATAAATTTACAAAAAACATGAAGAAATGAAGATTATAGGATTAATGTAAGGGCAAATACAATTTTAAAAACTGAATAAATATACGTGAAAATTCAGGAAAACACACAAAGAATAACATAAAACAACACTTAAAAATAAAATTGATCACAAATACAAAATAGAAAAACAGAGAAAATAAATATGTTGGTTTCAAGACAAAAAAAAATCAAAAAAAAAATTCAATAATAATTTCTGACCCAATTTTAAAGTTCAGGAAAAAACACAAATATTTAATAGAGAAAAATAAACGTCAAACTCAAAAAGGAATTTGAAATACAAACATAAAGTAAACAGCAGATTCATAGTTACACTTAGATTCACATAAAGACATACACATATATCTGCTACACATTCAATATTATTACAGAACAAACTCTTAAACTCGCTAAAAAAAGAAACAGTGGCAGATTGTTATAGTTTATATCGTTTCATTTACTGTCTGTGTTTCTGTCTTCAGGTGAAACGAGCGGTTTTATGAACAGTGATTGGAGTCTATCAGTCAGACACATTGTTGTCTCCAATTATAGCTCATCATACAGTAAACGAGCGCAGCCCCATTAGCCTACATCAGATAGACGACGCTTAAGTGTGTCCCCTTATCTGCTCAACAATTTCATTTAAGTGAAGTTTATAATATTGTTGTGTCTACATGATTCACAGCCATTTATTAGGATTTTACTGCCTTTAATGTGAGAGTCATATACACTGCAGCAGCGTGCCGGCACTGTTTTTTATAGGAGACCACAAATTATTGCTGTATAAAGTTATAAAAAATTATAGTTTATGATTTAAGACTAAACTACTACAAAACTTATAAAATAAACCTCAAAAGTCAAACAGTGAGGAGGAATATGTAGAGCAGTGTGGTCTACTCTAAGCACAATAAAGGCAATAACAGAATTACAGCAAAAATCATTTTATGTTGGAAAAAACAACATAAAAACCACAAACACTGATTCTGTGCTGCTCTGAGTCACAGACACAAACACACACCTGCGTATAAAAGATATTCCAAGAATGTATCGCAGCTGATAAACACGGAATAAAGTCGACAGTTTTTATATTTGGTTTATTTATTATTGCATGTGTGAAGATTTTTAAATGTTTCATGTCTCAGCAGCAGCTCAGAGACCAACATGGCGTCCACGTGTTTATATTTAAATGCGACGTGTGAATCGTTGACGACTGAAGCTCTCGCTCTCATTCAGAGTTCGTCTGGTGTCGGATCTGATGTTTGGGCGAAAATGTTATGTTCTCATAACTGCAGTTTTCATATTTGAGTCTTTGAAACTAACTGCTGCTCATACTTCCCATCATGCACTTCTTCCTTATTTACTTACTGTTAGCTGCTGTGGGAAAAAGGAAGAAGCTCCTGTCAGAAGGACAATGCACTGTATTCAGGCCTGAAGTCATAAATATCGAACGTAAAGCAGTCAATAAATAACACGACAACCAAAACGAAGGTCATACAGTCAGGCTCCAGCACGGCGCTTATTTGACTGTTACAGGTATCAGCCGATTAGGCCACAGGTAGGCTCAGCCTGGCATCAACTTCTCATGCTGTGTTTGGCTTATCATCTCTGAGTTTCCATTAAAATAATGGCAGCTGCAGCTGTCTGAGCACCTAGCTGTGACTAACCATGTAGATGTCTGGTTTGTATGTTTTTTGTTCTCATGAGCAGGAAGTATACAATGATATATGATTACAGTTTAAACATATATTTGATATTTCACACTTTTTGAACGTCGGTTATTGTAAATATATATATATTATATATGTATCACATGAAATGTTTACAGTGTTTCAGATTCTTCAGCAGTGTTGTTGTGTCATATTGTATCCTGTTATACTGTAACAGTGTCACAGATAAAATGGGGTAAAATAAATATGTTAGAGAGTATTCAGTGTTAGCATAGCGTGTTATATTATAAACTGTTGTGTTGTATTAAAATGCTGCATATCCAGTGTTCAATGTAACACCTTACAAATGTGTTACATTATATCTTTTATCACATCATAACACGTCTCAAGGCAGTTCTTCCTCTCCAGCCTCTCCAAGTGATGCTCATAGGAAACTGATTGTTGGTGTTCTTGCTAATGTTGTATGTGTAATATACAACATGGCTATATGAAAGAGCTAAACGGCTGTGTCTCACATTAGCAGCAAAAGCAAAGATGGACCACAATGAAAAGCACCAACTCGTAATGATAATGATGATAATTACTGTAATAGAACCACACACACACTTTACACGTTAACCCTTTTCTCTGCTGTACTGACTCTCTGAACTCTTTGAGCACCTCTCACCTGCTTTTACCTGCAGTTTATAGATCTTAGTTTAACTGCAGGTTAGCGTGAGTCCCACCCGCCTCACCTTTCCCCCTCATTAACCTTCGTCCCCTCGATAGTGTCGGAGGTTTCAACACAGCTTTGTAGAACCTTGTTCCCGTCCAAGTTCATGTTTGGTAACAGCTGAAGAAACACAGTCTTCTTCTTTGTCTCGTTCATTTTATTCTGAAAACTCAAACACATAATTTGACCCACTTTTTAAACATTCAGACAAAAATTTAAAAAAGGAAATATTTCATTCATTTTTAAAGCACAAATGTTAAACGCTTCCTCCAGCTTCTCTAAAGTCAGGATTTGATGGTTTTCATTGTCTAATCTGTTGTTTGAACATCTGAGCAGCAGGACCTGTACCAGTGTCCTTACATCACACAGGCAAACGCATTAACTGAGACTCATACTGGAAGTTTTCATGTTCTTTCAGGTAAAAAAAAAAATCGAATAATTAGTTTTTAGATTTCATTTTGACTTTTACATTTTTTTCTCTGCACACTTGAGAATGTAAACTTTGTTACTGTCAGCAGTTTATCTCATAATTAGTTTCTCATGATTTTGACTTTTTGTAGCATAATCGAAATTTTGTCGGACTCATTTTTTAGCTCATAATCTTTAAAGACTTTGTCATACATCCAGTTTTTACCATTAACTGTAATTATCACAATTACAGTGAGTCTTTTTTGAGGCTGGCTGACTTGTGCTGCCAAGGTTTCATCCTACCAAACCATGACCTGTATTTACCCTGAAACCATTTATATGCTAACACTTTGAGCTTTAATAACAGAGACCAAACATTAGCATCAAAACCTGTGAGTTAAATAATGATGAATTATTTTGCTTTCCCTTCTCTAAGAGTTTCAGCTCTGTGTTTCTTCCTCTTCGGCCTCCAGGCTGTTAAACACAGTCAATAGTTAACCAGCAAAAAAAGTAAAAGGAAGTCATGGGGCGTTTGGAGTTCATCGCTCCTTGTATAATTTTATATGACACTCGTGTTCGGATTATATCCTCAATCATCTTAATGTTTTATATGTACGGGGAGCTGCAATCACAGAGATCATCACATTGTGTTGTTGCTCTGCCTGCAGGTTTCAGTTTTCTGTGAATCATTTCTTTGAGTGTTTGCAGAGCTCATGCTTCCCAGACTTTACTCCTGCACAGACTTTACACTCACATCAGCAAAAAGAGAAAGACAGACGAGCAAACAGAAAAGCACACTTTGAATACCACAGCATCATTCTCAGTTATCTTTTAACAAGCACAAAGTTTGATTCAGTTTAGATTTTGAGCCTGAAACCAAAGTGCAGTACCTTTGACAGGCCACTAGATGCTGGCCAAAGCATCCCTCCCTGTGCCATCATTTACAAAATTATCATCATGTTTTATTCAGTAACATTTGAAACTAGTGCGTGATGCAATAACCTCATCAGGGAGGTGTTTTCTGGGATGATCGTTCATCTGATGAGTGGGGTCGTTTTCTCATAGACTTCTATACAATCAGAGTTGGTTTGCCCCCTGCTGGTCGTTAGATAGAATGCATGTTTTAGGCATTTCCACACTGGCTTCACTTTCTGGGCCCAGGTGATGTTTGGACCGAATAATATCCTGCCCTCAGTTTTCTTTGTTCCGCATTTGACCTTCACTGTCAGCATTGTTTTTGACCCAGGTAGCGGGGTCATGATATCTGCAGTTACACATGTTCATGAGCTTTAGGACACAGCTGGCTCACACTGCATTTACTGGTGCATTCATTTATCCATAGCTGCCAACAATATCTCTCTAACCAGTAACTAAAAGACAATGTAGGTGCAGGAGTCCAGCATTTAGTCCTGACCTCGATCAATGACGAGCCGCCTAAGTGGTGTGGAAATGTGGCGACTGAAGTTCAAGAACAAACACGCTCGTTTGCTCCATCAAAGCGGCCCATCCCACAGCTCGACTTCGCCAATTAGTTGATTTATGTGTGTTTTCATATTTGATTAGCTCACTGAGGCCCTCCCTGCATGAGGTTCGATCTGACTTACCCCGGAGGGACAAACACCTGTCGACCTCACTCTGACAGGTGTTTGTAATTAATAACGTGTAACTGGGGTCTCTGCTGTCCTCTTAATCAGGTCATATGAGAGCGGGCTGATGAAAGAGTGACAAGAGTCACTGTTTGCTTTGTAATCGTCTCTACGGTTTCTTTAACAGCACTATTAACCCGTGTCCTACTGCACACCTGGGGGGAGGTTAAAGGTCATGACCCTGGGATGACCGAGAAGGACTCACACCTCTGAGCTGCTGCCTGCTGAAAATGCAAATTCTGCTAAAGCATGCTAACGGCCCGCTCTTCCTGCCCCTCACCCCCTCCACCACTATTTACCCAGACTGCACCTGTGACTGAGCGCGACTTTTAACACCAGGACAAGTCGATGAGCAGTTTTAAGAAGGTTACTTTTAAAATGTATTCCACTACAGATTACAGATTACATGCCCCAAAATGTAACGTATTCCGAATACTTTGGATTACTTAATATATTATCATGCTTTTTACAACTACATGAATGTCCCATTGCTGTGTGATTTATTACTATTACTGAAGGCTACTCTCCACACCAACACCAACCAGATGTTTAAATCTTAATATAAATGAGTAACAGTAGGTGGACATTAGGTAAGGCTGCACTTTTTGCAGTGATTAGATGAAACTTTATTAACCCCTCGGGTGGGTTCCTCCGGGAAATTCAGTTTCCAGTAGCAAAGCACCGTAAGAAGTTCCATGTTACAGATACATTAAGGGGAATGAGAGTAAGGATATAAGCATAAATACACCATATATACACATATATAGATACAGAATATACAATATGGATAAATAGGATTGAGTGAGTATATTGCACAGTGATTATTGCACAGTCGAATATAAGAAAAAAAAAGACAAAACAAAAAACAAATATTGCACAGTGTAGAAAAGCACCTACAACTCAGTTGTTCCCCCCTCCCTTGTCCCCCTGTCTCCCCTCCCTCTCCCCTCCAGTGAGGAGTTAAACAGTCTGATGGCGTGTGGGACAAAGGAGTTTTTAAGTCTGTTGGTTTTTGACTTTGAGATCTCGTATAGAAAACTATTCCTCGCGTATATAAAACAGGTCCGCGGCTCCGAACCGTAGTAAAGGGACCTCTGGCTGATACGTCAGGTTCGTGTCGGGCTTGTAGCTGAAAACTAGCTTTACTTTGTTGTCTGGGTCAAGTTTGCTAGTGAGAGACAGAGAGAGGCGTTGAAAGGCTGCTGCAACGGAGCTTATTGTTTCAGAGGAAAACACGAACACAGCGTACAGTCGAGTCTTAACAGCTTACTTACAGCTGGGCTCGTCAGTGGTTATTATTATATTTACATGCTTCATACATACTATGCCTGTAACACTCTGCCTATTGCCTTCATATTAAATCTTTTTTTGAATAACACTTTTTAAAAATGTTTCTTCACGTCATTGTGCAGCCGCAAGTAGAGGTGACATGAGCCGCGAGATTGAGACACAGACATTAGAGCCTCTTAATGCGTGTTTGGGTTTCCACCGGCGTGGAATCACCAAAAATAGAGACGGCATAGCCGAACATATGAAACAGGAAAGACCGCCTTTATTTCAACAAAGTAACTGTATTCTGATTACCACCTTTTTAAACGGTAACTGAATACAGTTACTCATATTTTGTATTTTAAACACATGTTACTCCCCAACACTGCAGAAGTGAGCTGGAGGAAGAAGGGAAGCAGGCGACAAACAAACTGCAAAATATGCTACAAGACAAAGAAACGCCTGCAGCCTCAGGCTCACGCAGCAAGGTGTTCCTAATGTTTTGCCCATACTATCATGATTATATTAATTGAACTGACAAAAAATGTTCAGTAACATAACTTATATTTTTATATATTATAATGAGAGCAGGTTCGAGGGATTTATACACTCAGTGTGGTAACTGCTACGTTACAAACAAAGGTCAAAGGTCACTGTAAAACATGCTCATTACTGATTTTTTTCTGTGAGAGCTGTTTTAGTTCTTTGTGGTTCAACACTGTAACAGCACTCGGGCAGACGGTGGTGTTTCAGCGATGCTCAGCTGTTCAGCATTTCACACTTAACACGGAGAAAACAGTGTGAAAGCACTTTGAGTACTCAGAGTAAAAGCTCGTCGTGTAAGTACACCTCCAGTTACCTGTGGAAAGCTGTCATGCTAAAGACAGCCAGAGACTCGTTCATTCGTCAGTGAGATGAAACTAAAATAATGTCTGCGGCAGGATTTCCGCCTCGCTGTTGAAGTTTTTCTGCAGATATGAGCGCCCTCGTTTACAAGCCTTAGAGACTGTAAAGGTTAATCATTTAAACACACACACACACACACACACACACACACACACACACTGTCATGCACACAGAGCAGCGTACAGTCGGCGAGGTGTGGCGGTTCTCATGGCTTTATGGCGAGAATGTGTGTCATAAACGCTGCGGGTAAATACAGGAATGCTGTCTGCGGCGAGCTGATGAATGGTTATTTGAGAAAAGCGTGTTTGATGATGAGCTCAGCTGTGGGAAGAACACAGCATCACTCTGTTTATCAAAATCTGACTCCATATCAAAGCTTTATTCTCTAATGGCTCCTGGGTGAAGTCCATGACCCAGACCTCTGTGGATGGTGTCGGCGGTGTTTTGGCTCCACGCTGGGACTCTTATCTGCAGAGCTGACGTAGGAGGAGTCGGATGTTCATCCATCCTTGCTGATATCAAGCGATTATCCTCAAGTCTATATTTCAGAGTCCTCTTCGATGTGGGAGGCCACAGGTCTACAGTCCTTTAAACCTGTATAATTTGAAATGTCCAGGAGGCGGCGACTCTTCTGGTCATAAATGCTTCAGTAAACACTCTCATGATGCGTTCATGGTTCCGTCAGCAGTTGGAGATATCATTGAATACAACTTCAAGCTATTTATGTAAACTTTGGTCTCATTGGAGTAAAAAATGGCCGTAAGATGATTGGGGACCCCAAAAGTGGAGGTCTGGTTGCCTTTGATCGCTGCTCCAATGGTGTCGGAATATCCTGGGAAATAATAAAAAATCCTGATTATCATAGATATATCTGGGTTATCAGGCAGCAGATAAAGCTGTGATTTAATGTTTATCTGTGACTTAATTTGGTGCGTGTTGAGTCGAGTGTTAAAGCTCAATAAATGTTATTTTATTGTACACGTATGTAAACAGAGTCTTACTTCTTGCTCAGCAAACACAGTGTGATGGTGAAATGTGACGAATTCCAAAGTCTCATCAGAGCGTTGGTCATGCAGTGGCTCGCTTCATCTTCTTACCGCGAGGCCTTCAGGCTGTAACGTCCGCTTCCCTCTCGTGGCGGCGTTATTCCCATCCTTGTGTTTGGATCAAGTATTTGGGAACACCTGGAAACCTGCAGAGACTCCTCTTTAGTCTCAGAGGTGAGTGACAGTGAATGTTTTTTATCACCTCTCAGAAAACACTTCTTCTTATCTCGTCATCAAGTTTTTCTTCTTATTTCCAAGTCACTGTGCCACAGTTATTATTATTATTATTATTATTATTATTATTATTATTATTCGTGTTATTTGTCACTAAAATTAACCTGCAAATGAAAAAGAAGCAGAAGTTTGTGTTTGTGAGATTCAATAAAAAATAGTTTATAGTTTTCAGTTTAATTTAATTTCATTCAGCAGATTTTTCCTAAAAGAGTGTCATAGAAATATTCAACCATTTAAAAAGTTTTAAGTGTTAATTTTCTGATTAATTTTTTGTTTGTCAAGCAGCCAAAAATAAAAGAAAAATGCAGACTGATTGTTTCAGAGATTCTTCTTGTTTTAATTTCAGTGAATTACATTTTTAGATGTTTTCCACATGTTTGGTTTAGTTTGATAACTTTGGTTTGTAGCTTATTTTTCACGCAGGCTTTAGAGTTCAATATGTCTTCCTGTGGCGCCCCCTGCAGGTACTGTGTAGTTATAACCTCAAAGATACTCAAAAGTTTAAACCATGAATATTTAGAGGTAGAACTTTGTCATATTTAAAAGACATAAAGTAGAAAAAACATCAGTTTAAATCAATGATAAACTTATCTCGTGATGTAAGCAAAATGATTAAAACGGGAATAAGAGACAAATCAAAAACCTAGATTTGCTCAACTTTAATGACTTACTTTTATTGTACTTTGAAGTTTATTAAAACGTGTTATTATGTGTTTCGTATTACTTATCTTGTTTTGTTAATTAAATTTGTCTACATAATACGAGACATCAGGTGTTAGTTGTAAAAGAAATTAATAAAATCTTGATTTTTCTGATTTATAAATTTGAGGTTTATTTTGAAAGCTCTTAACTCGGAGCAGTTGCAGTTCCTGTGTTTTCTTTCATTTCCGGATTCGGTCAATGGCTCAGCTGTGAACGGAAACAGTAGAAGAAGAGGAAGCAAAGGCGCAGCGAGGGAAGTTAAAATGTCTGCTCCGAAAACAATCCCGAAAGATGCTCAGGTCAGAAACGAGCTTTTTCATTTATATTGTACAGTTTGAGTCGAGCTTTTTGCTTTGCTCGATAATCTTTAATGCATCCGCGTTGCTCGTTAGCTAGACTGGCCTGTCTTAGCTAGCGACACTGCAACTCAAAGCAATAGCGGCTAACATGCTAGCCTAGCTGCGAGCCTGTCGGTGTTTTGGTGCAAATTTGGTTCACATTGGGGAGTTTCTTCTCCCGTTTATTGTCTGATGGTGAACTTTGTTGCTGGATTTGTGTTGATTAATTGGTGACCCTTTGCAGTTGTGCAACATGATAGCCTGCTTAGCTTAGCAACGTTGCCGTTCAAAACAATAGCAGCCGCACTCTAGCCTAGCCTTTAGTCGCGAGCTGTTGGTGCTTTGGTGAAGCCGTTTGTCACCCTATGGTGTGTTTGTAAATACCCTGGTTTGGTGCACCCTGCGAGACAAGGCCGGACGCTGTACCTCGCTCCAGCACCACGTTTCCGGGATAATTTATTTATCCAGCTTCTTTTATCCTGACAGTTTTCCAGAGAGTAAAAATGGGAGATGCAGTAAAAATCTGCGGGAAAAGTAAAATTGAGAGCATGTTTGAGTTTGTTGCACTGAGATTTTAAGTTATTCGTTTCCTCTGTAGGTGATGATCCAGATCCTGAAGGACATGGGAATCACAGAGTATGAGCCCAGAGTCATCAACCAGATGCTGGAGTTCACCTACAGTAAGTTATTTCTGTTTCAGAGCCAATGGGAACAATGCTCTGATATCCCGACTGAATATTTCTGACACTCTCGGACAAAGAAGGATTATTCTGAACTGCGAATCATGCAGGAGCTGTTCTGAACAACTCAGTTGTTGTTTGTGTCCACAGGATACGTGACCACCATCATCGAAGATGCCAAAACCTACGCCTCACACGCCAACAAGTCCAACGTGGACGCCGACGACATCAGACTGGCCATCCAGTGCCGCATGGATCAGTCGTTCACCTCACCTCCGCCACGAGATGTAAGTCTTCACAGATGGGCGTAACGTTCGCTTCTTGATTCGTTCGTCAGGGGTCTAGAATGTCAGTGAGGAAAATGGAGACTGCAGATTCTATTCTGATCATTAAGACCGTCACTCTACAGGAACCAGCTGACTGTAGCGACAGGGCTGATCTGATAGCTGCTTCACCCTCTCTGTGTTTCCAGTTCCTGTTGGAGGTTGCCAGGCAGAAGAACCAGACCCCCCTCCCTCTCATCAAGCCCTACACCGGCCCCCGGCTGCCCCCAGACCGCTACTGTCTGACCGCCCCCAACTACAGACTGAAGTCCATACAGAAGAAGGTGAGACACAACCTCTCGTGGTCATCCTCAGCTTTCACGTTGTCTTTGTTTGTGGTTACCAACAGTTTATTTTCCAGGTGTCGTCGTCTGCCAACAGGATATCGGTGCCTCGCCTCAGTGTCGGCGCCGTCACCAGCAGGCCGACCACGCCCACGCTCGGTGAGTTTCAGCTTTATCATTATGTGATTTATAAATCCAAGTATTAAAGTACGATTCTGGATGCTGAAAGCGTAGCGCCATTTCCTCCTCAGGGACGCCGTCTGTGCAGTCGGTCACCACTAAAGTCGGGACTCCAGTGTCTTTGACGGGTCAGAGGTTCACTGTGCAGATCCCGCCGCCCTCTCAGACGACCACCACCAAACCCAGTAAGAACAGAGCCGTTTTATTTTTTGCTTCATGCTTTGATGGAACAAGAGTCAGACGTATGAATACCTGTGAAAAACACTTTAATGTGGAAGAAACTGTTAAAAAGTTCTCCACCAACTCCTGAACACACGGACAAAAATCTGTCCAGAGAAACATTTTAATGGCCAAACAGAATCATGTTTAAATGAACAGTTTACTTATATAAAAACCTTGATGCTCGCTCTGTCCCCATAGCAACGCCATCCACACCCGCTGTCTCCAACGTCCTCATCAACCCATCTCTGATTGGCTCCAAGAACATCCTCATTACGACCAACATGGTGTCACAGAACTCCGGCGGAGAGTCGCTGAAGAGGAAGCATGAAGACGACGACGACTACGACGCTTTATGACGCTGAATGCGATGCCGCCATTGCCACTTTTGTACTGACCTATAAAAAATAATCTCAGTAGAGACTGTAGGAGGCTCCTGACAGTTTGTTTGAGAGGAACACGACGCCTGCTCACAGCGGGACTGAAGCTGGACGGTGGGTTCAAAGCTGCAGGGCGAAGGAAAAGTGAAGTGATTCTCAATAAAATGAATAAAAGATGTGATCACGTCTGTTTGTTGGAACCCAAAATTTACATTTAGAACAAGAAGAGTTTTTAACTTATATATCTGAAGGTTTCACTTTTGAGTCCTGTAGTGAAAAATGTTCACTTCTGAAAAAAAAAAATCCCTAAAACATTTAAGTCAAACATTTGTGGGTTTTTTTTTTATTTTTATGAAATTGATGAAAACCAATAATTCCACTAATATCCAACAGTGAGTCACTCCTCATAGATTCACATGTTAAAACTTTACAGCAGAAATAATTATGTTTACAGACGTATACACAAACTGTTTGATAATTTGATCCTGAACAACTGTACATCAAAGTGGTGATACTCTTTTTTTTTTTTTTTCTTTTTTTTTTAAATATAATACATTTCTTTATATTGTGGTGTAAGTACTTTTTGGTAACGGCATCTGGATGTTTGACAGTATCAGATTAAGAAGGATGGAGGGATCCTTCACTGTGACACAGACACAGTTTTGTGGTTTAATGAGAAACTGCATGTTAAAATAGACTGCATACAATTATATAGTTCTGAAAATGGTTACTTTAGTCAGAAAACATGAGTACACATGTTTAAAAAGCCTTTAAAGGCTCGACCTGAACTATTTTACTCCCCCCTTGATTTATAAAAATGTAATAAAGAGACCACATTGGGGGGGTTTGTGTTTTCTTACTGGTGTGGAGTTCCACAGGGCTCTATCATGGGCCCTCTACTTTTTGTTCAAACATTGTAGTTGTGACTTTCGTTGTGTTGCTTTAGTTTTTATTGGGTCCTGGATGATATGTTTTAAGATGTATACGGGGGAAATGCAGTAATTGTTTGCCATGGACTATTCTGCTTTAATGTATTCTGATGAAAAGTATGTTTTATCAGGGAAAAAAATGATCTTCACCCAGTTCAAGTCACCTTTAGCATAATTTAGCCTTGGAAGAGACACTGAACATTAAAATAATTGAGACTTCTCTCCTGTCAGACCTTATATGCTGGTTTATTTTTTTTTCTTTAAGAGCATGAACGTAAAGTGCAGATTTTCACATGGAAACTTTAGCGCTCGGCTGGATTTTGTTTTTCATGTCGGGGTATTTTAAATGCATTTATCTGACCAGTAATATTGCTGATGTGGTATCAGACTAGTTTGGATGTTACTGAGCACCAGGGATGGGAATAACGGCGTTACTTTTTTCAGTAACGAGTAACTAACTAATTACTATTTCTATCGTTACAACGGCGTTACCGTTACTAACTAAGAAAATGCGGTCATGTTACTATTTTTCAACAAACAGACGGTTGAAGCTGTCTTCAGCTTACCGCATCTTATATCAGTTGCACGGAAGTAGCTGTCCATGGCTGTATCCCAATTCAGGGTCTGCAGCCTTAACGGTCCACAAGGGCCGCGTACTTAAAGACCGCTAAGGCCGGAAGTGCGAGGCTTGTGAAATGGGGCGGTCTAGCAACCATGATACTAACAGCTGGAAACGTGTCATACAGCTGTGTTTGACAGAGATCAAGGAGAAAATCTTTTGTTCATTTGTTTGTTTCTACATGAGCTTTGATCATTCTCTGATTAAGCTCAGCTATTGAACGGCGTGTATTTTAAAGTAAAGGCTTTAAAACCAAGTTAGTACAAACGTCACTAATGTCACATGACTTTGCCGACATGTGGCCAACAGTAATGTTTAATGTTCTTCGTTATTAAACATTTGCACATCAATAAGTGACATAATATTCAGTACTTAAAGTTCACTCTTCGGCTGCCCCTCATCCGCCGTTTTTTTCGGCAAAATTATCCACACGCACCGCCGCGCTATGCATTCTGGGATATGTTGGGCCACTAAGTCTACACCGCCACGTCCTTAAAATTCAGGGAAATGAAGGACGCATGTGAGGGCCGCATTTCGAGCAGCCTTTGAATTGGGACAGCCTTCGGCGCGCCGGTGTGACGTAATCGGCCTTAAAATGCGGCCTTTAAGGCTGCAGACCCTGAATAGGGATACAGCCTTCAAGACATGTTGAGGAGGCCATTTAGCCATTTCAATCAGCTGTGTTGGATCAAGGACACATCCAAAACCTGCACGACATTGGCCTTCGAGGCCTGGAGTTCGAGACCTGTGTATTAGAGCATAAGAACAAACTTAAACCTCCCATTATCCTTATTGTATTGTATTTAGTTAGCACAAGTTGGGAATGTTTTATTTAAACATCATTTATTTGGACTTTATACAGCCTATGTAAGTAGGGCGCTACAACTTCAAGCAGGTGTGCGCGCTCCCGCGGGCGGCAATCACGATCACTTTCTGGCACAACACCTGGAGCTCAGGGAGTCATGATAAACAATATATACGCGTGTTTTTCCTCAATAGTTTCATGTTTACTGTCTAAGGACAGCGCAGCGAGCACGCTCTGCTTATGAGCAAGAAATAAAAAAACAAAACATAAAACAGCCAGTTTGTGTTGGTGGAAAAATGCACCATGTCGACCAATCAAAAAATGATTTGGCAACATGACATTTGGTTGTTTAGGAAGAGAGAGAGCGAGACAGCAGAAAGAGAGAGAGCGAGTTTTGAGATGTGAGAGATTTGTGATGTTTAGCGTGTTTGCAGTGTGTAGTTAATGTGTTGTGGATAGTTTTGTGTTGTGTGTCAGAACAATGAGGTGACTGCTGTCTCCAGGAAGAAACAGGAGTGATACACCTGCTGCTGTCAGACCTGCAGGTATCAGGCTGTGATGTTTCCTTTATAGTGGACAGAAATATTTGGAGTGGCACAAATAATTTGTGGCATCTTATTGAAGAACAGCTGATTGTTCTGTAAATAGAAATAAATATAAAAATATAAATTGTGTAAATAGTTTGAAAAGATTATTTTTTTAAAAAAAGGGTCAAAGGTAAATGGCTGCAAATAACTTTTGTTTGCAAAACTTGTGCGTATGATTTTACACATGGAGACACAAATATAAACTGACAATTTATATTTGCATTTAAAGTTATGAAATATGATCAATAAACATGTTTGTGGTTGTTACAGTAAAAAATATCACTTTCTACCCAGATTTTATGTTTTTTGTCTGATTTTAGATCAATTGTGTTAATACAGTCTGTCAAAATGAAAACAACTGTAAATTCAGACACGTGAGGCTGTGCTGAAAAGAACGAGACCAAACAAGGCAAATAAATAGTTTTTAAGGGAAAATGTGGAGGAAACATCAGATTATATCCTGGACCCCAGAGGGTCAAACATTTTTTTTAAGTAACGCAATAGTTAGTTTTCAAGTAATTAATTACTTTTAGAATCTTGTAAATCATTCACTAACAGTTACTAGTTACTACTTCAAAAAAGTAACTATAATTAATTACTTTTTCAAAGTAACTTGCCCAACACTGCTGAGCATGCGCCTTGAGGCGACTGTTGGCTGGATTAGTTTCCCCGGTCTGAATGTTCGCTTAAATGGCCCTCGAGATAAAACCAGTGTTCGGTCTTCATAAACCCATCATGTTTTTTTCTTCACAGTAAAGCCTGATGCTGACCAAGTGTTTTTTGTAGTTCCTGTCATCTCTACAGAAAAAATAAATAAATTCACATTTTAACCCAAGAATGTCATAAATTGTTCCAAACACACTTCCGAGAATGTAACTGCAGCCTGTTTTGTTGTCTTGCTCCACTTTATTTCGTCGAAATCAGAAATGTGACTACCGGGTGTCTATTCAGAGATATAAATGTGATTGTTTGCCAACAAATAGTTCACAGCTTCATCGTCGGAGATTAAAAAAGCGAAGCAGAGCCTGGGTGTCTGTTAGTTCTTTTTACCTTTAATAAAAAGAAAACTAAAATAAAAATCTCAACATAAAAAATACATGGCGAAACAATAGACTCTTAAATGATTATGAGAATAATCATGGTCGCAATGATGATACAGTAGAATAATAAGAAGTCACCATAATAATAATAATAATAATAATAATAATCAGAAGCATAATAATCATAGATCTATCTGTTCTGGTGTCCGTCCCACCAGCAGAAATCACTTCCTGTTTTATAGACATTATGGTAAGCGTCGCACAGGGCCGGGGCGTGGCACTTGTCAAAATATTTTCACACTTAGCAAAGTTACCCCACATATGCACGACAAAATAAGGACAGAATCACAGCTCGTACGATTCACAGCACTGCTTGGAAACAAAATTTCAAACAAAGGAATTCAAATCATGCTCCGAGTCGGCTTCTTCATCTACGTCTTGTTTTAGGGTCGCAGCTGTAACGTTTGACTGAGCTAAGGAAGGAGGGAGGGTGGGAAGGAGGGAAATTTGGCAGTTTTAAAATTGAACAAAACAAAGTTCAAGTTGTGAAACCCCGACAAACAATTTTAGGGAAAAATAAATGTTAACATTCTTCTTCGTTTTCTGAAATAAAACGTCTGCAGTTCTGCGGGGTTTTCGTCCAATGAAAGTGCAGTGCTCGTGTTCATCTGAAATGTTGATCTGTACGGGGATTTGGGGCCAAAAATCATTAACAAAATAACATTAATAATAACGATAATAAAGCCTAGAATAAAAGCAACAGATTTGGAAAGCTGGCGTCTAAAACCTGAAGTCCTTCACATCGTGTCCGAGTTTGGATGGAGGAAAGAAAAGAGATCACTTAAATGGTTTGATGGTCTTGAGAGGGTAAGGCGGGATGTTGGTGAGGTGGATTTAGAACGGAAACACTGGTGCTGATTGGTTCATTTTGGCTGTCATGTTTCTCATGGCACCCTAAAGTTACTTCCTGTAAGTAAATGTGCTTTAAAAACTGTTTAAAAGCTTCCAAAATGAGCTAAGTTTCAAAAGAACGTGAAGAAGAGCAGCATGGCTGCACTTTTGACCACAAGATGAAGCAGAGAGTCAATGTGCAGCTACTTTTAAGCTGCTCCCTGTCCGTCCCACCAGCAGAAATCACTTCCTGTTTTGTAGACATTATGGCAAGCATCACACAGACCGGGTACTCGCCAAAACACCTAAATCCAAACTCTGGACCAGATTTGAAATCGAGGTCCAGCAAAGACTCACAGCACTATCGTGGTACTACACAGCACAGCCTTTAGTTTCAGTTCATTTGTCTTCAACACGACTGCCTAGTGGTCTTTTCATGCATGTTTGTTTTGATGCTTTGGTTCATTTTGGACTATTTTAAACAACTTCAGCTTCTCAAGTTTAAACATTTCCTTTGGCATCAACCTTTAAAAAATAGTTTTATGGTTTCATTTTTAGATCATTATGTTTTGTTTCTAAGAGAAAAAAAAAAGGTCACATACCGAGAATAAAGGTGTGAAAAACATTTCAAAGTGAATCAATACTGCTCATTACCAGCTCTGCATTTTTATCCTTGGTCTCTACGAGAATCTAGCAAAGCAGCTTTGCGTGATTCAAAGCTCTAAATAATCCTTATCTTGTACTGAGCTCTCACTTCCACTTTAAGACAACTTTCTTCTGATTGGCTGCCTCTGGTCAGAACATGAGATGGTTTCTGTGTCCTGAGATGATCATAATAGGGACATCTGCTCTGTGTGACATCATACAGACTGTGAGTAGGAAAAACAAAAAAACTGAGCATTTGGCTGCAGGATTACGGGTCATTGACCAATTGGCTATCAGAAACTTCAACCATGTTTAATACGAACATTCACAGGAAATAAGTCAAATTTGAACAGGTCAACATTAAAGTGAGTAAGTCTGTTCACTGTCATCAGCATCTTTCAATGTGTCAAACAAAACAATAGTGGGATTTAAGTAATCTGTGTTTGATGGTCTAGAAATAACTGTGAAACTGCCAAATCCCGGACAAACCCCCAAATATTGTATCATCACAGTACAAACTAAACAACAGTAAAGGCCACAGAAATATTTGTTACCAGATTGGAAATAATTCCAGAAAAGAAAATGGTGACAACATTAATTTAAAATGTATCTTTGCAATCTACACAATAAAATAAAGAGAAGCTCTCAAGGATTAGAAATTATAAGAATATGTGGTTGTTTTATTTTATTAAAAAGTTAATATTAATTTTAATTTTAAAGTTATATTTACTAAGCAAAATATTTAATGGTTTATCCCCTGAAACTAAAATGTAAGACCTGAACTTAATTAGAGAAAAATAACACCACGCAGTGTTTCTAAACTGACACATCCCAGGTTTGCCCAAACGTTTTAAACCAACAATTTTTCTTTTTAAAAAAGCGGAGTTCTTGTCAGTCACCAAGGTTCAAAGATCATCGTGTTGGCAACAGTGAAACATTAAAGGCACAGCACAGCTTCCTGTGATGACTTAACTCTGAGGTGAAGCTTCATACTAACTTCATCTGAATGCTTGTTCAAAGTGAGTTTGGACCAGTGAGTGAAGACAACAAACCAAACAACGAGCACCAGAGTTTCCCTTCAATGAGCTGACAATGGCGAGTTAAACCGGCCGCACCGAGTCTCAGACCGTTTCTATTTTAACAAGCAACAAGAGAAACAGACTTTAGCATCAGTTTTGTTGACTTTAACTGTAAATCTGGAAGTGAAATAAACAGAAACAGATCAAAGAAAGGTAAAAAACCTATCCAGTGACTCGACCTCCAAATCCAGTCCAAAGTTCAAGGAAAAAAAAAAAAAAGATTCCAGTGTGACTAAACTCGAGTGTTCTTTAGTTCCATCAGAGAAAATTTATATCCTGGGTTGTTTTAGTTAAGAATCGTGACTCTCAGTGATCAGGCCTCCTGTACCATCTCAAATTTATATGCTTTGTTTTTAGCTTCAATTTGTTCGCTGTCACATTGTTGCAATTACACGTCTTCATTCTCTTAACCAACAACAGTATTCAGACAAGTACCAGCTTACTGTTGAGCTTTAACAGGATTAAACCAAAATAAAGAGTTAAATTAGCTCCACTTACGGAGAGGGTGGATAAAGTTTTGGTTGTCGTCTTTTCATGTAATTTCTTAAAAAGCAGGATTGCAAAATGATCTCTGGGATCTGAATGAAGTGTCCGCACTGGAATGTTTTTTTTTAATAATTAAAAAAAGCCGACAGAACATGGCGAACGTTTCTGAACATGGACGACAGTTGGAGCAGGAGGAGAGCGGATGCTGGTGAAATCGAACTTCAGTCGCTTGTAAGACTTCTCTGAGTGTGTGTTTGTGTGCACATGTATTTCCTCTCGCTGCAGCCACCGCGAGAAAAACTATCTACAGGATTTACTCGAAGGAAAGCGGCGATCACCACCGAACAATTTTTTTTCCAAATATATATTCTGCTTGTACAGGACGGTGATCGTCGGGAAACATTCAAAAACAAAGCGGACGAACGCTGCTGATTCTTTAGCTTCCTGCTTTCTATCTCAAAGCCCCGCCCACGACAAGCAGCAGAGGTTCCCATCCACAGTGCCAACATCTGTCCTGCAGCTGCTTAACATTTAGAATTTCTAGCAAAAAAGAGAAACAAGAGACAACAGATGGAGAAGACGGCGGAAAAATGGCGGAGGTGGCATGACGAATGGCTGAAGCAAGAGAGGAAGAACACCACCAAGCCCCTCCGAGGCCTCCGTCCAAATATACCCTCATCCATCCCTGGGGAATGTGAACAGTGTGTGAGTGTGTGTGTGTGTTGTGGTTTTGAAGCGAGCATATGAAGGGGTTGGCGAGCTCCTAGCAGTCCTCGTCCTTGTCGTCCACAACACCTTTGAGCCGGAGGCGGGCGAAGTCCTCGAAGACGAAGTCGTCGTCCTGCGAGATGCTGCTTGAAGGATGAAAAGGACGAGTTTTATTGTGAAAGGTTCCATACAGCCCTGTTTGAATCCAGCACCAACAGCACGTCACATGTGTGAACTGAGCATCTGTGAAGTTTTCCACCTCACGCCGGGTTTGTGAATCTGCCGCTGCTGCAAACGGCTGCAGATGTTTCTGCTGTCATTTCCTGAAACAGACGGTAGCTCCTAACCCTTCAGCATTAATGATGCGCTCACAGATTCAAGATCCACTCGTCACGTCTCGCAGCTCTCACAGGAGAAACCGTTCACGTCCATGGATTCATTTTACAGACGTTTTTTGTTTCCTTAGGATTTTTAAACTTTCGGGTATTGAACAGCGACAGCTGCTCCTTGTAAGGGTCAGTCAGTTCCACGTTATGGCGTGCTGTAGTTCACACATGCTCAGTTTAATCAGTGACGTTATGTTAGTGCTGGTTGCCATGGTTTCTGTTTGTATGTAAAATAAAACTCAGCAGAAGTCTGGAAACTCACTTTGTTTCAAACTCTATCAAATTGGTGTCGATGGGCGGGTCAGTTTCTGGCACAGCTGAAACACACACACAAGCATGTCACGCTGCCGTTTCCATGGAAACTGATGCTCAGTGCCATGGTGAATCCGCATACGAGGATTCACCATACGAGGCTGCAGAGACTCACCTGACTGCGGGCGGGACGCCGGCGGCTCCGGAGGTTTAGGATGCATTAAGATGAAGGGCAGCTCCACCGACACGTCCCTGGAAAATAGGAAGCACGGCGTCATTGCAGCAAACCCCGCCTCCTTCCTTTTTCCAACAGGTTAAAAATGTCCTGATAAATCTGCCCGTTAAAGCCCCACAGCTGATAATTAACTCACTTCAGAGCAAACTGACTACTGAGTGACAACAACCACCTAGAAACCCATGTTAACATTAAACACCAGGCTGTGGTTCCCCCACATGAACACTGAGGCTTTCAGTCCCATTTACCTCTCCAATAAGCCTCGCAGCAGCCTGCAGGGAGGGGGGAGGGCACACAGAAGAGGAGGGGGGAGAGGGGGACGGGGCGGAGCCACACAAAACGCCAAAAAACACAGAGAAGGGAGGTGAAATGAAAAGCAGGAGGCGACAGGTTCACAAAAACCTACAGTGGAAGCAAACACAGTGAGGAGCAACGACAGCAACGAGCCAACAGGGTGGAGCAGGAAGCAGGAAGTGGAGGCCGAGCTGCACCTGCAGCTCTTTCTGAATAAAACACCGGAAAAATGAGAAAATCGTCTTTAAACCAACCGTGAAAAAAAATGAAGAGCTGCTCAATTTAGCACCACCTCCAGCCGCCCTCAGTAAATATCACAAGTCATGTGACTTTAAAGTCCAATGGCGAGACAGACGGTAGATAAAGGACTACGGTCCTAGACAGATGCTGAGGACTCATTAAACTCTCACAGGCTTTTATTGTGAAAGGATGACTTTGTAAAGCCTCCCTCAGCTGACTGGAGTCTGAGCTCAAGCTCTGGCCGTGTTTAAGCTTCAAACTGATTCACGTGGTTTTTGTACGTCTTTAAGTCAAATATGATCCCGAGACTCGCTTCACACGTGTGGCGTTTCCATGTAAACGTGGACAAACGCCAGACCGTTGCGTAGGAAACGTTCAGGTGCAGCTCGGCCTCAGGCGTTTCACTGAGTGACGTCTGGAAGATAAAAACACCTCCAAACTTCACTGATGACAGCTACAGGAAACAGTGAGCTGGAGAGGACAGGAAGTGATGTCAGCAGAGTGTGTGTGTGTGTTGCTGTACCCTCCACGGGACACCACCAGCTTGACTTTGACTCTGTAGGACACCAGGATCCCCAGGACCTCCTTGTTGGTGACGTCCTTCACACTGAAACACACACGGAGCACTGTGGTCACATGACCATGCAAACACACACCTGTGTGTTACACCTGTGTGTGTTTGTGTTTTACATGGTGGATGAGGCCAGGTTGGTGTCTTCATGTTTGAGCTTCCCGTCCAGAGCGAGTCCTCTCTTCTCTCTGTTCTTGTCCAGTGTCGGGGTCAGAGTGTACACCTTGCAGAAGGTGGAGCTGGACGACACCTGGTCGCTGTGGAGACCAGACGCTGCTGTCAGGCAAACCGTTCAGGTAAACCCCGCCCCTCCACCAATCTCATTAAACAGGTGTGAACATCAATGACCTTTTGTCACTGGTTTTAAACCAGCTCAGATTGGTTAGCCTGGTTAACTCTATCACATTTTCATTCATTAACATTGGTTTAAACCAGTTACACCAGCATGCAGGGACAGGGACACTTACTCTGCCTCCAGCTGAGCCACGGGACATTTATACTGGGCAGTGCTGAACAGGCAGATGTCTGCGTACTGACGCACTGCGGAAGACAAACAGAGGAGGTGTGACTGTGATAACAGGACGGCGTGCAGAGAAGCGCAGAAAAAGAGTTGAGAGATGCGTACCGGAGATCTTCACCCTCTTGACGGTCTTGGTGGAGTTGTTGGTGACGTGGACGTTGACGCTGATGGGCTCGCCGTGATAATACAGCTACACACAGAACACCATTATTAGCATAAAAACAAAGGACTGGTTTGTGGGTATCGGGGCTGTTTGCGCACCTCTTTGTCCAGAGATGCCTCCAGGTGCAGGGACCTGTCGGACATCAGGAAGCTGCGGGTGGTCTCCACCATCGGCTGAGGACCAGGCTTCTCCGGAGCGTACTGAACCTTCCTGATCACCAGACGCACCGAGTTCCTGCACACAGCACAGGCTTCAGCACGGTGATTCCTCTAGCGTTCACTGGAGGCTGGCTCACAGTATGACACACAGAAGAGCCTCTCTTGTCCTAAAGTAAACACTGAGTCTGACATTTTACTGCCTCTGGTAGATTACTGTACTGTGAGTCTACAAAATAAAAGCCCCGCACAGAGCCTGCTGGGGTACAGGCTGGCTTTGGACTGCAATGAAACACAGCAAAAGCTTTAAAGTGGACCTTTTATTTCCTGTTCCACTGGTGGGTGTTCATGTTTACACGACCAAAGTTAATCCCCACTCAGTTATTTCTACTCTGGGTTTGAACTCCACGCAGCTCCTGAGTGAAGCTTCCCGCAGGTCTGAACTCACCTCTTGTGAATCTTCTCTTCCATTGACTTGGCACAGAAAGCTCTGATCTCAAAGTCAACACCACAGGCCTGCAGAAAGAGGAGAGAGGACAGCTCAGCGCCACCGTGTTTATAAAAACGCCTCAACTGTGCTGACGCGCTGCGAGCGCAGCCCTGCTTTTTCCCGTTTTATAAACACACCGTCTCTCTCTCTCCGCTATGAGCGACGCTGGAACAGCTTCAGCTAAAAATCAACGGCGTGTTTATCGGCCTGTCTGAGGCGGTCGTTACGGTAAATCGTAGCCTGTCAGCGACGCTCCTCACAGATAACCGACTCCATCTGACTCCCCGTTTAAAACCAAACATGTCAACGCTGGAAGAAGCTCCTGAACGTCAGGCTGTTAATCAGGAATAAAATAGGTTTCAGGAGCCAAAATGTGTGAGAAAGAAAAGGTCTGCACGTCTTCAGGCCTGAAGGACACGCTGCACATCAGAATGCTGCATTTGCAGAAAGAAAAAAGGCAGTGATGGGAACTGTTCCCTCACTGACAGGAAACAAGTTGTTTAGTTGACCGAGCGCTCAGATCCACTGCTCCACTGTTTCAGGGCCTGATCGGGGAAACATCAGCCGACGCAGAAAATCAACAACTAAAAGCCAGGAAGTCTGCAGACGCACGCAAACTCGGCGACGCTTCAGAGTCGAACACGCAGCTGCAGGACAGAGGAGGGTTTGAATATTCATCTTTGTACAAGCTGAAGTAACCTGAGCGGAGGAGAGCTCAGCCTCACACCTGTCTCACATTCAGGTTCTTAATCTCACGACAGTAAAAGGCTGCATCATCATCTCGTGCTGCAGGTGGCTCCACCTGTCAGCTGCAAAGGTTATGCTGCTGTTATAATAATAAGACACATTATCATCATTATCATTATTATTATTATGGATGTGTGCAACTGGTGGACCAATCACCGCTGTTGTCACTAGTTGTTTAATCTAACTGTTAAAAGTTTCATTGATCCCTGGTGCTGGTAAATTATTGTGTCCTAAATGTTATGCAGTCATCTGCCACCAGATGGCGCTTCATGAATCCTTTCATGTTAGCTTTTGTGAACTCTATTAGAATGAGAGGACAAATCCCAGCAGCAGAAATGAGCTTTCTCCAGAAGGTGGACGGGCTGTGAGTGGAGCTGCTACTCTTGCACATCAACAGCAGCCAGCTAAGGCTGTCGCCTGGGTCACATGTTCCCACTGGGCATGTCCTACTGGGAGGAGGCTCGGCGTAGACCTGGGCACGCTGGCCTGGAACACCTCGACGTTTCCTCGGATAAGCTGGAGGAAGTGGAGGGAGGAAGGTCTGGGCTTTCCCACTTCAAAAGAAGTAGAAGAAGCAGAAGAAGAAAAAAAATGTCGGGACGATTTATGATTTTGATAAATGCCGAACAGCGTGGACCCACTCAATGCACTGTTCTCCCTCAGCTGTGACTTAAAATCTGAGTGTTTTAGTTTCAGACTAGTTGGTTAGTCTGATTGTTTTTTCCTCGTTTCGCAAATAAGAATTGAGTTGCCAGGTTTTATAATTCAGTTTAAATTCCATCAAGTCTTTAAAGGAACCTGATCTAATAAACCAGACTGTGGGGTTTAAATCTGACTGCTGTTAAACGTCTTTAAAATCTATTTAAACCTCCTCTGAACGTGACGTTGGACATCCACCCGTCTGCTGACCTGCTGTGGAGGAACCAGATGGGTGCAGCAGTTACTGGTTGTGCCGATGTAGCGTACTGGGACATGCGTGGCTCGCCGTCCGACCCAGAGAGCCCGCTCTGCTCCGACCCTGTGGGCGTGAGCATTGTCCTGCTGAAACAGCTGCAGGGTGGGGCGCTGAATGCAACGTGAACAGGGCGGAGACCCTCCGTCAGACTTCCACAGAGAACAATCAGATCAGAGATGGTGCTCCAGCTCTGAGATCATTTACTGGACCTGAAAACTTCTCGTCCTTCAGTTTCAGACTGAACTCATCGTTAAAGCATCGAGTTAACGATCAGAAGCAGGAGGCGGTGCTTTCAGCTGCTCCCTGAACTCGCAGCGGTCGCCACAGCAGATGAATGGCACAGATTTTCCACCGGATGCCCTTCCTGACGTAACCCTCACATTTACTATGTGACCCCCTGAGGCCGGCCTGTAAATCCCCTCGGGCAGGCGGGTTTGGGTGGACCCAGACAGAGATTTATATTTCAAACTGAGGCGTGACGTTTGGGAACAGCTAATTTACGACATCCGTGCTCTGCCGTTTCACAGCTGGGGGGGTTCGGTTACCTTGCCGGTGTCCTCGGGTCCGGGCTGTAGAGTGACTGAACAGGGGAGATTCTGAGGAATCTGGAAAACAAGAAGAAGAACGAGAACGTCAGAATCACAGTTTGTTCATTCGTTGTTTCCACACCACAAACTCAGAGCCCGTTTTTATGAAGCTTCCCACAGAGCGCCGACCTTTAAACTCCCAGCAGCCCTGGCTCAGCTCGACTCTCGTAAAGAATCCGAGGCTCCCATAAAGCTCAGATATTTTCTCAGACGTGCTTTATCGAGTAAAATAATCTGTGCACATTAAGAGTAAACGCCACAGTTTGAGAGCTGCAGGACGTCCTCCCTCATAAATGCCCTGCTGAGGAGGTGTGATGACCCCTTTCAACCAAAAAGTTCCAGGAAGGTAAAAAAGTGCAATTAAATTTCCACCGTATGTGAAGGAGGAGGAAGCCAGAACAAATGAGTGTAATGAGCGACTTCCTGAGTTCCTCAAAGGGTTCTTGATCTTACAGGGAACTGCGCTCCGATGGAAACGCCCTTCAGTGTGTCACTTCTAGTCTAACAGGAAGTCAAAGTCTTCCTCATTTGCATCTCCTTGTTTATTTCAGGAAGCTGGCGATCAGCAAACATCACGAGACACGTCTGACGCTCGTCCTGATATTGACGCCGGGCTGAAGCAGCCCGAGGAAAGAGCCGACAGACGAGGTCAGCGGGCTATAAATGATCTGCTTTTTCAGGCCACAGCAGACGGCGTTCAGACACTAATGGATGCTGGGTAAACACAGGCTAATGAACTGATGGCAAAGATCAATATGCTCATCTTTAAATGTTTACATCGAGGCCCTGAGCTCCCACCTGGTTAAACAGCTCTGTTCTTCTTCTTACATATTTTATACATCTTGCACACGTGCGGTGCAGAAAGGTTCGATAGTTCGCCGTGCAGCTGCAGTTCCTCTAATCACCAGCAGGGGCTCCAGCAGTGAGTCAGTGCCCACAGACTCACATGGAGCGCATTTCACTTCAAACACCATATAAAGACGTGGCGTCTTCACCACGAGCTCCACACACGGAGCCCTGAGGAGGAGCAGTGACTCACGGTGAAGTAGAAGGGGTGTGCGTGCTGGCCGAGCTTCTTCAGCAGCCTCTCCTGCAGCCGGCTGTTGGGTTTCCGCTCCTCGGGCACCGGAGGGAAGGCCTGACGCCGAGAGAGAGACGACAGTGAGAACGTCCGACCTTTAAAAGTACTCAACTGTCTGCTCAGGCGCAGGCTGATGAAGCTCACCTGGAAGGTGGAGATGTACAGATCCTTCCGGAAGGATAGACCGAGCACGTCCAGGTCCTCGCGTCCATATCGAAACGCACAGGTCAGCGTGACGAAGACTGTGGGGAGGAAGAAGAGGCTGTTTGCAGTTTAAATGAGTCATTCATTAAAATCAGGTTTAATTCAACAATAAAACATTAAAACTGTTAAAAATCATCGACACAGCAAAACAGCGTCGTTACAGAAGAGGTGAAGTGGACCTTTGCTGCTCTGCATGAGCCACACTTCAAAATAACCTTACAGCTCATGCCGAACATGACAGAGATGAAGCTCCTCCCCCTTTGAGGCATCATGCTTTTGATTGGCTGCCCTTTGCAACTGAACAACAGGACTTCTGACATCTCACTGTGACATCACGCAGGTCCACGAGTGTAAGAGACTGTGATAAACTGGTTGTTTAGAGCTCACAGCGATTATCTGCACAGCACAAACTGCCAGCAGTGGAAAAGCAGATACGACAGGAAAGCAGACGCAGGATAAGAGCTGAGCTGCGTTCTGGGTTTTGTTGGGTGATGTTTGTGTAGCAACATTAAAAACAACGTTCAGGCAAACAGTAATTTACCTGTTTTTCCAACTATTGACACACAGTCAGAGGTCCAGAAACTGCTTATTATGTAAACAAAGGTCATTCTGCCTGTTTTGTATTCAACGTTTCTGAAACAGTTGTTTAACAGTAAACAGACAAAAATGAGACGTTTGTGTCCTTAATAAATGAACGTGCTGAGAAATAAACAGGAAGTCGTTAATCAAAGGCTTCAGCTCTGCACAGAAAGGTCAGCAGGAAGTTGATGAAACAACACGAGCGCAAGGCTTTTACTCTCGTTTATTTACACACGGCAACAAGTCAAAGTCGCTGCACAGTTGGCTTCAGCACACTCTGCCACATGATTGGCTGATGAGACATTTGCTTTATAGACTTAACGTTTAGATCTTGCAGTGAAGTCTCAGTGTGTTCCTGTACATGTGTGCAGGTGTTCTCGCCTACCTTTCCTGTCCTTCAGGTACTCTGGGTCGACCAGGATCACGCCATCTGTTGGCAGGAAGGAAGACAAACAGTCACGAAGGTCACCGGTTTACCTGATCAGGATCTCTGACTCCTGTAAATACAGGACTGCACCACAGCAGCCGTGCTCCCTAAAAACTCCAAAACAAACACAAACGAGTCCAGACTCACCGACTGGGTCCACGTGGTCCAGGTGGTCCACAAAGTCTCGCTTTCCCAAGTAAACCGTCAACTGCACAGACCAATCACAGGATTAGTTTATTTAATCCAGATGTGTGATCACAACAGCTCAGTGAAAACTGGATAAATCCTACTGGAATAACTTTGACCTCTTCCTGGTCCCCACACAAAGATCACCAGCTCTGTGCACACGTTTGCAGACGATGTGCTGTTAATAACTTATTTATAAACTGCTGCTCTCTGTATTGTTTCCAAGTACAACAATGGAAGGTTTTTGGTTTGGAGTACAAAGGCGGTCACTGGCTACAGCATCCAACCTTCCAGAGAGCTGCTGCAGGACGTTGTAAAAACACCTCACACAGGTGGAGACCAGTGTCAGGTTAACTTCCAGGTTATTTCTCGACCAACCTGGAAGTTAGCGACCCCTAAGCCAGAAGTCCGGGAGAAGGGACGCTCTCTAATCGAAGTCCTAAAAGAACAGAATCTGCTAACAGCATGCAGTGTGTGAGCTCATGTTAAACTTCCCCATCGACAGGAAGTTTAAAAAAGAAAAATGTAACTATATCAAAGGAGTAAAGCAGGATCTGCCCGAGTGTTTAACCACACTGAACCACAACCTTCTGACAGGGAGTGAATTTAGAGGCAACAGTAAAGGAACGACTGCATAACACTGAATATTAATCTTTATCTCGACTCTCTTCTTAACAAATGTTTAAACTAAAACTGGATGAACTGGTCACACTGGTGACGTCCCAGTTTACTACCTGACTTCAGTGTGGAGCTGCTCTGCCTGCTTCATCTTTGTCACATAATGAGTGCTTTGCGTCGCTCCCTTTGGCAGCTCGTTTTTCTGCCCTTACGTCTGTATATCTGCTTTTAATCGCCCTGATTCTATGATTGTGGTTTTTACTCTGGTGTTTGAGTGAAATGCTGCGATCTGAAGGGTCAGTATGAACAAAGCTTCATGTTTTAGGTGGCAGAGGGAGAAGAGTGCTTTCTACTGCTTCCTCACAGTGTCAGATGTTGCAGAACAAACTCGTGGACTCACCTTACAGTTGGGGCTCGACTTCTTGAAAACTCTGAGAGGTTTGGGAAGAGGAGACAGAGAGGAGGAAAGAAAGAGAAGGTTAGCTCGTTTTTTCTGGCTGAACCCTGTCGCTAAACGAAGAGCGCTGCGGTCGATTCAAACAGGTTTTCAGACCCGCTGCAGCTCATCGAGAGCGTGTGGGTGAGACAATTCTGTGAAAAATAACCCGAGGAAGTGTGGCAGCTTCCTGCTGTGTCGAAATAAACAGTGGCCTTGTTTGAAACCGATGGTTGGGGGTGGGGGGGAAGTGGTTTTGATGAAAAACAGTGTACATGACCTAGGGTTATTATGGGATGTCACCGCACTGCTTTAAGAGGGAAACAGGTGGATGTTAACCAACACGATCACTTAAACTACTCGAGTCCAAGTCTGCGCGATGCCACTGAAACTTTTACAAACCTTTGAACCACCAGAAACACGCCGCAGGATCTCAACAATCATTACAAGAACAGCTGAACACACCGACACCAGGACTGAGTCTAGACCTGAGCCGCAGCTGAAAGAGTGAGGCTTTAGCGTGGCTGCAGTTTCACTGCCAAAACACAAGGTGGCAGCGGACTGCCCATTTCCTAACTGATATTAAAAAGTGGTGGAAGAGAGAAGAGAAGCATCGAAGAAAAACTAATCTCCCAAAACCGGTCCCAGGCGCAGCTTGGACCCACGATCTTGATGTCAATAAACCAAAGTAAACTTCGGCCCCTCTTCGATCAGCGCCGCCCCGGATCACTTGCAGTCCAGCACTACTGGGTGTGTCTGGTTGTCGTCACAGCTTTGCCGGGTTTCAAAGATGGCGGTTTTGATTTTGGTGAACCTGATGCTCACTGAGTGATGCTACTTGCCAGGCATGCAGTCTGATGACATCACATTTTACCACCTGCTCAGATCGCTAAAAAAGTAGCTGGTACTATGACCTAATGGAAAACCCTGAAAGGTGTGGCGAACCGCGGCTTTTCTGACAATAACCTGCAGAGAGAGCACAGATGGACTAAACCTTCAGTTTGTGACCGCGGTCTTCGTTCTGCTCTGCAAACACAAACCGCAGCAGGACCAAAGTTTAACCTCGGACAATGACGGAAGTGCCAAAAGCATCCTGCTCACAGTGATGAAGCTCCACCCACTCTGGTGTCCTCCCACAGTGCAAACCAGAAATGCCACATCCCGTGTGTTACGCTGCTTTTCACGCTGCTGAATTTTATCAGTCAGCTGGAAAAGGACGCCGCTGCAGTTCCTTTAATGTCCACTTGAGGCTTCAGAACTCAGTCAGACCCCGCAAGGTCTTAAAATCTCTAACTTTTCATTTTCTTCATCATAACAACTGCAGCTAAATGTTTTTAGAACTCATCAATTTGAACTGCATCCAGTTTGGAAATTAGGGGCGTGGCCTCTGTGGCTGACAGCAGATGGCCGTTTGGAGTCTTTTCAGTCAAGTGATGTGATGAAAAACCACCACAGGTGCCAACACACCTTGAAAAGCTGAACTCATTTTAAGGCCTGAAAACCAAACATGCCCACAGTTCAGCAGCTGTGTGAGGAAGCACCGAGGCTCTCAGCATCTGTATGAAGCGGTCACTTCCTCCAGGCCCTCGCCGCCTCAGACATCATCCTCTGCCAGGACGAGGCGCTGCTGTCCTGCTTCACAGCAGCTCCTGCTTCCTGTCACAGCCGCTGATGCTTTCCACACTCGGGTTAAATTTAGATCACTTCAAAGCATGAATTAAAACTGATTTACAGGTTTCTGCGGCTCCGATTTTTGGCGCTCAAGGCTTATTTACGACTGTGGTGTTTTTTAATCTGCAGCTTTGAATCCAGAAAGAACAAAAACACGTCGTAATGAGCTGCAGATATGAACCGCACGCACAGCTCAGCTCCACGCCTCTTCAGGCCACGCCGTTCCAGATCTGCTTCCCAATTAGGGCCGATAACAGCAATCGTTTTCTTTATCGATTACCCTCAAACACCACAGCAGAGGATGGTCACAGCTTCTCGAAGCCAGAGGCGACTGATGTCAGACTAATAATCCAGAAACTGTTTTATTTAACAGAGTTGAAGAAAGCGTTTAAAATGTTACCATATATGAATAAATTAGAGTCACTGTGGTCATTTTGCTCATTCATGCACAGAAAGTTACCCCAGGTCAGAGACATCAGCTGTTTCTGCTTTTATTTTCACTTACTGACATTTTACAAGAGCGAGATTCACTAATTGAGACTGTTTACTAATCGTAGCCTAAACCTGGTGCATTTCTTTCTCCTGGTATTTACACAAACCTGCTGAAAACAAAGCTCGACTGCTCAGAACAAAACGCTCCAAGTGACTTTTTAGGCCAGAATCAACTAATTATTCTACACTTCAAACAGGAAACAGGTGGAACCAAGGCAGGCGCCGCGGTGCAGCGGTTCACACGTCCACCTGTGTCGGCACCTCTGCACATCCAGCCCAAAGAAATCTCATTTAATTTTCAGGAACGATGACTCGACAAGACGCAAACGCTGCAAAGGAGGAAGGGGGCAGACATGGCAGGGTGTGAGGACTATAATGGGCCTGCGTCCGCTCACGTGTTTCCTGCTCCCGTTGGTGAATGTTGGTGGCCACAGTCCCCAATAATGAGGTCAGTGTGTAGAAGTGGTCCCAGGAAAGCACAACAAAAAAAGACTCAAGTGTGTGTTTGTTGCTGCTGCACACACGACTGTTTAAAGACACGGATGGTGTTTGGACTGCTGACGACTCTAAATTGTCACTTCTGCCCATATTCGTCTGCTGCTTCTTACTAATAAAGTTATTTGGTTCAGTGAGGCTTCAGATATGAAATAAATGAATACATTTTGTTTCCTTTCAGGAGCATTTTTGTGACTTCACCGTCAGAAAACAAACTAAAAGCAGGAGGAACAAGCTGGAGCTAAGTGGGTCACCCTCCATCCCAATTATCTGAGAGCACGTTTTCCAAACTTTGTGCCAATACCAGTTATCAGCACCTTGCAGAGAGGCCCACAGGGCTGCCAGATCACACCACAATGATGGCAGCAGCCTGCCAGCGCCTCTCAAACCATTACAAATCACAGCAGCACGGCTGGAGCTCATCGACTTATTTTAGCTGCTGCTAATTTCAGCTCGCTGCCTTTACCTTTAATTCCACCTTAAACTCTGAGTTTGTGTGTCAGCTGAACCACACAGTGGACCTCTGGGACCACGGCTCCTTTTAGCGTCATGGCCGCTCATTGCTCGCCCATCAGCTGGTTACTGCGGGCTGCTGTAAGAATTGGATAACTTGTAAGACCCTGCATCATTCTTTCTTCTAATTGGTCAGCTTCTGGAAGCCTGCTGAGGAGCAGATGGTGGGCTTGTGGTTTGAGTGTGTTATGGACCAGTATTTTAACTCTGAGCTCTGCAGGCAGAGAAACTAGGAGGAGAAACTCGCTCGAGTCCTCGCAGGATGAAGTCGTAAACGTCCCTGTGAGCTGCTAACCTTAACGAACAGCAGGCCTGCTTTGTTCTCGACTCCAACGTTAAATCTGAGGTGATGAAGGGCCCTGCTGCGCAGATATAAACACGCCTCGTCCTGAAATGCTTCCTGGACTGACGAAGTTACAGCGACAGTGTTTGTGTCCAGGCTGAGCAGAAACACTCGTCCATCATGGAGTCCAGCTGTAGTGCTTCAGCTGAGCGTCGCTGCAGCTCCTGCGATTCATTCAGCGATCGCTGCATTTTTATTCTGTGGTCTTTATAATTTAGGCACCTTCATATTATTTTTATTATTTTTGCAGTCAGTGGGTAGAAATGGTTACATTCTGGAGGACATGTTGGTTTCATGTTAAACTGCTGGTTCTTATTGTGGCTGAACGAGGTAAAGGGAACCTCTGTGGCTCGTTTCCACGTTTTTATTCTGGGACTGCACCAGAGCAGTTTTACATGAGTCACAGTTCAGAAATAATCCTTCCTCTTTACTCTGAGCCTGCTGCAGTCCCTTTAGTTCACCCTCCAACAAGCTTTCATCTGACTGGTTAACTTCTGGAAGTCAGCTGAGGGGCAAACAACCCCCTTCATCCTGGCTCCAAGCATAAACAGATGCTTTGGACAGTGGGTGGGGCTTCTGTGCTTCTCTGTGACTTCATACAGATCCCAGAGTAGAAAAAAAAACAAGCGGTGTTTAGCGTGCTGCAGACACCGAGCTCATGTTTAATATGAACAGGAAATTTAAAAACAGCTCACTTTTGGTGTGATTAATAAACCAGGAGGATGACGCACTAATGAGTAGGTTAAAATGAATACACGCAGATGTTTCAGCAAAGCTTCAAACCCATCAGTGAGACTTAGTGTGGCCCCAAAACTCAAATATTCTCATTTGTATTTGTGTCAGAAACAGAGAGAAGCAGCAGCGGATGATACGACCACGTGAGGCTGAAGCTGGCGTCGAGGGAAAGAGATCCCGTAAACAGGAGAGCGTCGCAGCGAGCGCTTCCACCTGCAGGGGGGAGGTCTGCAGGGACGGCGCTCGCTCAGACAAACAGCTGACGTGAAGCTTCATGTCTGAACATGAACTGTTGCCATGTGACAACGGGATCGTGTTACCCAGCTGCTGGTGTTAAAAACATTTCAGATGATTTGAAGAGTCTGAGTGCAGATTTTCTCTTCTTAATTGTTTGTAACCAGAGAACACTCGGAGCTTCAGCTGCTGAAACGGGAGAGCGATGGGCTTAGAACGGCTCCATGCACCAATCTGAGAGCTGGGAGTCTGCAGCCATAAACCCTACATCTTCATCTGATGATCTGCAGCATGGTGCAGCATCATGCTGGAGAAGGCTCAGCATCACCAGAGAGCTCCTGGGAGGGGAAAGGACTGCAAACCAAAATTGAGCAGCTTTAAAAAGCTCCAAACGACACAAATTCAAATTCATGCTCCGTGAATGACTGTTTTTTAAATCACGAGCGTGACCACAGCCGCTGCAGTACCTGTACAAGCAGGTGGAGGACAGGAAGCAGGTCGGACCGCAACACGAGGAAACCAGGTTTCCTCTCGGTCACAGTTCAGTGAGCGGCGGCGTCTCGTGCTGTTTATTAGCCAAACACTCAGAGCGGCAGGAGCGTGATGCTCGCTGCGTTTCACACTCTGACAAAACTTCCTCATGTTTGCCGGACGCCACCGTCGCTGCACTTCCTCTGCAGCGCCTGCCGCCCACAGACACTCGCGTTTCAGGGCCGCCTGCCTTCACATGCATGCCAGCCTCAGTTACACCTTCCTCTGGATTTACACCCAACAAACACAGTTTAGTGGCAGCAGAAATAATCCCAGGAACAAAGCGCACGAGCAGGCTCTTATTGTGGCAGTTCAGCCCGCCCTTCCTGTCAGGCCGATGCCTTCAGCTGAGTCTGTAACGATGAAGCTGCAGATAAGCAGGACTCAGACTGGTCTGACCACCGGAGCAACGAAACAGGGTGAAAGTTAAATTTTAAACTCTGCAGCTGAGCGAGGAACCAGGAAGTTATTCTGCAAGACTCAAACTAGACGTTCATCTCCAGGCTGTTTTCTTCCTCTTTCAAACTGCTGATTCAGATTAAATGACTAAACTGTGGGCGGTTTTGCAACTGTTTTCATTAGTAATCAGCCAATTAGTCGAACAACTGCTCCTAGAAAAACTAAAATTAGTGCAGAATGAGGGGAGAAAAGTGATGAAAGGGAGGGATTTCTGCAGCTGGTATTAAACTACAGACCTGTAACTGAGCTTCAGACACAAACGCCAACACAACAAACCGTCTGTGTCATTTTCTGAGAGTCAGATTTGACGTTTTTGTCAAAAAATATTCAACAATAAAGTGAATATCTGAGCTTTGTGTTGAGGATTATTTTCCTTTAAATGTCCTGATCCAGCATCAGTTGCTCCTGTTACACCAGCAGGAAAAAGTACTGCAGTATCTGCTGTTTCCATCCCCTCAGCGCTCAATCAGCTCTGCAGCTAACAGTTATTTTTATCACCAAATTCACGTTTATGTGACATAAGAATCATTTTATTGTTTATAAAATGAATTAAAAATGTATAATTTGGACACTTTATGGAGCCACTAAGGCCTGAAACAGTCACAGCTTATTTTTCTTCATTGCTTCTAAAAAAAACCACAAAACTTCTATTCTGATTAATCTGAAATCGATCAGCGTCGCTCCAATGTTGGAGCTTCAGGCCGCAGGAAGTCCCTCAAAATGAATAAATAAATATTGCAATTATGTCTCCCATTAAATATTTACGCCTGGAGAACGAAGCGGAGCTTTAAAAAGCCACATGGGATGTAAGCATTAAAGCTATTCTTCATTTCCTGATATTTCTGATCAGCTTTTATCATTGGCAGGTCAAAAATGGACTTTTTGCGGCTTTTTGGTCCTTTTTAACATTTACCCTGAAAAAACCCGACGTTAGAAACATTCGTGTATTTAGCGGCGCTCTGAACGAACCAACTTTGAGGTCACATGTTAAAGCTTCATACAGGCCATCGAGTCGGACTCTTCCTCTGCCTTTGAGCACAGTCTGACGCCCTGAGTAAGAAACCTGCGGTCGTGTATATATTAGTTGGTTTTGAATTCGATTTCTGGGCGTGTGAACATCTCCAGCCGATGTACGACATTTCACACCTGGTCGGTGTTTCGTACGTTTGTACAAATTAAAAGCAGGATGAAGAACAGGAAGTGCATCACTGTTTGTTTCCAGCTAAAAATAACACAACCAGTTTTGTTTTTTTTCAAAAAGAAATGATTTGCTTGCATTTGCATGCAGAGCAAATACACACTGCTACTTTCATCTGTGTCTGCAGCATGAAGAGGGTCAGGCCTGGGTCAGCCATTTTTGATAGTAATAAAAACAACAACCAGACATGAATAATAATAATTAGACGTTTGAGCTGTGACAATAATTCCAGACATCTAAACTTCACGTTGAGCACAAAAACAGCTGCAGCTTTGAGAGCACGCCAACCTGTTTACACGAAAAATGTGGCAACAAGGGACAAAGTCAGCACCAGACTCCTCTTACAAAACCAGCGACTCTTACATGAAAACAGGGTCGAGTTTATGCAACGCACCATTTCCGATATGACTAAATACATTAGGAACACCAAAGTCATGCAGCAGCAAGAACTAAGCAGCTGAGCGAGCTGTAAACAAGCAGCTCACGTGTTTTGTGACATAAAATTGCTGTTTTTGTGAATGAGTCTGGTAAAGCGTGACGGCTTCACGTCCTTGACACAGGTGTTGAAGATGATCTCAATACAACAGCCAATTAAAACGGATTCTTTTAGCTGTGCAACACCTGACACGGTAAACAACTGGAAGCAAAGCGTGAAATAACAGTTTTCCTGAGCCGTGGCCTCTGAAGGAGAGGCCTTTTTGTCTTTAATGTAACACACAGACAAAATATCAGGATGTGATTGGTTCTAGCTGGGCTCGTCGCTACACCTCGCAGCCACACTTACTAATCTAGTCGTACAAGACTCGAGGAGAGAAGCTTCACAGCTGTCAGTACAAAAGGTGAAAGGTCAAAGAGAAAAACTTTCCACTGCTGGCTGGTGTTTTGCAAACAGGCGAAGTGCCACAGAGCCACTCGACATGCAGCTTCGATGTATAATCTGTTAACAGCAGCTCGAGCGTGAATGTCAGTGAGAGCCATTTCTTCAACAGCTATGACGTTGGTCTTTCCTCCTGCCCGTTTCCTCTCCTCCCAGTTTTCCACCTGCTTCCTAACAGGAAGTAACTGGCAGGAAAGAAAGTTAAGTTGCAAGTGGAATGGGCTGGGCTGACTCGCCCCCCCCCAGTTAGAGGAAAATCCATCAAAAACAGCGGCGATGATCAGCATTTTATAGCAAAAAGCTGCTACACATGAGGAAACGGATCGTGTGCATGAAAGCTGTACATCCAACAAACCTTGACCTCACAGAGGAGAAACAGGCAGGATGTGGATGTAAACAGCCTGAAGCAGTCAGCACTTTAATGTCATTTTCAGCAGCTTACATGTGCTGGAGTAAAGGAAAGAGCTGAACCTGACTTTAAAGGCCCTGTATTCCTGCCACATTACAACAGGACGGGGTCTGATGAGCTGCACAAAAACATAACAGTTATTCCTCATCATTAGTCTTATTTGTGTGTGTTGGATTAATGCAGTTAAGCCCTCTGGGTCTCTTCTGTTAATCGGAATCTGCAGAAGAAGAAATAAAGGCGAAAACACGGGAAGGAACGCTGATCCACAGCAGTGCTAACCCAATTAACTGGGGGTGTAAACACACAAGGGAAGGGGGGCATCCTGAGCTTTATAGAAACCACAATCACTTTGTGTGGTTGTGCTGTGCCTACACACCGAGTAGATCGACCCGAAACAGGAACCAGAACTCACAAATGTCCGAAAACGAAAACCTCCACCCTCTTTAAAACACATTTACAGCTAACTGGCATGAACCTGCGGTACCAGAAACCCGAAATAAGCCCGTGATGGAGGTAAGCGAACCTAAATAGCCCACCAATACGCTCCTCCGTACCAAATTCCATTCAAAAACACTTCATTTTAACATTTCGCCCCTGGTTAACGAGAATAAACAACACTCTAATATTTCACGTTTCATAAAAGCTGACTGTAAACATTGGAACTGAATCGAACAAGAACAAGCTCCATAATTTAAACAAATCTCGAGTTAAAATGCTGTTTTGCAGGTTACATGTCGATACCGCCCACTAAGGTTTCAGCGGTCTTTTACTGGACAAACACCGTGGGAATTCCTCTCTAAAACACCCAAATGTGGTGTAGAATTACACGAATATGGTGCCGATTTTTTTTCTTTGTGCTAGATTAAGCGGTGGGCATTAACAGTTGATCATTTTTGGTGTGCTTTTCAGTCAAACGGAAACGTTAGCGGGATGTTGAAAATTGACAGATTTCTGAGCGGAGGCTGGAACGCCGTCCCTTCCACCACAGCCGCGGATAGCTAACCCCACCCTGCTGTGCTAACTTCGCCTCCTGCAAACGAGGTCATCGCTCTGAGAGCTCCGGACCAGAACCAGAGGGCTCGCTCGCTGGTCTCGGCCCGGGTCTAGCTAATTAAGCGGGTAAATCTCTGATGCTCGAGCTGAGAGGAGAAACTCCTCCGCCTGGGCCACTAGCACGACTGCTAGCGAAGTGCGTGAGAACCGACGCTAACCCGCAGCTAGCCGTTTATAGCCTAGCCGTCCTACCTGGTGCCCGCCTTGTCCCCCATCTCCTCTGCAGGCGGACGGCAGGAAGATCCCAACAAAATGAGGCCGGACTCGTAGGTGTCTTGACTTTAAAACGGAGGCTTTTCTTCAGGCTGTTCCCCTCACATCGGCGCACAGAGAACTAGTTAGTATGGTAATTTGATTTAGCGCCGCCTCGGCTCTCCACTGGCTTCCGCAAAGGCAGCAGCTCCCCCTCCCCTCTGCGTGTTTGTGCGCGCTCTGCTGTCTCTGTGAGGACCCGCTGCGAAATGAAACAGCAGCGGGCTAATCCAGCTGCTTTACAGGCTGACCGAGGGTTTACTGCTACTTCAAGGTCCATTCATAGTTTGGCATAAATGATTCCTAAACTGCGGTGCAGCGCAGACATGCTGCTACCACCGGCCAGTCAATGGTAAACAGAGCAGGAGATGATTCACATTAAACAGCCTGACATGTTTAAGGTTCACCGCAATCCAGGGCCGTATTACCCACAAGGCTTCAGGTTTCCCGGATCCTCAGGAGCCCCCAGGAGTCCTCCACATTATGAAGCGATACAGAAATCAGGGAGTTGCTGATCTTTACTGTAGCTGATGTTTTTTCCCAATAACACACCAGGAAACACAGTATGACAAAAGTACCAAACAGACGTAATTTTTTTATTTAAAAAGATACAAAACAAGTAGCGGAGCCCAAAAACTCCGAATGACTTTTTCCCATAGATGTCTACATGATCACCAACCACATGGTTTTAACTTGTCCGTCATTTGAGACGTGATGTCCTTACAGACTGGTCTGCAACCGTTTGGCAACCGCTGGTCGGTCGTGAGCGAAAAGTGTATTCCCCAACTCATCAGCGATTGCTTTGGTTGCTAGCAAGTTGCTGCAATCATCTGTGTGTCTGCAAAGCTGTGAAAAAAGCAACACAAATAGAAATGTCGAAGATTCACCTTCAAAGTGGAATTTGTGCCTTCTGACACATATCGGCGTGGTTCTGAGCCATCACTTGTACTTTGAAGGCGACCCTTCTCTGATTTGCATCGCACTATTTCAGGTTTCACCGTCACCACATCAGTAATTAGCAAAGCGTTTGCCCACAATTGGCATCTTCCATGCAAACTACAGGCAACCGAAGCAACCACAAAGACGTTTTTGTCGCAGCGTGCTCCTTGCAACCGATTTCACCAGGCATACCCTAACAACCTCCAGGAACCGTCACCAACTACTGAGGGAATACATACTTTGCCCTAATGTGTATCACCTCCAATATTGCAGACCACTCTGGAGGAATGCAGACTGACATCATGTGACAAGCCTCTAGGAGACTGGAGGTCTTTTTATGCAACCACAGTCATCGCCATCTATTGGTCTTCAGGTAGAACACGGGTTTAAGACACGTGCTTCATTTTTCCAACCTGTTCTGCTGGGCTTCACCTCAGCTTATCCGAGTGCCTGACCAATAAACTACACGGTTTCAGGCTTTAATCTGTAAATCACAATTTTGGGCTATTGTCTTCAAATTTGGACTTATTAAAACAACATTTCTTGAGTTACCGAGTGTCAGGCTAACCCTAGTTTTGAGTTATTAGATTGAAATTTAAATGTAGTGTTAAAGACGAGCTTCCATATTTCCTCCATAGATGTTAATGTTCTTCTGAGCCGCTGTAGGAACAGTGTTTGCGCTGTAAAAGGACATGCAGGCGTTTGCCCTGTGACATCATTGCAGGACATTTGCAAGTTAAGCCTGCAGCTTGTGCAGTTAAAGATTAGATGTTGTCACCTCGTTCCAGACTTAACACGCATTTCACAACTTCAAACTATTTTGTAACTAATTTCTGATATTATCAGCTGCAGAACACCGAGCATCAACTGGGATGTTTCATCATTTAAGTTTCTAACCACGAATGCAGGCGTACAATAAAGCAACAACTTATTTCTTACGACGCAGGAATTTGTTCATGTGTCACTTTTAGAACATTTAATCCCAAAATAAATTAAAAAATGGTCTCGATGAGGTCATCCAGGTAAGTCACCTGGATGAATGAAAAATAGATTTTGCTGTTGATCCTGTTTAATTTCTTGACATATCAAACACATACCCACTGTTAGCTTGTTGTAAAGAGCAGATAGCTCCGTAGGAAACATGGTGTTTATACCATATTTCTATTAATCTTATTAACACACTGATATCAGTTAAAGTTTGATGCTTAAGGCTGCTCTCAGACTAAAGGCGATGTCACAGCAAGAGCAATGGGAAAACCCCACTCCCTTCTTCTGGGAAAGCATAATAAAATTATAGTTATTTGAACTAATTGCATTACTTCAGAAATTCTGTCCTTAGATACACCAACAAAATTTCCATTTTATTGAAAGTTCTTATTAATTACCAAGGGAATAAAAGCACGCCACTCATATCTGGAGGTTTGTTACATTTGACACTGAACAGGCGGCGCGCTCGAGAGGAGTGGAGTCACAGGTCACGCATCAAGCATCGCCAAACACTCACTCGGTTTTCGAGGGCTTCATAATCCACTTAACACTAATTGGGTTGGAATGGCACTACATGTGGCGGACCCTCCACGTGAACACGAGATGGTAGCTCAAAGGTAGCTCTTGTGCTGCCTACATGTGCTAACAACATCTGCTTTCAACGGTCTCTCCTTCCAGTTTCTGCACAACATGAGGTTTGGATCAGAACGTTCTTCATTGGACTTTAAGGACTAACACGTTTATTTGAAGCTAGACAGACACTTTACTCAATTCATCTAGAGCTAACAGTTGGTTCTTTGTGAACAGAAATATTTTATCCTGAATAAGCCCCAAAAGTTGGTTTTCTAACAGTGAAACCAGAAGTGCCTTAAACTGTATTCTTTTCATGGGGTGGCTGTAGCTCAGGTGGCAGAGCAGGTCAGCCACTAATCAGAAGGTCGGTGGTTCGATCCCAGGCTGCCTCCTGGCTGCATGCCAAATATCCTTGGGCTAACCCCATGTTTGCCTACTGGTGGTGGTCAGAGGGCCCGGTGGCGCCTGTGTCCGGCAGCCTCGCCTCTGTCAGTGCGCCCCAGGGCAGCTGTGGCTACAATGTAGCTGCCATCACCAGTGTGTGAATGTGTGTGTGAATGACTGAATGTAGTGTAAAGCGCTTTGGGGTCCTATGGACTAGATAAGCGCTATACAAATGCAGGCCATTTACCATTTACCATTTTTAATGGCCACCAGGGGGCCAACGACTTCTCGTCCTGTGGACCGTTATCTAACCTAGTGGGCCGTGACGGTACTGCAGGTGTCATAGAAATTCAGTTTTAATTTACTTACAAACTACAATTACATATTTATATTAATTTATGTGAACTTGAAATGCAGGAGAAGTTTGTGTCCTAGTGACAGATGGGTCACGTTAGCCTTAACACTTTGCATATAAACTGCTAATGGGTAACATTAGCAGTTTATAGCCAACAGACTGATTTTGAATAAAATTGTCATGTAAATGCTTCACTCTCTCACACTTTGATCAGAGTGGAGGTTTGAGATCGGGATTTTCTGGTTTTGCAGCACTCCTGACTTTGGGAATCGCTGCTTTGGAGAAAAAGCTTTAACAGCTTTCTTTACGAAGTCATTGACTTCTGCAGAGTAAGACCGGTGACCTACGCAGAGGCTTCGTCACATGTGCCAAGCTGGTTTCGCCCTCAACCCCCACTGATGGTAATGACCCATACCAGCGACTGTCAGGATCAACTCCAAACAGGTTAAATACCTAGGACTCTCCTGTTTTAGAACTGAAGGAGCTCCTTGGATGAGACGTGGCATGTCTTTACAAACATAAAGAAGTCACGCTGCCTTCTTTTTCCCAAACTTTAGGACTAGCAAAGACAAACAATGTCAGATTAAACCAGTTAGCTCCTGAACATCCGCATGAACAGCAGGTGAAGGAATTCACTAGTTTAAACTTTAGTTTGAACTTGAGCAAAAAGAACACAAGAACTAATAACAGGGATTGTTTATAAAGGCCTGAATGGAAATGTAACAGCTGGCTCTTCACTTCCAGGATGCCTACATCCTCATCATCAGCGCCACCATCCATCCACCCTGAGGAAACAAAGAGCTACACAGTGTCCTAAAGCTCAATTTTAATTTCAACTTTATGTCATGCCTAGAAGGTTAAATGCAAGGAGGACGAAGAGAAGTGGAACTGGTCACCGAGCAGAAATGATTCAACTGAATCAGCACATAGCTCCGATTCTGCACAAACCACCAAACACAGAGTCACAAAAGGATGAAACAGCGAGAATCACATTTGCGTTATTGATGTCACGTGTCTCGTCTCCAGTCCTGTGATCAGTCAGTAAGATCATCGCTGAGGTAATCCAAATGTTCAGATCCGGATCGTGTAGGAGTCCGAGTGGGTGACGTATCGGACCCAACGCTGCGAGGGGCCAGGCTGGATGGGCGACAGGCGCAGGAAGCGGATCTGCAGCCCCGTGGCAGTGATCTTCGGCAGCTCGAAGCTCAGACCCACCGGACCGACCTCCAACATAGAGGCCGAGCTGAGGCTGGGGACCTCCAGCTGAAAACAGGGGGGGCAGAGGTGAGGGGTGGGGGTGCTCGTTAGTTAATAATTTATATGTTCATGTGATAACTTGTTATCTTTCACACAAACTATAGGCAGCCGAGGCTTTCAGTATCACCTCACACCTGTCTGGAGATTCGCACAAACATTCGCAAACCTCTCGGTAAATTCATTTTTGTCCCTAGCGACCGGTGGTTGCCGGGCGGTCACTACCAGCCTTTAGGCCCGTGTGAGCAGGCGTTTAGCCAGCGTGACGGAAGTAAAGCTAAACGTTTCCTCTATTAATATTTCTGTTTTCTTGGAACTTTTTAATCACATTGATGGTAATGAATCAGATTAGCGTGTTTTCACGGGACTGTGCAGTCATGTGAAAACACGCCATACTTGTTCAGGCTTTTTCCAATTGGACTGTGTTTCCTTCAATCAAAGCACAAATCTAAAACCTGAACCGTCTCTTAGGATTAGACACATCACTGCACCATCCTCCATCTTGATTTCAGTGATCACATGACCACTTTGCCTGTTGTTTGGAGGCAGGTGCCACTGAGGGAGGAGGTCCTTTCCTAAATCTCTGACCGATCAGCACGCTGTAACAGAGGGCGTGAAGCACGAAGAATAACGTGTAACTGGAACTCCCGATCGTTTTTGTCACTGCTGTGATGGCGGCCATGTTTGCGCTTCGTTTTTGTGAAGCTGCAGGAAGCGGTTGAGTGTCGCCCGTCTGTAACTACATTTATGTGTTTGAAAGTTTCATTTTGACCTGCATCACAAGAGTTTGTGTATTTGATTGTTAGTATGAACAAATTTCCAGACATGTGGTCACCACACACGGGGCGATCGTGGTTCAAGAGTTGAGTTCGCCTTGCAATCGGAAGGTTGCCGGTTCGAGCCCCGGCTCCGACAGTCTCGGTCGTTGTGTCCTTGGGCAAGACACCACTCCACCCTACTGGTGGTGGTCAGAGGGCCCGGTGGCGCCAGTGTCCGGCAGCCTCGCCTCTGTCCGGGCGCCCCAGGGCAGCTCTGGCTACAATGTAGCTGCCATCAGCAGTGTGTGTGACGCGCTACACAAATACAGGCCATTTACCTTGAACAGCGCTGAGAGCTGTGTCCCTCCAGCGAAGCGAGCGATCTGCCAGACGACGGCTCGGCTCTGCGGCTTCAGCTCGGCGCTCTGATCCGGGCTGCTCAGCTCCTGCGACAAACTGAGCAAACAAACAAACGTGAGCGGCTTCATTCACACCTGACAACCTGCTGCAAACCACCCCCGCCAGAGGTCAGAGGTCACCTGGCTGCTGTTACAGACATAATCTCAGTGTGCGGCGGCGAGGTGGAGAAGCTTTCAGACATGATTTGATTGGTAATCCTGACGGCAGCTTTCAGCTGATGTAACCGTCATTTTCCACAATGCTGCTCCGTCCATAACTGAACTCTGTGGTCGTTAAACTGACCTCAGCTCTCCAGTCACGGCGAGCGTAACGTCCAACAGGAAGGACGCAACGTTCATCAATCACTCGCAGCTGTCGGCAGCAGTTTGTAAAGCAAGGCCTCAGATGAGACTTCATTCTGATTCAAGCAGCTCAAAGCCGTCTGGAGACCAAAATACTAATTTTGCTCTGCAAGGGCCTGATATCCACTGACGAGGACGTTATGCTGCCACTCTTCTATCAAAATTTAAAACGAATGTCCTCATACGTGGATCTCATTTTCATCAAAAACAAAAGTCAGGTAATTCTTTGTTTTTACATTCATCGGGTCCCAATCAGGCCAAAGAGCAAAGAGAGATTAAAAATGCCGTGAAAGAGTTCGTGTCTTAGGAGGTTAAAGCTTTAAACTTTTGAAACATTTTTCTTAAAACTTTGTGATGAAAACTTCATCGCTGCGAGTTTGCCACATCAACACAAGCTGTACAGAAACCACCTCAGCTCACGCCTGCTGCTGGAAGATTTACGGCTGGATGGAGCGAGAAACCACGACCCCTCTGCCCCGCGGCCTGAATGCTGCCAGACTCTTCTGTGTGGAGCTTGTGGTTATTCTATGGTTCAGTGCAAGTCGGGCTCCACGGTGCTGGGCACTGAGCACCAGAGGACGTCGAGCCCTCGGGCCACCCTCTTCTGATTGTTTGCTCAGAGATCAAGGTTCTTTATTTGTCACATGCATAGTTATACTTGTATAACTATGCATGTGACAAATAAAGAACCTTGATCTCTGAGCATCAGCGACCTGCTGGGATGTGTGCCGCTCTGACACAAAGCAGCAGATGCCGGCCCTGCTGATGGTTAAGGACCTGAGCCTGTGCTGGGAGACACAGCAAAGAGCTGGACTACCTGTGCACCCTCCACAGGGTCCAGGTATCACCTCCTGCTAGCAGCAGTGACACTGAGACTAGCCAAATGCAAAGTGTCCTGTCACAGCGTTCCTGTTTAGGGTTTGTCTCGTTGTTGGCCCTCTGAACCTGACTTACGATCAGTATCCCTGATGTTTCATTGACATGACGGCACAGTGATTAAAAAGCGGCCCTGTAATCCTTCTGATCAGTGGATTACAGGGATCTGATCATGTGATCTGTGCTGAGTTTGACAGGCTTTTAAGTAAATTGATGTCTTTATGATTTTACTGGTTTGGACTTCACATGACGTGAGAACCTAAACCAACACCATCCCTGCTGCCTGTACGTCACCTGTGACTGCGCAGCAGGACTGTGTCTCGAGGCCCTCCACACATCGCTGACTTTGATTTCCATGACTTTCCTTAACAAATAAGAACCGCCCCTCCTACTTTGCTAATGTTGTTTTCTATTTAAAACACTTCTAAGAAGAGCCGCGGTTTCTTCACAGGCTCGAGGAACTCTCGTCTGGCCTTAAGCTTCCTGTTCGGGCAGAACAACAACAACTGAGTCACATTGAAATCGACGCGCCGGCGCTGCGTTTACATACAGACTGATTTCCATGAGAAGCAGCAGCTGGTTTGAATGGCAGCGCCTCACCTCACGGAGCCTTTGGGGACGGGGATGGTGGCACACACGTTGATGGCGGCGCTGCAAAACAAAACAATGACGTCATCATCATCTGTCATTATCACCCGAGTGCTGCACTGACGCCTCAGCTCGGTCCTCGCTTTGCTTACAGTGATCGTAAAAAAGCTGTTAGAGCTTTTTCTCCAAAGCAGTGATTCAGTCAAAGTAGCATTATTCTGCTCGGTTCCCTCCTCAGATCACAATAATCCTTCTTTATCTTAAACAGCTGAGAAGAAAGGAAGGAGACTCCCATATCCTCAAACTCTAAAAAGACTGGATCCTACACTTCCCATCATGCCTCTGGATTGTGTGAGCCCCTGATGACTGCTTCCCCAGATTGAACTCTCCTTTTTAATTTGGTGCGCTGGCCCTTTAAAGCGGCGTCTGGCCGACAGCAGCTGGTGTAGTTTCCAACACGGACGCCGTGAATCATTCAAACACACCTGCTGCACCTGCAGACGGCCTCAAGCAAACATGTCTGCTGCTTCCACCTGAAGCGCTTTCTGTGCAAATATGTGGGATGCAAACAGACCTCTTTGGTGGTAGATCGCAGCGAAGCTTCATGTACATCAGCAGCCTGCAGAGAGGAGAAACTCGTTCACACAGAACGTCCCAGAGTTAATAAAACCAGCTACAACAAAACCATGATGGTGCCGAGTAAAGCTGTGAGCTCCTGTGTGATGTTAGTGAACAAGCTGATCTCCCCAAGGTCAAAACTAAAGAAATAAAATAAACAGAGAAGTTTTAGTCACCGAAAACTGAAACACAAAGCCTGCCAGTAAACTGTGATGTGACTTTACTGCAGAAGGTTTTCTTGTACGCTGATAAAATGAAAGAGACACAGAGACAGGCTGGCAGGTCAGCAGGTTAACTTTAGGTTAACGAGCTTTAATAATCAGTTTATTCTATGCTTCAGTTTTAAGTTCAGTTACAATTTAAATACACGTTCCTGAGCTACGGAGCTAGAGTCCTATACTGCAGTTCCTCTAATGTCCACTAGAGGCTACAGCGGTGAGTGGGTCCCCACACCAGAAACAAACATGTTTACAGCCTGAAACACAAACTCTTCATTCTCTGCTCATCATTTCACACCTGTATTTTATAACTCATGTGTTTAAACTGCATTAAGGGTTAAAGTTTCCATCAGGGGCGCGTCGGTGCTTTTGGAGCATTTCTATAATAATCCTGCTGTCGGGTTGTTGGACCAACGGACCTTTCAGGAAGTCTGAGCTCCAGGTCTGGTGAAATTCTGGGATGTTAATTGGACGTTTTTTAGCATCAGTTTGCAGATGGGATGCTGCAAACTGAAGTTAGGCAGCTTTAGCTGATATGATCAACAATCATTTGCATATTATTGATCATGAAACTGAGCTCACGGCATCATTGTTCATCAGTGGAGTTATTTCACTCATCATGCAAATGTGGAGTTTATATGGTTGGAAAGCTGCAGTCACCTGAGACTGAAGAGTCACCAGGATGATGATGATGAACAGAATCCACTCTCTGGGATTCAATGATGGCTCAGTATTCCCCCTCTTATCCAAATACAGTCACATGGTTACGGTGTGACAGTCAGCACTGCACAGCCCTGTTGGGTAAATCTGCTGTCAGCCTGATGATGGACTGAGTTTTGTGCTCACAGCTCTCACACTGAGGCTGCAGTTGTTACTATAAAGCAGGGGCCGGCAACCCTGGGTTAACTGATGGCACAACCATAGCTGGACTGGCCCGATGGTGATTTTTTTTTTTTTTTTGGTAACAGTATAAACAATGAGAGGTGGTGGATTGGTCAGGATCTGGTCAACATGTAAAAATAAGTCCGTTGTTTGGTGGTGGCATCACGGAGCTTCCACAGAGGCCAGCAGGTGGATGAGAGGAAGGGGAGGCAGGAGCAGAGACCTGAAGCGGCCGCTGGTCCGAGTGTCAGGTGAACTGAACTTCAGGTAAGAAGTTATGACCTGCAGTCTCTGGGTCAGATATAAACTAAGTTTACATGGAGTTTATTTTCGTTATGCTGACTTTTTACAGTCAGTTGCAATAACTCGTACTGCTACTAGCTAGCATGACGGAGTTTCTATACAGGTGGGTGGTGCTATGATGTTACTGATAGTGAACTTTATTTTATTCCTAAGGTCAGTTAGTAGAGTTTCCAACCGTCCCGTAAAAAGACAGAATCGTCTCGTATTCAGAGAAAATATTACACGTTTCGTGTTGAGGTGGAAAGGAACCGTTTGTGCCGGACTTCAGCTCGAATGGAAAAAGACACAAAGCTGGAGTTACTCTGTCTTTGCTGCACAGCTGCCTCTCCTCTCACTCTCTCTTCTGTTTCTACTTCAATCATGAAACTGATCAATGATCAGCTGATCGGCTTTTCTCTCTGCGCCACAAACAGGAAACCAGCTGATGTCGCGCTAAACAACAGCAGCACGTTTGATCAGCTGCTCTTAGAATTTATTTAATATTAATTTCTAGTATCAGCTGATGTTTGCTGGAGCCACAGCTGTAAAGCTGCTGGTCATGATGTCGGTTTGTATATGTGGTGAGAGGGAAACATGAAGATGAAACCAGGAGATGTCCTTACTGGATCATCAGAGCTGAACAGGTGATGGAGAAACAGGTTTACCTTTTAGGTGACATGGATGAGTTGAAGTTATGAACTGTTTCTGAGAGACAAATAACACCAGGATCCTTGTCTGTGCAGGGGCGGGTCTAGCAAAGTGTTGCCAGGGGGGCAGGCAGGGCATTAACAGGGAGAGGGGGGCACAAAGACATACTTTCTTATTCTCATTTAAAATGTCTCGCTTTTAACAAATAATTATCTAAATCTTACAACCAAAGTTTTTATCTGACTTAAAATGTATAGAAATCATACATATACCAACAAGACTGTGCATCACTGTCACCACAGCGTTGGCTTTCATTCAAAGCTTTCACCTGCTGGACGTCACTACCTGACAGGTTTACCTGTCTTCAGAACATTGCAGAGGCCTTACTGACAGTGTTTGGCTCTACATGTCTGTGTGAGCAGGTTTTCTCTCACATGAGTCCTCAGGCAGCCTCTGAATGCTGGACACTCTGAGACCAGAGATCACAGTAACATGTGTGTCTCTGTATCAACAAACATATTGGCCCAGTTTATTTTTCTTATCACTGTTGTGAGGAGGCCATAAACAGCATTTGTATTTTCTGTTGTTCAGTTCATTTGCTGTTATGGATAAAAAGTATTTTTTTGTTTCAAAGTAGCTGATAACTATTCGCTGACAGCTGCCAACATCTGAACAAATATAATTCTGTAAAGTGGTTCTATATAGTGTGTAACTGTTAATATAGAGCGTTATTAAATTTATTGATAATGCAGTCATATGGCACACTGACCTCTGAGGAAACTTTAGATGGCACTCATCATCAGAAAGGTTGCCGACCTGCTATAAAGGATGAAGCTGGCGGCCGCAGCCACAGGAATAGAAGGCGAGCTGCACTAAAGCAGCAGGAAACGATGGAAGAAAGCCTGTTAACAGGGTGTAGGCTGAAAACTGCTGGAGCAGCCTGCTTCCTGTTTTCCAGCACGTTTTTCCCTTTATGGCTGATAAATGTCAGTTTGAGCTCAGGGAAGCCTGGAGTGAACAAACGGGTGAAGAATCAGGCGAATATACCTGAAAGGGGGCGCCGGAGCTCACCCTTTCACAGATCAAACCTCACCTGCCTGCAGGAGGTGAAACACCTGCTCAGACTGTCTGCCCTCTGCTGGCACAACTGTGCAACCACAACCCTCACCCTGCAACCAGCTGCTGAGTGAGCGATGTGTCCGTCACTCAGCATTCACCTGTTTCATGTTGGCATAGTATTCGTTTAACTTACAGGTTTTATGAGAATCGTTTAAGGAGGCCACGCCACATTTTAACTGGGGAGTCTGAGGAGACAGTGCACCGCTGGAGCCTCTGCTGGACGTTAGAGGAACTGCAGGTTTCTGAACCTCATGTAGTTTGTGTCGATGTGTCTGAAGGTCCTACCTTCCTCCGTTGTCTCTCTCGATGGTGGGGAAGAGTCGGAAAGGAAGCGCAGACGGCAGGTCGTCGCTGAGCTGGTACTGCATCACAGTTTGCTGCAAGAGGAGGAGATGAAGAGCATGAGGAGCAGTCGAGAAACAAACTGCACACGCTCAGAGTTCAGTCTGATTTGATGATGTGAGTGAAACGTTTCAGTGTGTTACAGAAACCAGAGCGCGCTGCTGACGTAACCCTGAAACTACAACAGGTGAGTGCTCAGGCAGCGCCTTCATGCTGACTCTGATGGTGCTGAGGAGCAAGCTCTCTTCCTGCAGGCAAAGCTGTCGCTTCCTGTTAAAAGGGAGTTTTTCCTTCCCACTGTCGCCAAAGTGCTTGTTCATAGGGGTTCATATGATTGTTGGGTTTCTCTGTATGTAATACTGTAGGATTAGGATCACCTCTCCCTGGCTGGGACACAGTCGGAGGATCCGATGGCTGTCAAACTCGTCCAGCCGCACCGCCTGGTGAAAGCTGCACTCGTCGACCCGAACGGCGGCTCCGTAACCTGAACAGGAACAAACACGGCAGGTCACACACACCCTTCATTTTAACCTGCACATCCTCTCGCCTTAGTGATGGGAGTCCATCCAGATGTGGATCCAACATCATGACCCACAAAAAAACTGGGTCACGATGTTGTCTGAAAAACATCACCGACTAATCTGAATCCAGACTTTTCAGGATTCGGGGACTCCCAGAGTCTCCCGACTTCCTGCTCAGATCCGCTCCAACATTTTCAGTCATAACCATAAACTGACGCCAGCCGCAGTCCGGACTCTTTAACCAGCCCCGCTCAGTACGTGCCGACTTTCAAACCTTTAAATCCACCGTGAAGCTAATAAGCAAATAAATACCAAAATAAAGACACATGCATCTGTGAAAAGCAACGACACAAACAGCAGCAGGAAATGAAGCCGTGCTGTTTTTAATAACACCGACAGGATGAAGCACGTTTAACGCTGCTCTGTGTTTATGAGGACGGACATCGTGCACGGCTCACTTTGTCTTTCTACTCACACTTCACTTTGATTTGATCGCTGAACAAAAACACGGCTGCAACATTTCAGCATGAAAGGTGTATTACAGTTCGTGTGAATCAGGTCAGAAACACAAATAACTATGGAAGTCTGACCCGGGTGCTGATAATCACTGATCACACCACTGAGTGTGATCACCTCTGTAAGGTCAGTTTGCTGGTCTGCAGCATTAGACCGTCCTGTCAGGACTTCACCCCGAGCTCAGAGCGTGTAATGCTCAGAGAAACTGCTCAGGCCTCAGTTAGCATGCTAACAGTCAACGATCACGACAGATTGTAAGGGCTGTAGGAGAAAGCCTCTTCTCTGTAAAAAGAACACAGCGCCATAGATTAGATGAACTCTGCATACCAGAGTGTTCGAGTCACATGTGAGGCCATCAGTCCCACAGATAAAGCTTGGACCAAACTGGGTCGTCAACAGGACAATGATCCCAAGTACAGCAGCAAATCTCCAACAGAACAGCTGAAAAATAAACCAATCAAGCTGCAATGGTCCAGTCAAAGTCCAGACCTGAGAGAGCTTTGCATGAACGAACAACTAGAATACAGAGTGGACCAAAACCGCCCCACAGTGATGTGAGAGCCTGATACAGTCACACAGAAAACCGTCACTGCAACGTAATGCTGCTTAAGGAGGTTATAGTTGCTGCTGACTCAGTTCTTACAGAACTGCAAACAATAGTGAAAAACTTTGAAAGCAAATTACTTGTCACTTAGAAGTGTGGCAGCACTGCTCTTCTTCATGGGCAGCACTGTTGGCGCACAGCACGAAGGTCCTGAGTTCAATTCCACCATCATGCTGGGGTCTTTCTGTGTAGTCTGAATGAATGTGGGAGTGAATGTGAGCGACCCTGAGAAGCGGATGGCTGCTCTTCTTCATATCTAAGTAATATCAGTTAAATCCTGTTTCTATGCAGACGACACAGTTGTCTGTTGTTTATCCCCTTCACTGGTACAAACTCACATCCCTGCAGTCCATCTTTGTCTGGTTCTTTCTTCTTCGCAGGTTAGAATAGTTTTAATGTCAAATCTGTAGGCCGGGCTTATAGCAGCCTTTCTTCTGCCTGTTCACTACTGAACACAGATCGTGGACTTCATATGTGCTGCATCCTGACCAACTGTACAACAGTCTGGTACGGGAACTGCTCTGCGTTGCAGAGGGTCATGAAAACTGCCCAGCGCATCGCCGGAGCACCACTTCCTGCCATAAAGGACATCTACAGGAAGCGGTGTCTGAAAAGGGCTGGGAAAATCATCAAAGACCCCAGTCACCCATCACATGGACTCTTCACCCTCCTGCCCTCTGGGAGGCGCTACAGGAGCCTCCGGACTAAGACCACCAGGTACCGGAACAGCTTCTTCCCCACAGCTGTCAGACTCCTGAACTCTGCCTCCTGACATCTGACCCACGTTAACACATGGACTGAACATACACACACCCACAATGGACAACTGTACCCTCAAACACAATAATAACATGGACTGAACCACCACTCACAACCACTAGCACTTTATATAGCCTCTGTAGAAACTATCTACACCCTCACTTATCTTAACTGCACTACTGTATAGCTCTGTGTCAATAATCATTCTGTACATTCGATAATCTTTAATCCTACAACTGTTTACAACTTGCATAGTTCCCATTTCTGTATAGCTGTATATCTCAGATTCTGTAAAGTTATTTATTTCATATTCTGTATAGTTTTTCATATTTATATCCTGTTCATAGCCTGTACATAGCTTGTACTCACTACAGCCTGTACATACTTATAGTTATAGAATATTCACAACATACTTCATACCGTGTACATTATAACATACCATAATAGACCCATTTCTGTAATATACTCACATATCTATATTATTGCTAATATATATTGTAATATATCTATATCACTAAAGCACTTCTGGATGGATGCAAACTGCATTTCGTTGCCCTGTACCTGTGCATGTGCAATGACAATAAAGTTGAATTCTATTCTATTTACTCTGTGATGACAACATAACATAAATACAATAAACTAATGAAAGGCTGCGATGTGATTGTGCGTTTTTACCTCTGAGCTGAGACTTGCTGATGCTGAACTCTTCGTTCAGTCCGATTCGCATCTCTGTTAAAGAGACGGCACAGACACACCAAACTGAGACGAGAAGATGACATCGCTTCAGGTTTTAGAGACAAAGAAACAAATCACAAGTATTAACGTATAAGACGTTTATTTTGATATTGTAATGCACATTTTTGTTGTACTGGTTCACTCGGTGCTGCTGGATTAGTTTAATTCAGATATGAGGAGAGCTAAACAAGGAAATAAACAAAAACTTCTCTTTAGAGGATACTGGGGGGGAGTCGAACTTCTGTGTAGGGAGCGAACAGCAGCATTCATGAAGCAGATGGTTCCTGACTGGGTCGCGGTTCTGCTGGACGAGAACATGAACCTGGACTGTTCACGTTCAGGTTAAGTTAGCAGTGTTGTCGTTGCTGTCATGCTGTGATGTCTTTACTGCTGCTGAGTGTGACGATTAGCTGCGACTGAGGAAACCTGACCTGTGCTCAAAGTTCAACGTTTACCTTTATTGGCTCATTATGACGCGTTTGTTCACATTATAATAATAATAAACACAACAACAAAAAGTGCATCAACACCAGTCAGAATAAACGAGACGCAGCCTTTTCTCATTGGACTGGCTGCTGCGTGCGCCACCTATGACATCATCAACCTTAATGACAGCTGTGTTTGATTGGCTGTGCGTTTCTCTGTTTGATGGGAAGTTGCTGGTACGACTTCACATCTCAGCAAAACTGAAGACTGATTGTTTCCTCTCGTTTAAACGAGTAAAATCGGTCGCCAGGAACTGAGTCGACGGCGAGCATCAACTGACTTTAAATCCTCCAACTCACTGGAGGACATACGATGCTTCATCTTTTCTTTACCACTGCTGATCCTTGGAAATCCAGTTTCAGTGCATCCACTCAGACACATCTAACAACGGATGTGTCTGAGTGGACGGGACCAGCTGACTGAACCCTCCATAGACACCACCTGGTGGCTCGCTGAACCTCTTTTTGAGCTGTCTCACCTGAGCAGCTCGGCATGTAGCACTTCACTCTGATCTCGCCCTCCACATCTGCCTTCATCAGAAGTCCCTGCAGCACAAACCCAACAGCTCTGCACAAAGTTCTCTGTTTTGGTTGATTCACCTCAGAAATCTTTTGTAATTAAATGTTTTTGACACTAACACATTCCTCAGAGTATTCAGTCTTATTTGTTGCGAGTCTGAAACTGCACCACAAACACTTTTGGCCATTTTTAAGCTTTTCGGGTGTGACTGTTCTTCTCACGCTGATGTTACTCACGTTGGAGCCGATGACGACCGTCATCCTCTCAATCACGTCCACAAATATCTCGCTCTTCCCTCCCTGGAAAACACACACAGACCAGATGATCAGAAGCCAGGACATGAAAAGTTCTGTTTTTTTCCAGGAAGTTTTCAGTCCAGCTGGGACCAGACTATTTACTGAAATCTGACAGTCAGTTTCAAACCTCCAAACCTGCTTGTAAAACGGAGCAAATCCGTTCCCATAAAAACGGACCTAACTGAACTTTTACTAACTCATATCTCGGTGAACGACGACTGCCTCACCCTCGGCTTTAGGCGTTCTGAATGTTGATTTAACCTTCGTCTTAAACTAATCAGCTCATCTTCTTGGAAAAATGAAAGAATATCAACATTTTTACACCAGAAACAAAAACATGTATATGAATATAGATCGCCTTCATTTTTTGAGGCTTGTTTATCTAAAAGATAAAAGCCCACTCCAGGGCAACGAGCCCACAGATCATCCACAGACTTGAAACGAGAGCAGCTTGTTCTTCACTCGTCTGTCAGGCTGTCGGCGTCCTCTCGCTCAGGTGTTCCCCTCCCACAGGTGTGCGGGTTTTACCTGCTCTCTGCTGGACTGGATTGGTCTGGTGGCTGCAGAGCTTGGAGCCACTTTGCTTTGCTGCGTCTCTGCTCCAAACTGCAACGACAGCAAACAAAGAAAAACAAGGTAAACAACGCGGTGAATGCAGACTGTCAGCTGACTGCAGAATGAACACTAAAAATAAAAATCCATTAAAGCTCCACGAAGGCTCTGAGGTCTTTGTTCCAGCACAGTTAGCTCTCAAAGGCAAAAACAGACAAGTGTTTCCCCTAAAACAGTAAACTTTACAGCGGGCCTGTCTGCCAGCTGCTTTGCAACCCGCCTCCACCCCAAATACCCTCAGTTTCTCCTGGTGTCTGATCATCGCTGCTGCCACTGCTCAGTAAATCTTGGTGATGTGATGCTCCTGCTCTCAAATAAACTCTCTTTTCTAAAATAAAGGTGAAGACGATAAATCAAACTTGCCTTCTTGAGGCAGACGAGCACAACCTTACTAACTCACAGAGCTGCTAACAGTCAAACAGACTGAAGACAAGACATAATTAACTTTTACAGCCCAGTTTGACCAGCCAAACATTTCTCCTGGGACTCTTTACTATCGGCACAGACGCGTTCCCTGGATGTTTAACAAAAACCAGACACAGGGGCTGATGGGAAACCAGGAGTGCTCAGAAACATAAAACAACAAGAAAAACTTGTATTCAGCAGCAGAGCTAATAAGAGTCGTGCACTGAGGAGGTCAAACCTGTCTTCCCGTAACGTCCAGCCCTGGGTGCACGGACTTAAGGTCACAGATTTGAGGAGGAGCCCAGCGCTGACAGAGTAATCCGTCCTTAAAGCCTCAAAATTTGGAGGAAGAAAACAAAACAGGCAGTTGTGTCGAGACATTATGGAACCAAGAAGACCGACCTTAAAAACATGGCTCAGATTATTTTCTTCGGCAGGTTAGACGACTCTAACATCGTCTGCAGTTCAGCCAGAGCCTCATTAAGACCAGACAGCTGGAGGAAATTACATCCATCCGTGTGTCTAAGGACAGATTTACAAAGCACGAACGGACCTCGGCTCACATATTTGTTTTCTGCTGCCTTAGAAAAAAAGCCCAAAGCCTCTGACTGTGAAGCAAACGTCCTGAACACCTGATTCAGCCGAAACTCCTGTTTTTAATCCTGTTGCTATGACAGTTCTTATTCCTCTGGGCCAAATCACCTTGAATGATCTGAAAACAAAAATGTGACTTTGATGCCTCCTGAGGACAGATGGCTGCGGTTCCCCTCGAAGCTAATGTCAAGAAAACAAAGCAAGCAAGCGAGGCAGTGCTACCGTACCAGGCCGACATTGCTGAGGTCAAACAGGCTGAACGGCCTGGAGGTGACGGCTTCGGTCTGGATGAAGTTCTTCAGGACGTCAGAGGAAGTCGTCTGGATGTAACCGTAGTCCTGACAGACAGAAGGAGAGGACGGTGTTTACACGAGCAGAGGTTCATCAAACGAAAATGTGACTAAAGCTGCGTTCACACTGCAGGCGAAAGCGCATCAAAGCCGATTTTTTGACCCTCTGCGACCATCTATCCCATCATGGTGTGACAGTGTGAACGACACAAATCCGATATTTTCAAATCCGATCTGGGTCACTTTCGTATGTGGTGCTGAATCGATACATATCTGTTTCAGAAAGCGACTGCTGTTTGACGGTCACGTCGCATTAAATCCGTCTTTTACGTCACTGACACAAGACAGACGCCGATTATCAGCGCCGGAGAAGACATCGCAAACGCTTCCTGACCATCCAGTGTAGATGTTAGTGAAACTGTTGGGAAGACAACGTGAACATTTTATTTGTACTGTATAATCTGCAGCTATCCTTTGAAGCAGCGCTCCTCTAAAACAGCAATAAGGATCATTATTAGGTTATTCACATTATTATGTAAATAACAAAATAACTTAAAGCAAAAACTGGGAAACGTGAAGTCCGAAGTCTTTATATTAAGGCCATCAGTCACACATGCTGTTGCTCTGGGTCTAAACAGAGCGCGTTGTGTGTGAGGTTTTCTTTTGCGCATGCGGCGCTTTGAGCGTTCACACTAGAGCACGTTGGCTGTCGCATTTTATTTGTAGTGTGAACGAGCAGACAAAAAAATCTGAATTGAGCAGAGTGAGCGTAGCCTAAATGCTTGTTTCCCTCTAAGAGAGATGGAGCAGGAGGTGCTAAATCTGCACTACAGAAGAGGAAAACATGCTGCTCCACCCACAGCTCATGTTTTTACCTCTTCGCTGTAAACCTGAGCGATAACGAGCTCCACACTGCTTCCACACCAACGGGAAAACTTTCATATAAGTTTGTCCGATGTGAAAAACGACTTTGGATAATTGGAAGAAAATTCATGGGAAATTAATGAGATCATGAACTCATCAGTGAAGCATTAACAGAGGTCACAGAAAAAGTGCGATACGTTCATTTTCACAAAGACTTCTTCACAATCAGACCAGAGTCTTCCCCAGGTGGATATCTGTAAGAGTGCAGGTTTGAGGCTACGTCCTTCTTTACATATATTAAAACTTTACAGCACCACCTGTAGCCAAAAGGGTGGCAGCACGGAGACTCACCACGATCTCGTCCAGCAGCTCGTAGATGAGGGCGAAGTTCATCTGCACCGACTTCTCTGATAGGCTGCCGCAGTAATCTTTAACCAGAGCTGCTAACCTGCAACAAAGAGCATGCTCAGTCAGCTCAGGAGCTGTAACACCATCAGGTGCAGAGCCTCAAACTGTCTGAGGTCACAGCCATCCTCAAACACAAGCAGTCAGCTTACGGATGACCTCATACCTGTTGAGAAACTCGGTAATGGTGAACGGCGAGGAGCCCGCCGTGGTCGTGGCGACCCAGTACAGTCCTCCCTGCCTGATGTGGACGAAGTAAATATCCTTATGATTCTGCAGGAAAACAAAAGATGTTTAACCAGACATGAGGAGAAAATAACTGGCATTATAATCAAACATAATGACTCCTTCTTCTGAAATCTGAGAACAAGCTGCTCATTGTTGGTTTAAATGTTTTTAATTATGAGCTGACTGGACAAAGTCCGGACAGAGAGCAGATGTTGCTGCATTGCAACAGCTTTTGCAGCTGGAACGCTGACCACGTCATGGAAACACATAAAATGAACCAAAACAGACACCAGAACATCATGTGGAGTCCGAGTCACTCACACGGACCAATAATCTAACTGCTGTCAGGTTAACTGTTCTAACAAACCCTTCAAAAAGTCTGAGCTCCACTTTGTGTGTTTGGATGGTCCTGAGCATTAATCAGCAGGTATGCGTGTCTCAATAAAAAGAAGCCATAATTTATTTACCATGACGACCGGAGGCTGGTCTCCGGTCAGCGCCGTGACCTTCTCGTAGAAAATACTGACAATGTCGTTACCAGCTCCTCCACGGACTGGTGGGTCAGGTCAAGGTTGATGTTTACACACAAAATAAATAAAGCACATTTTCAGATTCAGAATTGTCCCCATACAGCCGACAGTATGGAGGTCCGGCACTGCCGAAATATATTTACAATTCAAGTTTACTTAATGGGGGACTAATACAGTTATTCATACAGCTTTCATTTGTCCTGAGCTGTTTCCAGCTGTGGGAACAGAAGGATACAGTCTTTATAAATGAGATGGTCCCCCTTCGAGGACAAGATGAAGACCTGAGAGATCATCCTGCTGAGAGACACACAGGAGAAATGAGAAAATAATAATCGTCTTTATTTACTTATATGAATTAATTATGTTGCAAACAAAAAGTGACAGAACTCGGTAACTAAATAAAAACACTGAAAAGGAGATAAAATCAAGTACAATCAGGAAAAAGTTGTTTGTTTTTTAAAGAGGAGACTTTAAGTACCTGAGGCCACGATTTGATTTCCTCAGGCAGATCGAAGCCTCAGAGCTCCTCATGCAAACACCCAGGTGACAATAAAATATTTCGTCCTTAATCAGCTCTAATGATTCTTATGCCGAATTTGATTTTAGAACCAAAATAATCCGAGAAACCCTTAAATGTGATTTTAATGCGTGCATGTGCTAGAAGAAGTGAAAGAATATTTTAAAATGACGGAAACTGTAAGCGACCTCAGTCTAAAGCCATTAGCATGCGGAAATTAGCTTTTCACGCTCATTTTGTAAAGCTGAGGTTAATAGCAGTTACTGATTTACTCACCCACAGATGGCCTCCGGGGAAACAGATGTAAAAATAAATAAATAAATAAAAAAGTAAAAAGGTTTCTTTTAACCCTTTTTTTTTTTTTATCCCTAGGAAGCCATGACTGGTAAGGAAAGCTAATTTACTGATCGTAACTGGGAATTCGAGTGAGCTAACCCAGCATTTATTAACTCAAAACGGCAAAAATAAGATGTTAAAAGGTGAAATTAAAATTTAAAAAAGTTCGTTTGTAAGCTAGATCCCGGCTATCCGGGTAGTTGACACACACACACCACAAGAGCATCTCAGTTGACAGGTTAGTGTTTACAAACCGCGTCATCACCTCGCAATTAGCGCACAGCGCCGCCAGCAGTGCGGGAGGATAATTTAAGTTAAAATATTTAGAAATGTAACCCCATAAATAGCCTTTATAGCTACATCGTCTTTCTATCAATATCAATTAGTGTCACTCACACTAATGACAGTTTAGACATTTAGCCGTGTAAATGTAGCTCGTTTTAAAGACATCCTAACAGCAGGGGGCAGCACTAGCAGAGGCGGAAATTCAAACGGAAGTTGTTTCTGCCTGAGATTAGCCATTTTCAGCACAGCGTTGATGTACAAACCGTATAGTCGATCATGAAGTAAGTAATTATTTTCTTATTAAGCGTTTAATTTAAGTTTTTTTTTATCGTTTACTGATCAATGACAACTATTCGGTAATGATTATAGCCATTCGAAAATGACTATTCGCTACCAAAAGCGCCAGCATGAAGATTGTTTGAGTACTTCTTCATGTACAATCTCGTCTCCCAGAATCCATTCAGAAAACCTGAGATTTTATGTTTATTTTCCACCAACTTTTCCCCATAAAATAATCAGACACACTTTCTGCGGTTATTATACAATTACAGGAGCCTTATTTCAATTCGGCATTCAGTAAAATAGCATAAAATGAAGCTTGGACCAGAGTTTGAAGAGGTGATCATCGCCTCCTGTTTTGGCGATAGGCGATTTTCTTTACCGTTGCGGGATGTGTGTTAGCTCACTAAAATAAAAACGAATCAGAGCTTCACAGAGCACAAACACCCGTGTTGCGTTCCTGTCAGTGTGTTCACGGGGCTTTAAATCAGTCATAATCTGAATGGAGTTTGGTCTGTAGAAACAGACGTCATTGCGCTCCACATATCTGGAATCAGTGGTCTTAAAATCAGTTCTGTTTGTGCCTTATGTTTAGGTTTAAATTACATTTCTTTTATATTTTACTGTTTATGGCTTATGTCTTTTTATATTTTTGCCTTTTTATTATAAACTCATATGATTAAGCTCATGTTTCTTCTCCAAATCCTCAAATTTAGCCTTGCAGAAATAAAACTTAAACGCTGGGTTGTACGAGATGAAAGCAGATGACTGTCACATATTAATTACAGATTATGAACCAGGATTCTGAAAAGGAAACACTTTGTTTTCTCTCTGTTTTCAGTCCTCTAACGAAGGTAAAGCTGATAAACGAGCTGAACGAGCGTGAAGCCAGCCTCGGGGTCAACGAGTCCGTTTCCTGGCACAGCGAGTACAAAGACAGCGCCTGGGTCTTTGTTGGTGAGACTGCGTGACAAACTGAATAATCCACAGATGAGCAGATAATGAAAATAATCATTAGTTTAAAGTTGAGGGGAAAATGTAAACTGGGAGGAAGTAAAGGCTTTTCTTTAGAAGCCACATCCTCACATGACTGAATCATTCACCATCCTTTGCCTCTTGGCTGACAGGTGGTCACCAGTCTGCCAAGGTCATTGGTCAGTCAGGGATGTCCTGTGCTCCCATTGGTTGTCATTTCTGCTTCAAAGTTTCTGTCTCTGCAGCACAAACTTTTTGACTCTTCCTGATCGGCTTAAGCTCCACGTGTCATGTATTAGTGAGCTTAAGAGGTTTTTCATAGACCGATATTTCATATGTTCCAGATAAATGATCGACGGGTATCAAAAAATGGTCCCTATGGACCAATCAGATCTCTGGAAAATGACTTCACTCAATCTGGAAGATCCATGAGACATCTCAGATCGTGTAGTCTGTGTGGAAAATTCCCACTTAAAATCGAATACAAAAACCCTCAGACCGCCTTAAAATCTGTACTCTGAGTGATTCCAGCGATGGTGAAGCTGCTGTTCAGAGATCTGATTGGTCAGGTGATGGTGAGTTCCTACCAGCTGACCTATAATCTTGAACATCACGTGCTCTGGAGCAGGTTAGCTGTGCGTCATAAGCATAAGTTACTGAGGTGGTAATAATGAACCACTTTTGTAACACCAAAGTGAAGCTAGTTTAAAAACCACAAATGCTGTTTCATAGTCACACCTCTGGAGAAGGGGTTTGATGAAGACTTGGCTTTTTGGAAATATTCCTTTTACATGAAACACTCTGAACCATTACCAACCATGGTATCTTCAGCTTTAATAAAGGTGTTTATACTGGAAACAGCAGTGTTGTTTTGTGTGCATCTGCTGGATGTTTTGTGTTGTTGCAGTGTTTATGTTGCTGACATTAGTGATGAAGTAATGAAAGGTTTTTGGAGAATGAATAAGCAGCGTTTTGGATGTTGTGTTTTCTGCAGGAGGGTTTCCATACGAGCTGACTGAAGGAGACCTGATCTGTGTCTTCTCTCAGTAAGTACCTCATCATTTCTTAACTACACTACTCACAGATGGGGAGCACCAAGATTCACTTTGTCCTGTCAGGTATGGAGAGATCGTCAACATCAACCTCGTGCGTGACAAGAAGACCGGAAAGTCCAAAGGTTTCTGTTTTATCTGCTATGAGGACCAGAGGAGCACCGTGTTGGCCGTCGACAACTTCAACAGCATTAAGGTGAAAGGACACACTCTGCTGCGCTGCTCTGAATCTCGTCTGACTCGTAGCTTGCAGTTTGTTCCTGTTGACACAGAGGTCAGTCATGGAGGTCCACAGAGTCCTGTGTGTCTAATGATACTGTTTGTGTTACACAGGAAAACACTACATCTGCTTTCACTGATATGCAGATGATACCCAGCTGTATTTATCCAGCCACCAGATGACACAAATAAAGTTAAACTACAGTTTAATGATTTAAGAAATGCTGGAGTCATTGTTGACCAGGACATGTCCTTCAACGCACATATTAAACAAATATGTAAGACTGCTTTCTTCCATTTGTGCAACATCTCTAAAGTTAGAAACATCCTGTCTCAGAGTGACGCTGAAAAACTAGTTCATGCATTTATTACTTCCAGGCTGGACGACTGTAATTCATTATTATCAGGAAGTCCTAGAAACCCGCTGCAAAGCCTGACCTTGTAGCACCATAATCACCCTGTTAGAGCACTTCGCTCTCACACTGACAGAACGACTTTAGATCCTGAAGGTTTTTCGAGGGTATCGGGCACGCGGGGCCTTTTTGTGCTTCATCCCTTTTACTCACTTTACTAGAGTTTTACAGGGAACAGCTGCAGAGATGATGATCCAGGTTTCTTAAGAAATTGTAAAATTTCGGATGTAAAGTTGTGTCATCAGCGTGGTCTGTCCGAACTATGATGAGGAGCAGGTGAACACTAATGTTGTTTTAATGGCCCTGAAGGAGTCGTGGCTACATGATAAGCCACCTGACTCATGTAGATTTAAACGTTCATGTCCTCGAGCTTGTTGTGAGCCGACATCTATCCCACATGGTCACATGACCCAGAATGCAGTTCTTTTTTTCATTTTTTTCCAGCAAATTATCAGAAAACGGAAACATCCAGAGGGTTCGAGCTCCTGTGTTGACAGAAAACCTTTTTCCTGGGAGTGTTTTTACTTTGATTTTTCTATTAAAAGAAGCCAGATCATGATGTCAGACTAGAGAAACAATCATGAACCTCATTTTCCTACATGGATGTGAGGCAGCAGATGACAGACTTATTTAAATACTCATATGAAGGCAGTTAGTAAAGGCCAGTCTCAGCCCTGGCTCAGAGACTGAACGATGAATTTTAATTCCTGTTAATGTTGTTGTCAAGTGTGAGTCTGCAAATATTCAACGTGTGAAGCTGAAGTTAATGTACGTAAACTATCAGCTGTTTGTGACGCGGTGGCTGGTTGTTCGATTGACTTCAGGACTTTAAAGGTTCCAGTGAGAGTTGATCTCTGACTGTTGGTTTGTGCTGTCAGATCAAAGGTCGCACGATTCGCGTTGACCACGTCAAAGACTACCGACCCCCCAAAGACGGCGAGGACATCGACGACGTGACCAAGCATCTGAGGGAGGAGGGCTGCGCTCCCAAAGTCGGCGAGTCTTCCCCCTCCTCTGAGGATGACGAGCAGTACGCCGTACCTGTGAAGAAGCCCAAGAAAGGTGATGTCACATCCTGTCGTGTGAAACCCGCCTGACACAAGATGAGGTGGATTTTTATTTATCTTCATTCTGCGCTCTCTGTTTCAGACAAGAAAGAGAAGAAGAAAAAGAAGAAGGAGAAGAAGAAGGACAGGAAGAGCAGAGCCTCTTCTTCATCACCACCTCCTGTTTCAGTCAGAGTCAAAGAGGAGAAAGAGGACGCCGGGTACGACAAATACAACCAGAGAGGGCCGCCGCCAAAGCCAGGAGGACAACCGAATGGACAGACAGCGAGACACAACGAGAGACTGAGAGGGGAGGAAGAGGAGGAGAGGAGGAGGAGAGACGCAGATCGGCAGAGAGAGGAAGAAAAGAAGAGGGGTCACGAGAGGGAGAATGACAGAAGCAGAGATAATGATAGAAGACGAGAGACGGAAAGAGAAAGAAGAAGAGACGCAGATCGGGACAGAGATGACAGGCGAAGGGAGAGAGACAGAGACGATGACAGGAGGAGGTAGAAGAAGAACATGGGAGACAGACATGTTTAAATCCAAGCTGAAATCAACACAGATGAATATGTTTTAGTCCATTCTTAGATATTCATTTGATATTTCGTTCATGTCAGCCTTTTATGCATTATTCCTAAATGAAAATGCTTCTGGCTCCTGTGTGAGCTCTGAAACATTCAGCCCAGCACTGGTGTCACTGCTGGCTCATCGCACCACAGCGAGTCTGAAGTTCAGCTTCTGTTTAAACTTTACATGAAAAGCTTGAAGTCCACACGTCTGTCTGACAAAACGTTGATGTTTGTTTTACAATAAATCAATATTTCTAGTTTTGGCATGAACTCATTTTAAGCCCGTCCTGGTGACATCACGATGATGCCTCAGTTTGTTTACATTTGGAAAGAGTCGCATAAATGAAAAAGACTTCTGTGATTTTGTGCTTTGCTCAGAAAAATAATTTCAATGGCAGATTTAAACATTCGTGTAAATGCGGAAAATAACATCAACAGTACATTTAATCTATTAGATCGATTAGTTTATTGATGCAGCACCAACAGTCACCTCAAAGCACATATTTTAATGTAGAGATACTACAGTAATGAGGTCTACTCTGGAGCCTGTTCTGGCATTTGTGCCATAGAAACTGAACATCATTTAATAATAATCCCTGAAGCCCTCATTTATTTCTTAATAACATTAAAATCTACAATAATGGATTCCACAGCAGTGGGTAACATACGTCATCACAGCAGATGACTTTCTGAAAGTGCTGTCACTAAGTTAAAGGATTTCTTGTAGCTGTGTACCACCACAGCTCAGAGCAGCTACCTGAACTCGCAAAGAGATTGATCATGTTAATAATTTTACACCTTCTGTGCAAGGACTCTGGATACTGGGTCCTCTGAAAACAAATGCCTCAGATCACAAGTACGTGAGTCCCTGGTAGAACTTGCTCTTCAACAAAACGGGCCTCTGTAAAGCTCAAATATCTTGATGTTCTTTTCATCAGTGATTGATGAAAAGAACATCAGGTTCGTCTCCAGGCTGACAAAAATGCTGTTGAGCCAACTATTCCTTTAACATAAACTAGTAAAATAACATTTTAACCATTAGAGAAAATACCAAATCCAATGCCACTGATATTACAATACTTTCATAACAGTTGATCTTTCTGAGTTAACTTCAATAATTACTTCCTCCAAACCATCAACGTGTCTTTTAGACCCCATTCCTACAAAACTGCTCAAAGAAGTCCTGCCATGAATTAATTCTTCGATCTTAAATATGATCAACCTATCTCTAATGATCGGCTATGTACCACAGGCCTTCAAGCTGGCTGTAGTTAAACCTTTACTCAAAAAGCATCTCTAGACCCAGCAGTCTTAGCTAATTATAGGCCAATCTCCAACCTTCCTTTATATCAAACATCCTTGAAAGAGTAGTTGTCAAACAGCTAACAGATCATCTGCAGAGGTTTATTTGAAGAGTTTCAGTCAGGTTTCAGAGCTCAGCACAGCACAGAAACAGCTTTAGTGAAGGTTACAAATGATCTTCTTATGGCCTCTGACAGTGGACTCATCTCTGTGCTTGTCCTGCTAGACCTCAGTGCAGCGTTCGATACTGTCGACCATAATATCCTATTAGAGCGTTAGAACATGCTGTATTACAGGTACTGTGCTGCAGTGGTTTGTATCATATCTATCTAATAGACTCCAGTTTGTGCATGTAAATGGAGAGTCCTCTTCACACACTGAGGTTAATTATGGAGTTCCACAGGGTTCAGTGCTAGGACCAATTCTGTTTACATTATACATGCTTCCCTTAGGCAGCATCATTAGAAGACATAGCATACATTTACACTGCTATGCAGATGACACCCAGCTCTATCTGTCCATGAAGCCAGATAACACACACCAATGAGTTAAACTGCAGGAATGTCTTAAAGACATAAAGACCTGGATGGCCGCTAACTTTCTGCTTCTTAATTCAGATCAAACTGAGGTTATTGTACTCGGCCCTGAAAAGCTTAGAAATATGGTATCTAACCAGATTCTTACTCTGGATGGCATTACCTTGGCCTCCAGTAACGCTGTGAGGAACCTTGGAGTCATTTTTGACCAGGACATGTCCTTCAATGCACATATTAAACAAATATGTAAGACTGCATTCTTCCATTTGTGCAACATCTCTAAAGTTAGAAATATCCTGTCTCAGAGTGACGCTGAAAAACTAGTTCATGCATTTATTACTTCCAGGCTGGACGACTGTAATTCATGGGGATTCAGTTTTCAGGCCCCTCTTCTGTGGAACCAGCTTCCAGTTTGGATTCAGGAGACAGACACTATCTCTACTTTCAAGATTAGGCTTCAAACTTTCCTTTTTGCTAAAGCATATAGTTAGGGCTGGACCAGGTGACCCTGAATCCTCCCTTAGTTATGCTGCAATAGACGTAGGCTGCCGGGGATTCCCATGATGCATTGAGTTTTTCCTTTCCAGTCACCTTTCTCGCTCACTATGTGTTAATAGATCTCTCTGCATTGAATCATCCATCCGTACTTGGAAGGATGGATGATAACATGACTTAAACTTTTTATTAATCTCTGGCTGTTTGTCCTGTCGTCCTCCCCTCACCCCCAGCAGATGGCCCCGCCCCTCCCTGAGCCTGGTTCTGCTGGAGATTCCTGTTAAAAGGGAGTTTTTCTTTCCCACTGTTGCCAAGTGTTTGCTAATATCAGGGTCGTCTGATTTTGGGGGTTTTCTCCTTATTATTGTAGACTCCTCACCTTACAATACAAAGCACCTTGAAGAAACTGCTGCTGTAAGCTAAACTGAGTAAAGGTGCCTGTTGAAGACTCCGTCAGATTCTAATAAGCTCAGCTGTCAGTTGAGCTTCAGTCCTCAGAATTGTTGCCATGACAACATCTCCACCTCCTGTCACTCTGGAGCAAATAAATTTGTGAAATTTGGATTGTGACCCAGTCCTTCCAAATTCAAGATCGTATCTTTTATCAAAATAGTTTTTGAACTGCGAGTTTTTGCACAAAAGTTTCTTTTTCTGTTACTGTGTCATAAATATGGTCACAGGATGGATTCAGAGAGAACTTGAACCTGCTCCTGAGGGAACGTCCTCAAACTACAGTGTCTTTCTGGCACTTAGCAGGTACCTAAAAAAAAATTAAAAAAAATAAAACAAAAAAAAAGCCTAAACTTTGAGCAAAAGCAGCAAAAAATGTGAAAAAGATGAAAACAACTTTAATATTTGGTGTCCTGGTATTTTCTTAAAGACTAAATCGTGTCTCTAGCTGAAAGTACACAGCATCAGCCTAAGTTCAAAGTGAAGCCAGTTTAATACGTACACCACCCTCTTTTCCAAATATGGTAAAAAATTTGATGCTCATTTTTTTACTGATGGTTTCGAACTGAAATGTTAAAATATTTTGGTGTACTCCAAACGATGAGGAGAAGTTCAGTTTATTAATGGAAGGAGGAATAGCAACATGAAGGTCAGCGTAAACAAACCTGTTTATTACAGAAACATCACAAACTGAGCTTTACAACAGAAACATCACCGTGAGCGTAGAAAACGTACTCTGGAAATCTCAAACAGCAGCACAAATACGTGTGAAAACAAAGAGTGGGAGGAATAAATCTTTAGAAAATAGACTGTCCCTTTAGCTTCATTTACAATATCTCAAAATATTTCATGGAAAGTCGGCGTGAAAGTGATTATTGTTGAGTGTGTCTGTGGACACGAGCGTCCCGGGTTGTGGACCTCCCTGTGCGTCCTCATGCTTCATTTCCAAGGCTGTTAAAACTGAGTCTGATTCTTTGTTGGCATTCAGAGGCTGGAAAACCCTCATTCAAATATGAACACATGATGGAGGCTCAAGACTTTTGCACTGTGTGTGTGTGTGTGTGTGTGTGTGTGTGTGTGTGTGTGTGTGTGTGTGTCAGCATTTTTCTTATGGTGCCATAAAACTTCTTTGCTATGTGGAAGTAAACGTGCTTTCATCCGAAGAGTAAAAAGGTTTCTTCGTCACTCCAACACTGGGAGGATGTTTCCTGCTCTCATTGTTTGTGATCAAAGATTCACATCAAACTGCAGCGAGCACTTTGAACTTTGAAAAATCACAAAATGATCCGCAAACGGAAAAACGGGACCCTGAAACCGGGACACTCGTGTCGAGGTAACCACACCTGGAGACAAAGAGACAGCAGTGTTTGCTCTGTGTTTCTACTGTGTGCACATACAGCAGTCATATTAGAATAAGCCTTTTTCCTGCCCACTCTGGAAATGTGGGATGTGACAAGTTTTATGACAAATAAGCTCAAATTTGCAGTTTTCTGTTCACGACCCACCAGTCAAGCATAACACACCACAGAAACACGATAATCATCGAGCAGGTACGAAGGAGCCGGGTGTGTTTTTCTACAAGCACAGAAATCTAATGACTACAGCTCAAAAGCAGAAGTCAGCCAATCAGAATAAGACGTAACTCTGAATCATACAAAGCTACTCTCTAAAGAAAATCCAGAGCTGGATGAGACACTTGGATGAATGATGGGAAGAAATCGGCTTATTTTGGACTTTTCTTCATCTTCATGAACACAGAGGAAACGCCGCTGAGCTCGGAGGGCTTTGCGGTTCAGTTACAGACATGTCTGTGGTCAGAGGTATCTTTCTGGTCAGTTGCTATGACGGTTTCACGAGAAGGAATTTAGTTTTTAAAACCCACATTTCCACATAAATACACGAGTTTGTGTCGGTCGTGTCTCTGTGGCGTTGAGCAGACGAGCAGCTCTCCGTTCTTCTGAACACATCGTTGCGTTTTTCTGTTTCCCAGAAGCAGCACATCAGCACCAAGGCCCCTTTAGAAAGCGGGTGAATGGGAGGAGGTGGTTAGCGGTAGAAAAGTAAGGCGCTGGCGGCTAAACGGACTGCAGGAGGAGGGACGGGAGGATTATTCCTCCATTTTACTGCTTTTATCAGAGATTAAAGAAAGTCTGAGGATTAACTGAGCACAGCTCAGGTCAAAGGCCGACCTCCAGTCAGAGACCCGCCATCAGTCACCATCTGCAGCTGCAGGGATCTGAACCGGCAACCTCTCAGTCAGAATGTTGGTGTTCACATTACTCTGCTTTACCTGAACTGCTGGCAGCCTTCTTCCACCAGCTGACTCCAGGTCTGTGGAGCTTTTTCACAGTATTTGTTTTTTATGAACACAGACGGATTAACCTGCAGATCATTTTCTATACGTGCATATTAAAAACACAGCTGACAGCCCGACCCACGGCCCTTTCTTTACTGAGTTTATCAAAAAGGTTTAAAAAAGTGTGAGGAAACAGCCAATGAGAATGAGAATGACAGTTTTTAATTTACTGACACGTGACAAAGAAAACTAACGACTCAGACAAACATTTTCCTCGGATTAAAAGTGTCTAATTCCTCATTTTGCTTTAAATTCCAGTCTTAAAATGACATTTATCCTCTTTCATACTAAAACGTTACAGCAGAAATAAACATGTTCACATGCCTCACCTCTATGGACATGTAGATAGTTTTCACCAACTCCTTCAGTACACAGAGATTATTGAAATAAGTCAAATTCACCTTGAATAATATTTCCTGAATATTTTTGGTCTGTTGGCAACAAGGTTAGACTCATTTTCCGCTCTGTCCTATAATCACTGGATGATTTCTTTGTTATATGTGATACTAAAGCAAATATCTTTACATTCTCCACTTCCTTTCAACAAAAAAGCCAAAACAATAAATAATCTGCACATTAACCAATAAAGAAGCCACGGCTGAACTCTGCATGTTCAGAATCTCTCTGTAAACAACTAATCAGACGTGAACGTTATCAGAGCGTTTCCTGAACCATTAACTGTGAATGTCGTAACAGTCGTGGTGTATTTGGCCTCTGCTGGTGAAGAACGTAAACTCAGTCTGATAGCACCAGAACTGCAGAGCAGAATATTGTGAACACGCCGGCCTGACAGGAAGCCGATTAACCCGACGCAGGAAGAGGGAGCCGCTTCGGCAGAGAGAAGTGTTTGTTTCCACCAATGAGGACCGAGTCCTCGGGAGTTTAATCTCTAACCAGGCCAGACGTCCTGGCTGCGGTCGAACCAGCAGATCCGACCGTTCCTCCATCGAGGAGAGTGTTGGAGGCTCGAGGTGACGCCCTCGTTTCCAGACAGGTAACCAAAGGACATTCTGCCCCACGTCCATCGTTAGCTGACCACAGAGGTCAAAGGGCTGCTGCTGACTGTTTGAGCCGACTCCTCGAACGACTCCAACTGAGGCTGTCAGCAGGTGCACTCTGCACCTCCTTAACTCCTCCCTCGGCAGGAGGCTCCCCTCGGCTCCGTCAGCACATGGAGATGGTGACGTTGATCCCCAGGTTACCATTGTCAGCGAACAGATGGGCGATGGAGGTGTCGAAGACCAGGCAGTCACTGTTCATGATGGCGGCGGCCACGCCATCGTGGATGGAGCGCGGCGTGGCCTCCCAGGTGAGCCGGCGCCGGTTGCCGTTTAGCTCCAGGCGATAAGCGAAGTTTTCGGCCTGCTTACGGGTGCCGATGAGCAGCACGACAGCAAAGAACTGCTGGTGACCTTCATACTTCTCCTGCTTCTCCAGCACCAGCATGAAGTGGTGGCTGAAACATGACTGCATCATCACCCAGTCGACGGCGCCCGGCAGATTGATGTCCGTCGCCAGGAAAACGATGTCCTCCCCCTGCAGCACGGAAACAAGTACCGATTAGGAAGAACTCAACGTTTTCACACTTCACACCTGAAATCATGAGGAAAACAAGCTGAAGAACCAAGAAGTACTGTGGTGTCAGAGACGTGAGCAGAAAAGGTGAAACGTTCACTTACACGAAGGTCACACAGTTAAGAACACTTGTGATCCCGTTTCTACACAGTGCCGTGTTTCTCTGTTTCGCTGCTGAGGATTCCTTAATAATTTACATTGTTTGTCTCAGCAGCTTGTAGACCTGATGTGTAGGATGTCCTGAAATCTCTCCTAGCTGCGTTCCAACTACATCCTGCATGTTCAGTTGGTGAGTAGTTAAATCTGCTGGTTACTTCAAACGGCGCTTTTGTTTGATTCAGAGGTTCCACTGATACTGAATGCAGGGCCTTACACTGGTTAACGGTTGGAACGCTGACATGACAGCTCGACATTCATTGTGGATGCATTGTGTTAAAGCCCCAAAGTGCAGAAACAGTCAGAAGGACAGGCTGCAAACAAAGATGGTTCCCACTTTGCCCATGTTTCTACCCCATACTGTGTGTCTGTAGAATCAAAGTTTGGATCTTGACCTGCAGCGTGGTGATGGACTTGTGAGCGTGCATGAGGTGAGGCATGACGGCCTCCAGTGAGCCATGCCACTTGCAGGTGGCTCCTGGGCACGGGCAGGTGTACGGCCTGAACTCGCACACCTCCTCGTGATCGGGCTTCTCGCTGTGGTGAAGAGACAGTGGGCAGCCGGCTGACGAATACTGCAGGGAGGACACACAACACAGTTAGAGGCACGCTCGACCTGAAACATCAGCTGCTGAAGGAAAGTCGCATCTCACATGAATATTACATCAAGGAAATTGACCCTTTTCTCTCACCGACAATCTACTTGAACTAATGTGGAAGTGCCTTAAACTTGCATTCTTTTCAATGTTGTAACATGACGGGGAAAATGACCCTTGGCCATGACCGGTGTTACCGCTTTGATGAGTTCATGGACTCACTCAGATCATACTTAATAAAAGTCCATTAAGAGTCAAAGACTGGTTATGCTCACTGGCTAACGTACAGTTTTTCTGCCATCGTACGGTTTCTTGTTGAGATCCGGCCCTCGCCATCCAGGTTCAGCGTAAACACTCATCTTGAGGAAGTAACAACATTTATACTTTCTACAGTTAAAACTACGCTGTGTGCTTAAAACAGAATAAACACAGAAAAGTTGTAATATTTTTAGTCATTGTTAGTTTGGTTCGTTTTAAAAACTAAACTGAAACATTGTTATGTTAGTCCAGGTCCAACACAAACCACTTTTCATTTCAATGGTTCATTGATGCTTCTGTACTGATGTTTTGCCATTTCCACATTTTTCCTCCTGATAAATGTCTGAACTGTTGCCTCGGCTCAGAGGACATTAAATGAGGAGTAATTTAAATTTTCTGGATGAATTAAGAAGCTGGGATATAAAGACAGCCGATGGCTGCTGCCTTTATGCAGACAGGAGTGCGTTACTGTAATGGCTGCAGCAGTCTCCTTCATTTTCTGAAACGCTGAAGGTCACAGCGGTGAGACTCTCCCTCCCTCATCCCGTTTCATCTCCAACAACAGACTGACTACAGACAGACGGAGCTTATAGCGGGGCATGAAGGGGGGGGGAGTGATGAGGAAGGCAGTAAATGAGGTATGAAAACAGCGAGGCGGTGAGGAGCTCAGGGAGACGGGAAGGCTCTCGGGGGAAGCGGACGATGTCATTAGCGATGCTGTTTGAACATCGCCCCCTGGTTTCGGCGTGCTGGGAGAGCATCCATAAACATGAGGGGAGACACATCCAGACAAGAACGGCGTGTTCAGAAGATGACTGCTGATTGGGTGGTTTGACACCAGAACACCACACAGTACACGCTCTGCACCCAGCTGTCACAGCACATCATCGAGATATGGATCCATTATTTATACATCAAATATATGCAGGAGAGTAGCTTTGAACAGAAAACAGGATCCCAGATGCAGAACGGACATCTGTGCCATGTCTCTGATGTTCAATGTCATATCTTTCCCAGTCTTACTAACGCGGTGCTGGAATGGGGCAGACATGTGCCCCGAAGATTTTTAAACTTCAGGAAGCACGTCTCAGGTCTCATTGGCCACTTTGTTCAGCTAAAGCATGATCTCATTTTAAGATTCTTCAAACTTAGAAGAACTATGGAAAAAGGTCTCAAAGTCTTGGAGATAGTCCACTCTTCTTAAGCTCAACTTCTACATCGGTGTAGCCTACACAAGGTTCAACTGTAGCACTTACATTACATTCATACTATACATTAGTCAGTTCAAACTGATCCATTCTGCCGATCAAGGTGAAAAATGGTGACAGAAGCAGCTGGAAATGTGAGGAAATAATCACAGTAATTGTGGGCTGTGCCAACATGACATTAGCTGTACTGAGAGTGCAAGTCAGGTTATGGAGTAAGCTCTGCGTAAGGGTTTCAGGATATGGTAAATGGCCTGTATTTATATAGCGCTTTACACATCCAGTCATCCACCCATTCACACACACAGTCACACACAGGTGATGGCAGCTACATTGTAGCCACAGCCACCCTGGGGCGCACTGACAGAGGCGAGGCTGCCGGACACTGGCGCCACCGGGCCCTCTGACCACCACCAGTAGGCAACGGGTGAAGTGTCTTGCCCAAGGACACAACGACCGAGACTGTCCAAGCCGGGGCTCGAACCGGCAACCTTCCGATTACAAGGCGAACTCCCAACTCTTGAGCCACGATCGCCACCAGGATACTCCGTAGACTCAACACAAAAGTACAAAGTAAAGTATGACTGAGTGTTTCTCTAGGACTTAAGAACCATCAGTACGTTCACACCAAACACAAAGTTTTTCTTGAACTTTATGTTCTGCTCCTCCTCTTCTCATCAGCTGGGCAATTTTTCTGTGTCCATCATGAATGAATATGTTCACACAAGCAAGAACTGGTCTGTTTTTCAGGGACTTTGGTTTTTAGCAGAGATGGCACGATACCACTTTTTCATGTCCGATACCGATATGAATCTGATATAGTGTGTTTTTAATATCTTGCTGCATTTTGTATAAGTTCATACTCAAGTTTTAAAAAACAAAACATTAAAGCTATTCTGTTATACCTGTATGTTAAAAAAAAAAAAAAAAAATACACTGCACCCAAAATATTTCATAATTCAGCAACACTCATCAGTTTAATAAACTTAAACCTGCACCATCCTCCCTATTCTGGTATTTTAAAGAGTACTATTAGTGCTAACTAATAGGGTCGCCCACTCGCAACAAGAAAAAAAACCCCAAAAAAAACAAAACATAGGGAACCACCCCCCACCCTCCGCCTCGTGATGCTTAATCAACATAATCTACTTTAATTTAATGGATGTCTAAAAAAAAAATGCACATAAATCAATTATTTTTCCATCAATTCAACATCTTACTTCAACAGAACTGCAGACTGCACAGGTGGTGCCTTCCAAAAGCAAAAAGTACTACAGCTTAGTATTGCACTTAATAGTTACAGTAATGCACTTCTATACATCTTACATCAGATGAAAACTTTGGGTGTAAGATTCAGATAATTATTTATTAAAAGCTCGACATGACAGAATAAGAAAGAAAAGTATGTCTTTGTGCCCCCTTTCCCTGTTAATGCCCTATCGGCCCCCCTGGCTAAACTTTGCTAGATCCGCCCCTGCACAGTTACATCAGCAGTAGAAAAAGATCCTCGAGTAGAAAGTAATATTAAATACATTCTAACAACAGCTGATCAAGCTTAAACGTGCTGCTGTTGTTCAGCCGCTGGTTTCCTCTTTCTGGTGCAAAGTGGGCCAAAAGCAAAGAAGAGAGACGGACTCGCGACAGAAAAGCCGATCAGCTGATCGTTAAGCAGTTTCATGATTGAAGTAGCAGCAGCAGAGAGAGCGAGAGGCAGTAGCTCCATATATCGCTTGTTAAGCTTAACGCTGGAATGCTTTACAAACACTCAGAGATGAACTTACACACTTGCTTTACTTCTCTGGGATCACTTCCTCGGAGATGAAATGCTGGTTTGGTAGCGACGCTCCGAATGCTCAACCAGGTCTCGCACGCCACAGCCGCTCTATCACGTGACCACACTGCTCCGACGTGCTACGGTTATGAGCCGAGTTACGCCATGTCACAAGTTTTGTGAGGTGCTTTCGTGATATTTAATGGATCGGATTACATTTTTTATTTTTCTCCGATATCCGATCCAGTAATTTAGGTCAGTATCGGACCGATATGTGATATCGGATCGGTCCGTCTCTAGTTTTTAGTAGAGATGGACCGATCCGATATTACGTATCGGTATCGGTCCGATACTGACCTAAATTACTGGATCGGATATCGGAGAAAAATAAAAAATGTAATCCGATCCATTAAATATCACGAAAGCACCTCACAAAACTTGCAACACGCCGTAACTCGCCTCAGAACGTCGGAGCAGTATGCATCACGTGATAGAGCGGCTGTGGCATGCAGGACCTGTCGGTGGTCTGGATAGCATGTGGAGCTTCGCTAGCAACCTGGCATTTCATCTCCGACAAAGTCATCCCGAAAGAAGTAAAGCAAGTGTGTAAGTCCATCTCTGAATGTTTGTAAAGCATTCCCACGTTAAGCTTAACGAGCGATATATGGAGCGACTGCCTCTTCTGGCTGCTACTTCAATCGTGAAACTGCTTAACGATCAGCTGATCGGCTTTTCTGTCGGGAGTCCATGTCTCTTCTTTGCTTTTGGCCCACTTTGCACCAGAAAGAGGAAACCAGCGGCTGAACAACAGCAGCACGTTTAAGCTTGATCAGCTGTTGTTAGAATTTATTTAATATTACTTTCTACTCGAGGATCTTTTCCTACGTAGCTGACGTAACTGTGCAGGGGCGGATCTAGCAAAGTTTAGCCAGGGGGGCCGATACGGCATGAACAGGGAAAAGGGGGACAAAGACATACTTTTCTTTCTTATTCTCATTTAAAATGTCGAGCTTTTAATAAATAATTATCTGACACCCAAAGTTTTAATTTGATGTAAAATGAATAGAAGTCAATTACTGTATATAGTAACTATTAAGTCTAATATATATACCCTAGTAAGCTATAGTACATTTTCCTTTGGGAAGGTACTATCTGTGCAGTCTGCAATTTTGTTGAAGAAAGATGTTGAATCTATTTAATATTTCTTGAAAAATAATTGATTTCTGTGCATTTTTTTTCACACTGCATCAAATTAAGGTTGATTACGTCGATTAAGCATCATGAGGTGGAGCGTGAGGGGTGGTTCCCTATTTTTTATTTATTTATTTTTGTTGTTGCTGGGAGTTGGAACCCTATTAGTTAGGTTGCTTAATATTTATGCTAAGTACTCTTTAAAATACCAGAATAGGGAGGATGGTGTAGGTTTAAGTTTATTAGATTGATCAGTATTGCTGAACTATGAAATATTTTTTTTGTATACAGGTATAACAGAATAGCTTTAGTGTAGTTGTTGTTTTAAACTTGAGTATGAACTTGCAGACTTGCAAAATGCAGCAAGATATTTTAAAAAACAGTTTTGTTGATTAAAAAAACACTATATCGGATTCATATCGGTAGATATCCAAATTTATGATATCGGTATCGGTATCGGACATAAAAAAGTGGTATCGTGCCATCTCTAGTTTTTAGTTCCTTCCTCAGTCTCTAGACTTCATTTAGACTCCTGCAGCAAATCTAAATCCAACTCACGCATTAACCACAAAACCCTTTTAACTCCCACACAGCAACGTTTCACGCCATCCAAGTTGCTGTGGTATGTGTCGGCCTAATGTGTAGTCAGATGCACATCAGGTTATGTAAAAGGTTTTAGGTTAGGGTTAAACTGGGGTTCTGGTTATGGTGTAAGCCATAAACCCGACGCAGAAGTACAATTCAAGTTTAGGAGTAACTGATATTTAGTGTCGGAGTTCCATCCATCCTTTTTTTCCCGCTTATCTGGGGCCAGGTCACCGGGGCAGCGGTCCAAGCAGGGAAGCCTCCTCCAGCGAGTCCTGGCTCTGCCTGACAGTCGATTTAGAAATTAGCTAATTTTTCTAACAGTCGTTAAAACTCTTGTTAAGTTATGAGTCACGCACAGCTCAGAGCTGGAGGTCAAGGAGGAATGCAGAGCAACCGGTGAATTAACAGCTTCACGTTCACGCTTTGCTACATTGGGAATGAGGTGGGTTGAGTTTGGCGTGGGGAGTTTCAAGCTTGTTTTGGATCTCTGGTCCTCGAGTGGAGCAGGTCTGCTGTGGCTGAGAGAGCTGAGAAAATGAAACGGACCAAACTCACAGCTCTGATCATGTTGTCCTCAGTGTCAGTGACACGCCAAACACCAGCATTCCCACTGATTCAATGCAACTGGTGTAAATGCAAAAGAAAAAAAAGCTTCTGAAGCTTTGCTGTTCTTGAAGGATGGGGAGCAGGTCGTTACCCTCAGGACGCTCAGAGAACTCTTTGGTGATAAAGTGGAACATATTTAGCCTCCTGAGCTTCAGCCGCTACAGTCTCCACCCAACGAAACATTCTCACGCCAAACAAGACGCTGTGATTTCTGCTAATGTGTGCTTATAATACAGTGAGGATAAAATGTCTGACAGCAGATCTGCCTTTGTTGAAGCTCATTATTGAGGCATTCTGGCCAGTGTAGTAATCATTTAAGCTGTAAAGCATCACTCTGCTGCCTAAACACAATAAACAAACCTCAAACACGCTCTGTTAATAAAATAGGATATAACCGGTTTTGGCTAAGCCTGAAGAACTGCTGTCAAAGACTGAGCGTTATCTCAGTCGGCAGCACGATAAGTAGATTAACGTCTGGAAGGCGACTGCTGGAGAGGGTCTGGCTGTCAGGATGGATAAGGAGCACACCTACACATCTGCAGGAGGAGAAAACAGGATGATCATCCATTTATTCACTAATGTATAACACGAACCACTTCCTGTTTGTGTTAACACAGATCTGGTGAAACACTTGTCTACTACAACAGGCAGCACAACCTGCTGCGAGGTTAGGAGACAGCATCAGACTCATGACCAGGAGTCCAGTTCAAGCCTGTGAGGACTAGAGCTCCTCTTTCCAGTAACCGATGACTAACCAGCAAACTGACAGTTTCACTCAGTTTCTCAACTAAGTCCAGGCTTTAAACAAAAGCTCTCAATGAAATGAGACTTTTCAGACAAATTCAACCAGATCTGGCTCGTTAGCTTCCTTCAGACTCCCATTTCTGAGAGACAATCTGCGTAACGTAGTTTGAATTTTCCCCCCAACTGAAGGTTATACTGAAGCCTCCTATGGATGTTTCTGGGGTATCCAGGTTACCTGGATCTAAACTGAGAGCAGATGATAAATTAACCAGTGATAAACTTAAATATGCTATGATGGGTTGACCAGTTGGCGAAGAATATGCCGACTAGCCACTTCCTGTGGGTAACACTATTACAGCATCCCATTTGTTCATAGAGCTTTTAGTAACTTGAGAGTTTGGGTGTATGGATGTCATCTCAATGCAACCCCACCAAAGAGACAGTTCAACTCTAGAGACAATCGATAACCAAGGGACACAAAATAGCCTCGACAGCATTAATGATCAGAATAATGTAGCAGGCATGAAGCCACTGCAGGCGAAGTCCTCGATCGCTGCTCAGCAGGAGCTTTACTCAGTGATTAAATATTTACGATCTGCGGGTCAAAACACAGCAGCGGCTTCCTGGAAAGGGCAGCAGACACAAAGGCCACATTAACCGACTTCTATTCATTAAAGCAAACTGCTGGTTCAGATGTAACAAGCGCAGCTCTCTGAATTATTAACTTGTAAGCTAATTTATAAACTTACATGAGTTGTTCTTCATTTGTCCTGGGTTTAGATTATTTATTTGGAATGATTACTTAGTTGAAATTGTGATTTATTAACTACAACCTATAAAAAATAAAATAAAAATTGTAATATGAATATTCATCTGTTGTCCAAAACCCAGAAAACATGTCCACCACCTTCTGAAGCCAAAACGCAGATATCAGCAGAACTAGGGCTGCTCGATTATGGCAAAAATGATAATCACGTTTATTTTCACTGAAATTGAGATCTCGATCATTTGACGATATTTATTTAACAATAACAATGTGTTGGATAATGACTTTAAAGATTGTCAAAAAATAATATAAAATAGTGTGCAAATACTGATAACAGTGCAAATGTTTGCAATATAAAAAATAAATGAAAAATGAGTTCTGACTGTGCGAGCCCATAATGTTTCCACACCACTGAAGTTTTTTTTACCTCTCTTTTCAACCAACAGCAGTCACTCTCCTCTCCAAATAACTTCTGCTTAGCTTTCCGAACTCCCTCGGGTCCTCTTAATCAGCGGTCCCCAAACCCCGGGCCTCGGATCGGTACCGGTCCGAGAGTCGTTTGGTATGAGAGAGTTGAGGCTCAAGTGTGAAATGTATAGTTTTCAGGGTGTTTATCGGTTTTCAGCGTTATTTTGTTATTGTTTTTATCGTTTACTCGGTTTTCCTGGGTCTTTTCACGTATGTTATGAATAAATCTTCTTTTTTTTTGGTACCGGTACTAGTTTTATTTTGTTGTATTTATCCGCGACACCTTAAAGGCCGGTCTGTGAAAATATTGCTGGGCATAAACCGGCCCGTGGCACAAAAAAGGTTGGGGACCGCTGCTCTTAATTGTTGTGACACGTGTTCGAAATGCAGAGAGGTGCGCTTGATTTGCCACACGGAGCAGCGCGAGAGTAAAGCACAAGGGAGGGGCTAATAATCGGCTCAGTCATTTTTAATGATCGTTGAAAGCCCAGATCGTAATCGTGATTAAAATTCGATTAATTGAGCAGCCCTAAGCAGAACTAAAAAGAACGACCTGATTTCCATGATCAATTTTCAGGACTCGATTTAGAACAGGTCAGAACATTTTGTCACTTTGTGCCAAACACACAGCAGGCAGGAATCCTCTTATCCAGATTGCTTTAGCAGAGGATTTAGAACAAAACCTGTGCAGCGTCTCATCAGGACTCCGACGGCACAACCTGCTGTCAGGAAACACCTCGCAGTCCTGACCAACACAGGCTGAACATCTCTGCATTAGTCTGCTGTGAATCTGATGAATCAACATCTGTCATGTACAGGAAAACCAAAACTGTAGAGTAAACTGTTGAATTTAAAAGCATGACAGTACTGAGAGTTACGGGCAAACCAAATGTATGCAGGGTTTTCTCACAGAGGAAGCATGGATGATGAAAAACCTGTTGGTCGAAGCACAAACCCCGTGGAACACCACGGACAACTTGTGTGTGAAGCAGATAAATAGATGTGATTCAAACCAGCACATTTCCTTTAAAGCCAACATGTGCTCAGGTAGCTGCAGTGAAAAGCTGCACTGTAAATATAAGTGTCTCATTATGTTCGATGAATTTCATCTTTGAGGTCTTAAAGTATTTTTTTTTTATTTGCTGAGTCATGTTTTGATTATGAGTCAGCCATAAAAGAGAAAACCAGCTCTGTGCAGCCGAGGTATCAAACTCCACCCTCGACCATCAAGGCTGGTTTTTAGGGTAGCTAAATCTTCACATCCATTAACCTCATTTCATCATCGATCTCAGTCAAACTTACTGGACCCATTTGTTCCTAATAAAAACCCGACTGCAGAGGAGGGAGGTTTCTTTACCCCCAACTCGTTTAGCAGCACGTCTCGCTCAGCCTCTCTGATCCTTTCAGCCTGATTGGTATTGATCGTGCTGGGCTCAGCTGAGTGCTTTCCTGGCTGTGCTGCTGCTTCAGCCGGCGCAGATCTGATGAATCTGTTCTGTTGGGATTGGTGAGACGATGAAGGGCGCTGTGGTTCAGGATAATGGTTTTGGTATTCCTGCCGGCTGTTCACCACCTGCCTGAGGATGCTGCTTGTGATTACAGACACATATGTGCACAGTGAACGGCATCTGAATACGAGCTGGGACTCTGGTTCGCTTAACCAACTCTGGATTTGTCATTCGCCTCACAAAGGTGGCTTTTGTCTCTCCATTTCAACAAAGCCTATTTTTAGACCCCTTTATTCTTTTTTATTTTTAGTCATCTCTTCAAGGAGCCTGACAAGCTTATCAAACTCTGCACATATCTTAGAAGTTATGAAAATGTGTATACCTCAGTGATTATCTCTATGAGAGATGCAGCCACATCCTAAGACATTGATAAAGCCTCCTAAAGCAGTCATGCTCAAACACTGTAAACCCACAGCACACCTGCAGTCAAGAAGAGACCCTTTCACCTTATTATTAGACTAAGACATACGCCATAGCACCTTTGCTCTACCGACACTTCTCACAGCCGCAACTTTGCAGTAAGCTAAAGCACATCAACTAACCTCCATTGCCTTATCAGATACTTTCAGACAGTCTTCCTGCCTCTGGTTGAAAGAAGTGTTTCTTTAGTTCACTTGCGGTTTAGATTTAGTCGAATGAAGCAGTTGGTCTGTAGGCCGATGTAACCGCCAGTACGCTGCAGAATCAGATGATGCTCGTGGTCTTTTCAAGACCTTGTGAGGAAAAAACGATGCGACTGGTATGGTATTAGCTCTGACATGAAAAGGTGCACCTCTGCAGATGCGTTAATTGCCAAAGACATATTCAACTGATGTTGCAGCGAGGCCCCAGTCCTTTGGATGAACACCAGCTTCACCCTTTGCATTGCAGCTGGTATTTCCCGCTTATACTCTGCGACCATGATCAGTGAAGCAACACATGAACTGGACCTCACAGTTCAAAGCGGAAAGACGCAAGACTGCAACAAAAAGGACGACCAACGCTACAGGATCCAACCACCGAGCGAGGAAATTCGTGCAGACGCAGCTCAGCGATACCGGCGAGAACTGTTGCAATCCGGCTTCACGTGCAGCACAACTTTACAGTAAGTTTTTAAAAAGCTCTGGTGTACACGACAGTCCATAAGCTCAGTGTAGGTTCATTCCCTACTTTGTTTAGTGTAACAAACGCTCGCTCAGAGGACATTGTTCAGATTTTGTCTTACTCTGGATGGCATTACCTTGGCCTCCAGTAACACTGTGAGGAACCTTGGAGTCATTTTTGACCAGGACATGTCCTTCAACGCACATATTAAACAAATATGTAAGACTGCGTTCTTCCATTTGTGCAACATCTCTAAAGTTAGAAATATCCTGTCTCAGAGTGACGCTGAAAAACTAGTTCATGCATTTATTGCTTCCAGGCTGGACGACTGTAATTCATTATTATCAGGAAGTCCTAAAAACTCCCTGAAAAGCCTTCAGCTAATCCAAAATGCTGCAGCAAGAGTCCTGACAGGGACTAGAAAGAGAGAGCATATTTCTCCTGTTTTGGCTTCCTGTTAAATCCAGAATTCAAAATCCTGCTCCTCACATACAAGGTCTTAAATAATCAGGCCCCATCTTATCTTAATGACCTTGTAGTACCATATCACCCTATTAGAGCACTTCGCTCTCGCTCTGCAGGCCTACTTGTTGTTCCTGGAGTATTTAAAAGTAGAATGGGAGGCAGAGCCTTCAGTTTTCAGGCCCCTCTTCTGTGGAACCAGCTTCCAGTTTGGATTCGGGAGACAGACACTATCTCTACTTTCAAGATTAGGCTTCAAACTTTCCTTTTTGCTAAAGCATATAGTTAGGGCTGGACCAGGTGATCCTGGATCCTCCCTTAGTTATGCTGCGATAGACGTAGGCTGCCGGGGATTCCCATGATGCATTGAGTTTTTCCTTTCCAGTCACCTTTCTCACTCACTATGTGTTAACAGACCTCTCTGCATTGAATCATATCTGTTATTAATCTCTGTCTCTCTTCCACAGCATGTCTTTATCCTGTCTTCCTTCTCTCACCCCAACCAATCACAGCAGATGGCCCCGCCCCTCCCTGAGCCTGGAGGTTTCTTCCTGTTTAAAGGGAGTTTTTCCTTCCCACTGTCGCCAAAGTGCTGCTCATAGGGGGTCATATGATTGTTGAGTTTTTCTCTGTATCTATTATTGTGCGATCTACTGTACAATATAAAGCGCCTTGAGGCGACCGCTGTTGTGATTTGGCGCTGTATAAATAAAATTGAATTGAATTATGTCTGGGCATCCATAAACAAAATGTGATGATGTGTTTTAAAATTAAAATAAACTGAAAATCTGTCTTGACGCAGCCGTACGTTAAAGCTCGCCAGCATCATTCAGGACTCACCTGACTGCCCGGCAGGGGTTTGGTTCGTCCGACAGGTCGACGGGCTCTGTCCGTGACCTCTGACCCATGCTGCTGCTGCTGTACGGTGTTAGCGGTCAGCCCTGCAGCACTAGCTGAACCAACCCCATGGCGGTGATGCCAGCCCAGAAGGCAGCGCCAGTGAGCCAACTCTCTGAGCAGAGGTAGGCAGGAGGCTGGGCACAGCATCGGCACAGGCTAGAGCTGCAACAATTTTACTGATTAGTCGACTCTAGTAACTGTTTTTGATCTTTTCAGCTCATATTTCCAGGTTTCTTTGGTCTTCTGTGAAAGACAAGTGAGTATTTTCTGGTTCTGTTGGGTGGACAAAACAAGACATTTGAACTCATCACTATGGACAATGACGAAAGCTGACTCCTGCTGAAGCCGACAGCTCACCAGCATAAAAGTCTCTCACTCTTTTAAACACTACAAGTCAGAATCAAAACTTTAGTTAAAGTTTTTCTGCACATGCTCCATGTGTGCAATTCCTTTCTTTGAAATTTGTCCTGGAAACTCAGAGGCTCCAACTCTAAATTTAACTTTGATTTCTCAAGTCTTTTGTCCCTTTGGGCTCACCATACTGAACCAGACAGGAGGACAAAACAAGCAGCAGCTGTTCAGACAGACTGCAGAGCCACGTGGAGATCATATAGCAGAGTGATCAGAAGTTCACAGGAGGACAGAGACCGGACGAGCGTCTGACCATGTTTGGTTTCTGTTTAACTCACCAAGTCAGACGATTGGCCTCAGTCTGCTTTAGTGTGAGCTCTCAGATTTACTGCAGAGTCTTGAAAACAAACACAATGAGTTTGGTTTGAATACATGCTTACAGTACAGGAGCACCTTTATAGTCACACCAAGTATCCAAAACCATAGTAAAGCTATTAATCAGTACATTTTCTAACAGAATGGTGCGTTTAGAAAAAAAAAAAAAAAAGACCTCTTCTGTTTTCATGATCAACTTCAAAGGACCATGAAATAAAACCAAGCTGATGGGTTCAAACATCTTGCTTATTCTTCTCAGTAAAAGATTTCAAAGTATGAAACAAAGAACACACATTAATTATCAACAACGTTGATAAATGAAACAACCTCATGTTAGTTGGATTAAATAATGGGGACATTTTTTTTATACAAATATTTTTCTAATTGTCCACAAATCTCATGTTCAGACTCAAACCCTCACCTGTGACTGTAAAGTGTGCTTCAGCATCCTTTGGTTTGGGAGGCTGCTTCCATGGTTTTGTTCTCACTGTGAGGAATCTGTGTGGAAACCGGCGCCTGAGCAGCGTTAGCCTTCACCGCATGCACCATGTGAGTTTATAGAGCCATATTGCTATTTAAAATAAAAATCTGAGTGATTTTCAGTGATGATGGCTGTTTTTGTTGTGATTTATCAAAGAACAAAAAGAAATGACATGGTCTGTGAATATAAGGCCAGATACACATCAGCCACTGCCAGCAGTAAATTAGCAAAAATCACAGCGACAGGCCGGCTATAGCGATGCTGCTGATCTCGATAGACTATAGAAATAAACACATACAAAGAGCCTGCTGCAGAAACACTTTAGGTCTTTATTGCTAACTGCATTAAGTTTCCTGACAGGTGGACGATGAGACAGGTGCTAGCTGCTGCTAGGCTTCACCTCAGCTAACTGCAGAATCCTTGGACTGGATCTCTGTGCTGTGTGAGTCTATTTGAGCATTTTTAATGCAATGATCCAATAACAGGCCCGTGTGAGGCTAATTCTACTAGATATGGTAGCAAGTAACAATAGTTATATTGTTACTTGCTACAGTTATTTGATATTATATTTTGCACTATCCTACTGTATACTTGTATTCTATTGTACATATTGTATATCTTATTCCTCTGCTGCATTGAGCATGTGTATGACAAAAGAATTTCCCTCGGGATAAATAAAGTTCTTCTTATCTTAAATTCTACAGTATCTGAGCATTAATTAGCAGGTATCCTGTGTCTGTGAGGCACCATTACAGCCAGGCTAGCTAACGTTAGTTGCTAACGTAACACCCTGTTGTCCAAATACAGTCCAACATGGCAGCAACCAAAACACCAACACCGAGACCAACAAACCAACACTCTTTCTTTTTTATATTAGAGTCAGTTAGGCACCGTTTTCATTTACTGAAAACTCTTCATACACTTTTAAATTTATAACTTTTTTAATGTTTTTGTGGTGAAATCGTAGCACACTGTGACTCAAAACACAGGTTTAGTGTTTAGTTTGAGAGGGTATGAACATGAGCTTTGTTGGCAGAAAGAATAAAATGTTTTATATTATTTTTAATTATTAAATAAAAGAACTTGTAAATATTTTAAAATAAAAATGTTTGCTGTCCAACGTCACACGTCAGCTACCCCCAAATCTGTTTAAGCAGCGCCACCCTGTGGTTCAGTGTGAATGTTTATTCTAATTGTTAATTAATCTGCCAATTATTTTCACGTTTCATCGTCTGGGTTTAAACTGCCCAAAGACACTCAGTGATTTTACAGCATTTTTGAATGAAGCGTTTTCTTTGCTGCAGTGATTAACACATTCACTGTGCACGCCAGTTTGAGACCCGGACACAAATACAAGATCCGGGTCACGAGAGTACTCCGAGTGCTGGTCCCAAGTCCGGATCAAGTGGAAGAAGATCCAAACCAAAACATGTGGGGGCCATTTAAGAAACACCGGAGCAGCCAAAAGAGACTTACGTGCTCGCTGTTTTCCATCTAATGTAGATGAAATTGATTCAGTTTAGTTTTATTTATGTTTTATTTATTATTATATGCCGATTCACACTAACAGCCACCTCAGTGTAACGCTTAATTCAACTGTTTTTGCTGTAAATTTGTTTTTTTTAAATCCGTGGAAACACCGAGCCTCCGAGTCAAACCACAAATGCTGTACAAACAACATAAAACAGTGAAACGTCTCTAACATGGGAGGAAGTAGAAATAGAAATATTTTTCATTGGCTTTTTTTGGCTTGAAGAGCAACAAGCAGTAACACAATCGACAATCAAATACTCATTGTTGCTGCTTCACTGTACACATTTATTATCATTTTAATTAATGAGGAAATTAACTGGCAGATTAATCAGACCCACAGCTGCACCACCAACATGAATCAGGTAATCGATTACTTTGACAAACAAAAACATTTTCATACGTTGTTCTGATCAACAGCATTCGTCTCCAGTTCAGGCGGTAAAACATCAACATCGGTTCAAACCAACCTGATGACTCAAATCAATCGATAATCGATCGGTAAACGTACCAGAACCTGTCGGATCAAACAGACGCAGCCGTAATGCAGCTGAACCTCGCTCGCCCGCTCTCTCTCTCCTGCTGCAGCAGCAGAAAAGAAAACACGGGCAGCTGTTTTCTTCTTCTGTGGTGACGAAAAAACAAAACGCGCAGGGCCTAAACACACGCACACACACACGCACACACACTGAGTGAGCTGTGTGGCGTCCGTCTGACTGACCGGCGGTGAATAACACCGACACACACTCGATCACTGTTTCTGGTTTTTAGTGAATGTCTCTCGGAGCTCTCCCTCTCACTGTCTGAGCAGCAGAAAAACGTGCGTCCTCCAACCGACACTGAGACACTGCAGCGTGTGCGCGCACACAACACACGCACACACACACAGTGGGGGCGGGGAAACATGAGAGAGAGAGAGAGAGAGAATAAGAGGGGAGTATCGCTTAACCGAGTGCCATCCTCCTCCTCCAAGCATCTGTCAGCACTGCTCTGCATGCACAGTGTGTGTGTGTGTGTGTGTGTGTGTGTGTGTGTGAGACCAAACACAGGACCTCTGTCTTCACTCTTTTGTTTTGTTGTGAATATAGAAATAAAATAATTTCTATTCAATTTTATTTCTTTTGCAACATATTGGTAAAAAGGGTAAATGGCCTGTATTTGTATAGCGCTTTACACATGCAGTCATCCACCCATTCACACACTGGTGACACAGTGTGTGACCAATACAACAACAATTTCCTCAAGGTGCTTTATACTGTGAGGTAAAGACCTTACAGTAATACAAAGAAAGTAGAGATAGTGTCTGTCTCCTGAATCCAAACTGGAAGCTGGTTCCACAGAAGAAGGGCCTGAAAACTGAATCCCCATGAATTACAGTCGTCCAGCCTGGAAGTAATAAATGCATGAACTAGTTTTTCAGCGTCACTCTGAGACAGGATATTTCTAACTTTAGAGATGTTGCGCAAATGGAAGAAAGCAGTCTTACATATTTGTTTAATATGTGCGTTGAAGGACATGTCCTGGTCAAAAATGACTCCAAGGTTCCTCACAGTGTTACTGGAGGCCAAGGTAATGCCATCCAGAGTAAGAATCTGGTTAGATACCATATTTCTAAGCTTTTCAGGGCCGAGTACAATAACCTCAGTTTGATCTGAATTAAGAAGCAGAAAGTTAGCGGCCATCCAGGTCTTTATGTCTTTAAGACATTCCTGCAGTTTAACTCATTGGTGTGTGTTATCTGGCTTCATGGACAGATAGAGCTGGGTGTCATCTGCATAGCAGTGTAAATGTATGCTATGTTTTCTAATGATGCTGCCTAAGGGAAGCATGTATAATGTAAACAGAATTGGTCCTAGCAAAAATCCACGACACTTCAGGCAAAACCTGACTGATTTTATTATTTGATGTGCCTGAAGTCTGTTCCTGGTGTCTGCCTCCTCACTGACAGCTCTTTAAAACAAATTCAATGCAAAATGCTGTTTGCTGGATTCACATCCACAAAGAAAACCACTACAAAGCGCTGATTCACTCCTGACATCTGTAATCATTCTGAATACAAAGCCTTCTCAGATTTGTTCATCTTGCACCACTGTCAGATCAACTGTAGAAGCTTTAAAAACATGAAAATTAAAGCTTTTTTCCAAAAGTCTATAAAAATGTCCATGTGCCAGTAAAACTGACCTGACAGGTTTCAGGTAGGACGGTAAAATTATTGCCAAGATTAAATAACGTCTACATCATCACACCATCTTGTTTTCAGCAGCACAAAAGCTCTGCATCAAAGCGCAGAGCAAACGTCAGAGTGCTGATATACTGGCTCACACTAAACGTAAAGCCTCAAAGACACACAGTAAAGATTGATGTTTATGCCTCAGTTTAGATTGTGTATTTATCTTGTTGTATTTGACTTTGACTCTGTATTTTTACTTTTAAGAAAATGTTTCTTTAAAAAGCAAAAAAGTAATATCACAAGTAAATAGAGGTTTTGTTTTCTGACGAATGAAACAAAAACATTTTAATTCCTAAAACAGAAGTCAGCGAGCAGTTTATTTTAAAAGACCTGTATTTTTTTCTCTTTTGAATATTATTACTCATTAATAAGACAAAAGCATTTTTATCGATTAATCTATTGAGTTTTCCATTGAGTAATGGATTAGTAAAGTAATCGATAGTTGCAGCTCTACCTTCCAGTACACTGTGTCTCAGAGAGCCAGACAGTCAGCAGCCAAAGCTCTGCACAGGCGACTCTGAAACATCGTCACGTTTCAAGTTACCTTCACCTCCAGATCTGTGATGGTTTCACACTTAAGGCTGTGCGATAGGACCAAAATCTCATATCCCGATATAAGAATTCTATCGTCCGATAACGATATAAATCACAAAAACTTATTTTCTGTACATTCTGTGAATCTTGGGCAGCTCGACTTGCGTGAAGTGTTTCCAGCTGCGCGTCATGTAGCTGGAGTCGAGTGTTTTAACCGATGCATGAAACGATAAAGTTTTAGACATCAGTTGTAACGGCCGCTGTTTTCTTTGTGAGTATTTATTACACGGCGTGCTGCGGGGAAAAGCCTGTTCTAGCGTTAGCTGTGAGCGCTTACGGGGAACCTCAGCTCACCGTTTTCAAGGAGTTACACAGAACTTCCTCCTGTTTGTCCAACGACTGAATGTTGCCAAATACGTTCTTCACACACAACCACCTCCTGGAGAAATCAGCAGCTTACCTCCTACCAGTCACCAGTAAAAATGAGGGAAATATATATTTAATGGCAGCTGGCATCCTTGTACATGCAGTGCTGCCATCTTCTGTTCCAGTCCGTTATTACACTCTTAATTCCTGCTGCTTATTCCTGCGTCTTTTGTGATCTTACAAAGCTTCAAACGACGCGTCGACTATTAAATCAGTCGTCGACGATTTTGATAGTCGACGTAATCGTGGCAGCCCTATTTGAAAACCATGGCACACAGTATATCAGCAGAAATGTGCATGACTAGCTTGACAGTTGATCCTTGCTGCTCTCTGCAGTTGCTTAAATACAATAAAGTTCCTACTCATCAAACCAGTGTTTTAGTATTTTGTAATAAAGCTACTGTGTTAGTGTACAGTGTTAATACTGGGACTGATCGATCTGCTTGTGTACTCACAAGCGCGGCGCAAATTTTGGGTTCTTCGCTCTAGTTAGCGTTGACGCAGCGCATGCCACATCCGATTTGTAAAGACAACTTACTGCTAAAGAGAGACAGACGGCAAAGTGGGCAGTACATCCTCAGTTTAACATTAACTCGTTGCTGCAGCACTAAAGTGATCCCACATCTGAAAAAGCATGCGGGGCTGCTCGTGTGTTGAATTTATGGCAGTGAGGTGCAGGCCTTATCATTTGCTGCAGGAGTTCAGAATCATCGTTATTGTGGCAGTGTACATTCCTCCTGACGCTAATGCTAAGGAGGCGCTATGGGAGCTGTACGAGGCCGTCAGGGACCTGCAATCTCTCCACCCCGAGGGCTTTTTCATTATCGCTGGGGACTTCAACCAAGCAAACCAAGGACATCAAGCTCAAAGAAAGTCAGTGATCTCTTTGCCTGGTCAGGAGATTCTCAGCGAATGTGGCGGGACATCCAAACACCTCTCAACCAGACGCAGTTAACACATTCGATGCCAGGTTTGGGACTCAAAACAATGAGCCAGCATGGAAAACCAGCCCCTCGCCAGACAACCAAGTGCTGTCCCTGTCCACGGCCCGAGTGAAAGGACTCTCGCTAAAGTCAACCCACACAAAGCTGCTGGACCAGATAATATACCCGAACGTGTGCTCAGAGCCTGTGCTGACCAGCTGACCGATGTCCTAGGACAGCGGTCTCCAACCTTTTTTGCGCCACGGACCGGTTTATGCCCGACATTATTTTCACGGACCGGCCTTTAAGGTGTTGCGGATAAATACAACAAAATGAAACTAGTACCGGTACTGAAAAAAAGAAGATTTATTCATAACACACGTGAAAAGACCCAGGAAAACCGAGTAAACGATAAAAACGATAACAAAATAACGCTGAAACCGATAAAACCCTGAAAACCAGACATTTCACACCTGAGCCTCAACTCTCGTGGCCCGGTACCAAACGACCCACGGACCGGTACCGGTCGAAGGCCCGGGGGTTGGGGACCGCTGTCCTAGCAGACGTCATCAACATGTCCCTGAGCCAAGCTGTTGTGCCACAGTGCTTTAACCCCCCCCAATCAGACCTGTGCCAAAGACAGCTACAGCCTCGGAGCTCAAATACTACTGCCCAGAAGCACTTACTCCAATCATCACAAAGTGCTTCGAGCAACTAGTCCTGAGTTACATCAAGAAGCAGCTCCCCCCCAAACTGGACCCACTACAGTTTGCATATCACGATCAATGGGTGATGCGATCTCATTGGCACTCTGCCTAGCTCTATCACACCTGGATCAACGCAACGCCCACATAAGAATGCCGTTCACTGATTTCAGCTCAGCATTCAACACCATCATCCCCCAACAGCTGATCAGCAAGCTGGACCTGCTCGGACTCAACACCTCCACCTGCAAATGGATCCTGGACATTCTCACTGATAGACAGTACAGGTTGGAAATATAAGATCCAACACCATCACACTGAGCATAGACGCCCTCCACCCCCCAGGGATGTGTGCTGAGCCCACTAATCACGCTGCTGACCCACGACTGCACCTCCAGCTCCAACACAATCCAAATGATCAAGTCTCCAGATGACACCCCAGTGGTGGGACTCATCAGGGACGATGATGATGCTGCATACAGAGAGGATGTGCAACGGCACTTTGGTGCAAGGACAATAATCTATGTCTCAATGTTGACTTTAGGAAGACCAAGGCTGTCCATCTCCAGCTCAGCATTGCTGGTGTCGCAGTAGAGAGTGAAGAGCACCAGATTCTTCAGTGTTTGCATCACAGAGGACCAGCAACACCAAATCGGTGACAAAAAGAGCTCAGCAGCGACTGCACTTCCTGAGACGACTAAGGAAGGTTTTGCCTCCCCAAACCCATCCTTAACACCTTCCACAGAGGCACCATGGAGAGCATCCTAACCAGCGGCATCACAGTCTGGTATGGAAACTGCCACAGTCTGACTGCAGAGCGCATTATTGGCAGCTCTGTACCCAGACTACAGGATGTTTACACCTCATGCTGCTATTCAGAAAGCCAATAGCATCACTGTCACGACTTAGCTAACATAAACTAATGTTAGTCTGTTAGCCACAACCAGCCAACCAACCACATGACGTCACATTCTGTACGGACAGAAGATGGCACCAAACATCTTTTTAAAACTTTAAGCACTTATTTCTTAAATCCGGCTTCACAGACAGTGTAATATATGTCAGGTGTGAGAGCAGGACTTAGTGGTGTAAATTAGCCATTATATGTAGAGTTTCATGTCCTCTCTACCTCATCAAGGCTGCAGTTCTTCCTCCTACTGTAGAGAACAGCTCAGTAAATATTGGGTCCTACGTAGAATTTTCGGGCTTTTCAAAACACAAACCTCCCCTGAAAAAACCCAAAACATCTGTGACCAAATGATTTGTATGGCTGACATCTACACCAGCCTGCAGACACTTACCAAGAAGCATTAGACGAGGAAGATCATCACAACAGAAACAAAAAACATATTTTAACAGCAACAGTGAAACAAATGAGCATGAGCCTGCTGTCTGCAGGAGGTATAACGACACAACATGATTACAGGGCAGCAGGACGTGTACGAGTGGTGAGGAGATTCTCGTGGGTTGAAATCTAAATGATGACGAAACGTTCGTCGACCAGCCAAATTTTATGCATGATCTTCACTTACAGCTTCAATAAACTCAAATTAAGCTGAATTTAATGTTTTCTCCCCTAAACTCTTGGGGACATATTCTGTTGAGGTCACATGCACTGCATGAAAACACCACCAGAGGGCAGTCTGTCCTGTAACCAGCCTGCTGAGCTGAGCGAGCTGTGAAACATCTACTTTCAGTTTGTATCAAGTCTTTCTGTACTATGCAGGTTGGAAACTGTGTCCATATCAGACCTCCTCTTCCTCCTCAGGGTCAGAGTCAGGACTCAGTTTTCAGCCGCCGACACACAATTCAACTTTAATGTGCGTGTAATGGAACCAGAGCCGCCGCTCCAATCAGTCAACACGCTGCGAGGCCAAAGGTATGTGGACAGCTGCACACTTGTTGGACATGTTATTTAAAACCTGGTCACGATTCTCACTCTACAGTCACTTTGGTATGCAGGAGATTAAAACACCAGTCATCCATTTTTATCTGCAGGTTTTAGACAAACAGAGGAAACAATCAGCAGAGTGACGAGTCCTGATTAATCAGTGGACTCATCACTGCTGGCTGAACTATGTTTATTACAGTTACTGAACTAAACACAGACTCTGGACTTTCCTGGTTGTATTACTCTGACAGAGTATTAGGGCCACATAAAGAAAATAAAAATCATTGATATTTTTGAGAATAAAACCAAATGATATTGCGAATGTGTACTTTAAAATGTGTTTTAGTTCCTTTAGGACATGAACACAGTGCAGTGGGAGGCATAAGGACACTGAAAAGAAAGGAAAGACCAATCAAACAAAAGAACAAACACACAATCGTGGAAGCGTTGGCCAAATTTGTACAAAATGAAATGGCAATGAACAAATGCCAGGATATCGATGATTACACCTGCAACAAAGAGGATGGACGTTATCACAAGATATGATAGGAAGATGTTTCAAAGCAAACAAATCCTCTACAAAATAACTAATTTGACTTTTTTCTTGAGATTTTGGTTTTATTCTCAAATTGATCAATCATATTTTTTCTTAATGTCGTCCTAATACTCTTTCTATATTACATAATGAACTCTGTGACATGACTTTCCTTCACTGATTGCACGCAGTGAACTAAGCAGTGATGCTTCAACGTCCGATTATTACTACAGGCAGTGAACTCAGCACGGAAAAAATAAATAAATAAATCACAATTTTCTGGAGTAACCTTTGACCTTTAACTCCGTTGACTGTGTGTCAGACGTTTTCTTGGAAAATCAATCGAAATTCTAGTTTGGCTCTGATGACGTCACGTGACAGGTGTGCGTGGAGGAAGTTGTGCACAAACTGAAGTGAAGAGAGTTGTGATGTAGTGTGTGAGTATCAGCTGGGCCGGTTTGTGTCTGTGGGTCTACCTTGCAGGGGAACGGCAGTGTGGAGGCCACCTTCTCCATGGCCAGGTTCCGGATGCTCGGGGTGAGCGGGCCTCGGCAGGTCGGGCAGCAGCTCAGCTTCTGACGACACTGGTTACAGACCAGGTGACCCGCCTGGCACTGCAGGATAGGCGGCAGGACGTAGTCGAAGCATACCGGGCACTCGAATAGCGCCGTGAGCTCCGAGGATTGTCCGACGAGGCCGGTAGCCGGCATGGACACGGTGGAGGAAGGGGGAGCAGACCCCGACCCGGCCACGGAGCTCACGCCGGCGGCCGCTGCGGCAACAGAGGCGCCTGCCGCTCCCCCGTGCTTCCCTCCGCCTGCTTTCCCGGCCCCGAGTCCCCCACCTCCGGCTGAAGATGGACGACTCATAGCTTCCAGCTGCGGTCCCGTTCCTGAGAGCTGCCGAACAGGCGGTACCGTCATCTACTGTTTACTACCGGACGTCCCTCGAGGCCCCCGGAGACACAACATGGCGGCTGCTAGTTTGTATCGCCTGTCGGCTCCTGCCATTGGCCGCTACGTCAAAGATTGACAAGCCGCTCGGCCAATCAGAGAGTGGAATCGTGTTCGGCTTGAAAGCAAAAGAAAAACAAACAGCGTCGCATAAAAGAACAAATATATACAATAGAACAGGAGAGAATATTGGAAACTTATTTAATTATAGATATTAAAAAAATGAATGAAGTGAGAATTTAATGTTTTTCTCTTCTTTGCTTTTTGTTGTTGTTTTATTCTTTTTGTAACTGAGCAAAACACTTTTTTGTGGGATTTTTTCCCCCTAAAATGATGAATCATGATAATTTAAGCACCTCAGCGTGGTCGGAAACGGCTTTTGTGTCGGTCCTAGCAGAGCTGACCTGTTGTAGCCGCGCTGGGCTGCTCCTGCTTGGTGGCCAAAGTGACAGTCTCCTGTTTGCTGCAAACTTTTGTGAGTTTCATAATCTTCTACAAAGTTAAACAACTACGGAAACAGTTGTAATAAATTAAGAATTAACAGAACTCAAGCACGAGCAGTTTCCTTCATCCCTGAAAACCCACCACCCAATATTTATGCTTCTTTTTGTAAATGAATGACTCAATTACACCAAAAAGGGTTTAATTTAGAAGTTTACGCTCCCTGCTCAAATCACCTGAAACTCGCTGATGCCCTCTGCTGGATGTTAGACTGACACGACCGCCTTCTTTGGCCTCATTATCTTCAAATCCAGCGGATGTTAATAAACGGAGACACAAAAGCTCTCAGATGAGCTTCAGATGTTCCTTCCTCTGTGTTCATGTCACAGCAGACCGTGCAGGTCACATTAGGCTCGGGACTTGTTTCATTAAAGCTGCTGCACACGTTTCAGTGTCAGCATGTTGTTTGTGGAGTGGAGCAACAAAGACAAACCAGATGTGTGGATGTGTTTGAATTTATAGAAACCAAATCTGAATTTATTCTCACTTCAATAAGCAGTGACTCCACCGAAGGTAAAACAAACAAACAAACAAACAAACAAACAAACAAACAAACAAAAAAACCCTGAAACTGTATAAAGGACGAAAGAAAGAAAAACGTTTCATATTTATTTCCCCAAATGAGCGACTTTAGAACAACAGTTGAAATCTTAGCAAACAAGATGGTGAGAAAAGTATAAAAATCAGAGAATATTTACAGCTGCTGTGCAGCAGTAGTTTTTATTTTGTTGATAGAGAAAGACGGGAATATAAATGTGAAGCTATCGATAATAGAAATCAATATTATTCTTTGTCTTTCGACTGCTCCCTTTGGGGACTGACACAGCAGATCATCCGTCTCCATCTCACCCCCGCAAAACTTCCACATTTAAAAATAGTTTTAAACTTTCCAAAGCAAAGCTGCCAAAAGAATCTGAGGAAACTAGTTTTTTATTGATTGAATCTTTATTTTGAACATGTTGAAAAACATAGAATTCAAAGAGACAAATGAACAAAGCAAAACAAAAGGAAAACGAGCAGCCACAACTCCAAATAAGGAAACTACAGTTTTCATTTTATATCCAGAACATTTTTACATTGTGTTGAAATAAAATCATAAAAATCTATAAAATCATGAAAATCAACCCACACATGTGCAATAAGACTGCTATCCGGTTGTTCAGTGATGACGCGACGAATCCTACTTCCGGGTCTAAAGTAGTCTGCGTTTAATATGGCTTTTGTGTTGTTAACATGTTTAATGTTATGTATTTTCTTCTATTTGATCTCAAAAAGCTCCTAAAACAGTCAGTGATCACTGTTGACCTCCCTCGGCTTTTATTACCGCTAATCATTTATTTAAGCTCAGTTTTTAAAACCTTAGGATGTAACTACAGCCCAGCCCATGCAGCAGTATATGAATGACTAACCTCGTATTGTGGATGGATTATCTCAGTTGTTCTCCTGGCTGAAGTTTGGTCCGTTTACAGCATCCTGCCATGCGATTACATTTGTTCCTGACCACCGAGAACACTCACATTAACTTTTATCCAGTGGAAAAAAAGTTAGCTTGTTTATATTATGCTAACATAGCTGTGTCGCTAGCGGTCACGTAGCACATCATTATATACCAGCTAGCCCAACTTCAGTAGCCCTACAAACGTCACTGCTGTTTAGTTTTCTGTCTTCATTTATGCTGGAAGTGATAACAGAGCTGTACGTTTTAATTTGTTTCCAAAGCCCCGCAGTCAGGACATGCTATATTGTATTTAGATAGAAGCTAGCGAGCTAACTCCCTGCTAACTTCTAACTCCGTTAAATGTCATAAATTCCGTTTTCATGGATGCCTGGATGTTAAACTCAATTGTTACACCTGGTAGAGCAGAACGCTGATCATTTTATTAAAGATGAAAGACTTTAGACAGTTTTTCAACTCTCAGTAATGCCATAGTGATCGTTTGATATATGGACCTGCAGCGGAGTTTAGACCCAGACACGGCTAGTGACGTCAGACTGAACAACCGGATATGTGAAATTCTTTTTCTGACAAAGTTGTACTTTAGTATGTTCTTACTCAGTTATAGCATTTGTATTCCATTTTATTCTATATAGTATTTTATTTTATTGCATTCCAGTGTTTTCTAATTTCTGCTACATAACTTTGCACTTTTGCTGTAAGGAAACAAATGTCCCACCTGTGGGACTAATAAAGGTCATCTAGGTCTCGCTCCCTTAAGGCCAAAACAGAGAGAATGAGGAGGAGCTTCTTCCCCCAGGCTATTCGGGCCCTGAACCAGGTGTAAGACTGGACTCTCCCACACATCACCACACATTTCCTATAATCCTATAATTTATAATCTTTATAATACTTTATAATCTCTTCTGCTATTTGCACATTCTTTACTGTAAATTCATAAGTTAATTTGTAAATTCTGTAGTAACCTGTAAATTGTAAATATTGTAGAACTTTTCTTCTGTCATTTAATGGTCGGGCATTGTACAGCTACAAGCATTTCACCCCCATGTCATACTGTGTATGGTTGTGTGTGTGAGACAAATAAAATTTGATTTATCTTATCTCTGACCTTCCCAAAGTGTGGGGCCCGCCCCCTAGGGGGGGCGCAGAGCCATTGCGGGGGGTCGCGGTATGAAAAGGGAAAAAAATAAAATAAAAACAACGCTTGGACACTGCCAGCACGGGGCTCCCACACAAACGCAAAGCAGGAGATGAAGCATCGCTGAACATGTTTCCAAACCAACTTCATTCTAAGACAAAGACTAGAAAATATGATGAAGCAAATCTGCCCTTTGGTTTCACCTGCACAGGTGCAGAGGGAGGTCTCCCTGCAGGATCAGTTTCCCCGTCTTCGGGAGCAGCGCTGGGCTGTTTAGATCACGGACAAACAGGATCCCACATTCTTGATCTTTAGTTCACAAACACTTGTTGTAATGACTAACTGCTCCTGACATGTTGGAGATGTTTGCTCTTTATACAGTAAAGCAGTAGCGGTTTTAGATACGGGCGACACGGGCGGTTGCCCGGGGCGGCATCACGGGCATCGGCACAAAAAAATAAAAAATGCTCGTACTCATGCTGCCCCGACATCAGCCAGCGCATACTGGGAATGGTACAGGCACCGATCGGTTTTCTATCGCCCATTTGCTGGGAGTAAGGGCGCCCTCCGTTTGCGGGGTGCGCCTGCTGTTTGCGGCGCAGGGAGGAGAGGGCGGGGCGGCGGGGAGTCTCTGACCGGCTGGAGCAGCGTCTTATAACCAACCCGCAAAATAAAACAAAATAAAAACAAAACAACAAACACGAAAACAGCAGACATCATGATACAGACTCATAATTTGCACCGATGTTTTTTCGAAATTCTGTACACGAGTGAGCGCGAGAGCCCTCGGTGCGCGTGCTCGCTGCCGAAGTCAAAGTAAACTTTATTGTCATCTCCGCTACAGACAGTCCAGCACATAGAGACGAGACGACGAGGCTCCAGTTACAGCAGTGCAAGGAAACAAACAAACAAACAACAGTAAAATAATCACAGCGTGACGCCTCTGCCTTTGTAAACAGAGGGACAGTAACTGCGTGTAAAACCTGCAGACAGTCAGATTAACAGTATTTTGTCTCTATCTGCCATTCTGTTATTCCTCTCATGTAAACAATAACGTGGCCACAGCGTGACGTGAAAAAACATACCTTTGACGTTGCGTGACGAACTCTGTATTCCTCGTCCACACATAAACGCAAAAAAGGAGTTTTAAATAATCTCCGTTTCGAAACGCCGTTTACGTGGACGAAACAGCTGCGTGTTCAAAAATACCCGTGTGTGCGGACGCAGCGTAAAAGAGTTTATTTTCTTACTACCTGTAATTTATAGCAGGTTACTTGTATTTGCTTAACTGTTCACTAAATGTTTGAGGTGTGAAATAAACCGCAATGGAGCAAAATATGGGCGCGTGTGGTTGGAGGATGTGTTTGTGCGTGCGTGCGCGCGTGGGGGTGGGGGCGAACATTTTTCTTGTTAAAATAAAGGGGGGGGGGGGGGGTAGCATAAAAAGTTTGGGCACCACTGTCTTATCTTATCTTATCTGAACTCTACTGACATGTAATACCAAGCTGCACCACAAGATGGTGCACTTCAGTCAGTATATGCTGAATATGGGAAAAATAAACTACATAAATAAATAAATTCACCTTTATGTCCAAATCATTATTTTCAATGTTGAGAACCCACGCAAACACGTGGAGAACATGCAAACTCCACAGAGAAAGACCCCGGCCTGATGGTCAGGACCTTCTTGCTGTGCAGCAACAGTGCTAACCACCGTGCTGCCCATTAATCCATAACATGAGGATTTATACCAGCTGTAAAGCACAGGAGGAAAATGTATAAATTCACATCTTTATTCACATTTATGAGCTTTGAGGTATTAAGGTTTTAAATTGATTTGTTGACCCTGTTTTCACTGATTTAAATGAAAACTGTAACTGATAAAAAGAAAAAAAGATCATTTCTGTGAGCTCAGGTGTGAGTTGGACTTTGGCACATCAGACTGTGTGGAGGGATACCTGAGCCTTCCATCACACTGGTCTGGTAACACCTGCTCCCAGTATCAGTGCGCATTGTTAAAGTTTGGCTCCATAACTGGTTTCTGTTGGCCGGTTCAGGCCGGCTTTGGCCCTCGGCCCACCTGAAAGGCTTTTACTTTTATTTTCCAGGAGGAGTTATAAGAATTAGCTGTCAGCAGCGTCCCAGCTCAATTAACCTTCAGATGCTTTTGAGTTCACTCAACAAAAGCAGCTTGAGAAGACAAAAACGCTGAGCAAAGCCAGCTGGGAGATCTCTGCAGTGCTTTTTAAAACCTACTGCTGGAGTATGAAAACTGAACATGTCAGACACACTCCTGATCTGCAGCTTCTTTAGTAAAACTAAATGTGAAATGTTTCAGGTTTTAGATCAGCTGCTGTATTCAGCTGTTTTATAATGAACCCTCTTACATTTCATGAAATGAAATACAAACTACCAAAGATCAGAGCACTAACCTTTCTGGGGCTCACATGAACGATCGTCTGTGATCATTTCAGTGGAGCACAAACTGGAAGATTGTAGATGTTTCTGTAGAAACTGACATCATTGTTTTAAACTTCCACTGAGTCACTGGTAAACAAAGAGAAAACCACAAACCAAACTGGACAATATGCTGCTTTTTTCCTTACTTCTGTTCCAAAGAACAGACTTTAACCTCTGACTTCATCACCACGTCTCTGTCTGCCAATTTAATTCCTGCTAATCCGCTAATCTCCTCCTGATGTCATCACATCACTTCTCAGACTTTATTTTTTCAGTCGGCTCTCCACACGAGTCACACCAAATACACATGTGGGCCAACAAAGTGGGTTTCACACGCCACACAGCAGATTTTGAGGTTCTTGAAATATTAAAGTTGTGATGAGTTTTTAAATGTAACCGCACATTTAGGACAAACTGTCAGACAAGCTGGAGATGTGATCGATGCACTGAGCTCCTCCATCCTGCTCATCCTGGACGTCGCTTCGTGTGACACTGATCGCTGGCTTGTGGATTATTGTTTGGAAGGATGGAATTTGTCATTTTGGTTGACACCATTTAGTTTTCTTTCACCTGGATGTCTGTTTTATAGTTTGAATAAAACCAAACCTCTGCCACCTTAAAATGAAAACAGTTTAAAAAATGATGTTAAAGGGAAAAAACAGCAGAGAAAGATAAATAAATGAATCAGTAAACTGCACGAGACATTCTGAGAATGTTGTTGGTTAACCCAACAATACAAAGTGTAACTGTAACATCAGTAAAAGTGCAAAATTATATTTAAGAGCTACAAATTGTTAATCTGATGTTTGAAGGTTTTGTAACATGTTAACAAAAATGTCATCATAGCACCTTAAGGAGGATTTTTAGCCAACATGGTTAGCAGGAATCAGAAGTTGTTGTGACACTGTTGAGCCCCCATACAGGGACCACCGCACTACAGCAAACACACTGACCTGCATCATCAGCCCTCTCTCCCTCTCTCTCTCTGTCTCAGTGAGGTTCCTCCTCCCTGCTCTGTGGTCGGACTCTGATGTGTGTTTGCACTGTTACTAATAGACTGTTTTTGCCGGGTCAATAACAGTTATCAGAACGAGATGAAGTTCCTCTGCAGTGGATCAATTGCGCCTCTCGTGCTTCTCCTCATCCTGCCAGGTAAAACCCCTTTTCAGCTTCACTTCAGGTATTTTTAAAGTGCAGAACCATGAACACAGTGAGTGTTTTTCTCATTATTGTTACTGATGTTGATATTTCAGGGTTTTACTGTATGTTTTCTTAAAGTGGGGAAAGTGTGAGCTTTTTTAAACAGTGTTCAGTGTTGTATGTGAACGGTGATATAGCTGAGGATTAATGATATTGATCTCTGTGCTGCTGCTGAACCTCTGAACACGCTCCATTCTCCTCCATTACAAATCGCTCCAAGTGATATTTTATTAGCGGTGAATCTGAAGATTTCTATCTATGATTAGTTCACTGTTTCATTCCCAAAGTGTCCAAAAATACTTTATATATGCCCATCATATTGGATTCAAAGAGGCACACTGAAAGTGCCCTAAAATATAAAAATAATATGATAAACAAAAGCTTTAAGTTTTGGAATATTCCTTTAAAATGACTGATATTTAAAGCCCTACACCCTGTAAGCATGACCTCCCAGGCTTTATTAATAACCATCTGTGTCTTTGTTCATTAAACAGTGAACATTTGCTTCTATGATTCGTTTCATTCTCTGAGACATCAGTGTGAGAGCAGAAGAGAAGCTCTGAGACCAAAACATTGTTTGGATTGAAAATTGGACCTTAAAATGTAAAAAATGTTTTACAAACAAAATATGAAGAAGTTTTCTGGAACTAACAGACCAGACAGACTCGTTCACACCGTGCGTCTTGTGCATGTTCTGCTTTGTGTTGTATGCTGTATATTCTGCTCAGCCTTACTAATAATGACATCAGCGTATGGGCGGTAACCCCTGTGACCCTCACGCTGCTCTGAACACTCAGCTTCACACTGCTTTCTCCTCACTGTGCTCTGTCATGTCATAAGGGCAGAATATCCTTATATGATCAGATCAGGCACACAGCTCTGGTAGTGATAATAGAAGCCCCGCCCACCTGTTATTTAAGATTCTTTTATGAGGGGCAGCCAATCAAAAGAAAGCTGGCTTAAAGCAAGGATTGCCTTAAATGGGGAGAAACTAAAACAGCTTATTTCAGACAAACCTGGGGGCCTTGCTCTCAGGCCCATATAAGATTATCATGGATTGTTTTAAACTTTGAATCATGTAAAGCTACCACGAGAATAAATTATGGAGCTGGAGCTGTGGGAGACTGCAGGTTTTTCAGGACACCACTGGTACTTTTGTATCTTTGATTGATTGAATCTTTATTTTGAACATGTTGAAAAAGTATTAAAAAAGTAGAATTAAAAGAGACAAATGAACAAAGCAAACAAAAGGAAAACGAGCAACCACAACTCCAAATAACGTTCATGTTCAAAAAGGAGCAGGAAGAAGCATAAGCTTATTTAATCCCACCCCTTTTCCACTATCTAGTATCAATAGACTACAGAAATACCTCCTTGCAATTACATTATATGTTATGTGTAATTTATTATTATTTTTTAAATATATACACATATATGTTTCTATCTATCCATACATACGTATATACACACATACGCACATATACACATTTTCAATAACCCCATTAACACCTCAAGGATACACAACCTACAATTATATATATATATATATATATATATATATATATACCCATACCAACAAACCCGTGCATGCGCACACACATGAAAATATTAGACAAGAACACCCTATCAAATCTCTACCTTTTCCCTGTACCCTGTAAAAACCATATCCTTAAACCGCTTTTTAAACTGCGCCATGCTTGGACATTGCTTCATATCTTTACTTAGTCTGTTCCACAGCTTCACTCCACACACAGAGATGCAAAAACTTTTTAATGTTGTACGGATACGAGGATGTTTTAAATTTAATTCCCCCCTCAAATTGTATCCCCGTTCCCTTTTAGAAAACATTTTTAGAATATTGTCAGGAAGCAGGTTATTTATTGCTTTATATATAATTTGTGCTGTGAGAAAATGAACCAGATCTGTGAATTTTAGAATTTTTGATTTTAAGAATAGTGGATTTGTATGATCTCTGTAACCAGTTTTATGAATTATCCTTATGGCCCTTTTTTGTAATATAAAGATTGATGATAGCGAACATTTGTAAGTATTGCCCCAAACCTCTGCACAGTAATTCAAATACGGTGCAATCAGGGAACAATAGATAATGTGGAGTGATTTGTGGTCCAGAATGTGTTTTACTTTACTCAAGATTGAGACACTTCTTGAAATTTTGTTATGTATATGATTTATATGAGACTTCCAGTTTAATTTATCATCTATAATCACACCAAGAAACTTATGTTCAAGTACTCTTTCAATTTCCACACCATCTACATGAATCTGCACTTGTGCATTTCTAAGGGAATTCCCAAATAAGATAATTTTAGTTTTACTTAGATTTAGCGATAGTTTGTTCCTGTTAAACCATTTTTTAATTTTGCACATTTCTGAAGTCATTGTATCCAGCAGCTCCTTATTTTCCCCCCAGAACAAAAAATATTTGTGTCATCTGCAAATAATACTAATTTTAATATATCAGATGCCTTACAAATATCATTTATATAAATAATAAATAATTTTGGACCCAGTACAGAGCCTTGTGGAACACCACAAGCAATGTCCAAGCATGATGAGGAATGGACACCCAGCTTCACAAATTGTTTCCTGTCACTTAAATAATTTTTCACCAGTGCAGTACAACCCCCCTGATCCCATACCGTTCCAGTTTATTAATTAATATGTCATGATTGATTGTGTCGAATGCTTTCTTGAGATCCAGAAATACTCCAGCTGCATACTGTTTCTGATCTATAGCATTCGTAATCTCCTCAATTGATTCGATTAATGCCAGAGATGTTGATCTTTTTGATCTGAATCCATATTGACTGTCAGAGAGTAATTTATATTTATCTAAGAATTTGTCTAATCGTTTATTAAACAGGTTTTCTAGGATTTTGGAGAATTGTGGTAGTAAAGAAACAGGCCTGTAATTTGTGAAGTGGCGTCTATCCCCGGTTTTATACAGCGGCACAACTTTAGCTATTTTCATTTTGTTTGGCACTTTTCCCGTCTGAAATGATAAGTTGCAAATATATGTTAGAGGTCCTACAATTCCTTCAATGACCTTCTTGACGATTTTCATGTCAATATCATTACAATCAGTAGATGTTTTATATTTACACATGTGTACAATGTCAATTATTTCTTTTTCCTCCACTGATGTGAGGAACATTGAGTTAGGGTTCCTATCAATCAGGTTTTCACTACATTCTACTGATGGCAGTGACTCAGGAATTTGTTCTGCCAGTTTTGGTCCAATATTTACAAAATAATGATTAAAGCTGTTGACCTTATCAGCAGTGTTTTCCATAATATTGCCATTATCGATAAAGTATTGTGGATAACTTTGTTGTCCAGAATTATTTTTAATGATACCGTTTAAAACATCCCATATTCCTTTCATATTATGTTTATTGTTGTTCAATATTTTACTATAATACTCCTTTCTACATACACGTATAATATTGGTCAACTTATTTTTGTATTTTTTATATTTATTTTCAGCATCTTTTGTTCTTTGTTTTAGGTATTCCCTATAGAGTGTATTTTTCTTTTTACATGCATTTTGTAAACCCTTAGTGAGCCATGGTCTATCTGAATATTTGTGCTTTCTGTTGTATTTTATTGTTGGACAGTTTTTATCGTACAACTCCATGAATATTCTTAAAAATATGCCATATGCAATATCAATATCAGCTTCTTTGTACACCTTGTCCCAGTCCTGATTTAATAGATCGTTCTTAAATGCAGTCATCGTTTCTTCCGTCCTTACACGTCTGTATCTCAGTTGTTCTTCATGCTGATTTTTCTTATAATTAGTGTCATAAACTGCAAAAACTGGTAGGTGATCACTGATGTCATTAATTAATATTCCGCTCACAATGTTGTTTTCCATATTGTTAGTGAAAATATTGTCAAGTAAGGTGGCACAATGTGGTGTAATTCTGCTAGGCCTGGTTATTTTAGGATGTAAACTCAAACTGTACATAGTGTTTAGGAATTCGTCGCTCATTTTATGCTTTTTTGGATTCAACAGGTCAATATTAAAATCACCACAGATAAACATAACTTTTTGATTTGTTTTAGAGAATATTTCCTCTATGAAGTCATTAAATACTTGAATACTAGAGCCAGGTGTTCTATATATACAGCTAATTATTACATTTTTTTCTTTTTCCTTATAAATTTCAATTGTTATACATTCTAGTAAATTATCAATTACAGTTGTCATACTTTCTACCACCTTGTAGTTTAGGTTTTTATCCACATACACAGCTACTCCCCCTCCACTCTTGTTCCTTCTATTTACAAAATTCACTTCATATCCCTCCAGTCCAAAGTCCATTCCTTTCTCCGCATTGATCCATGTTTCAGAAATGGCAATAATTCCAAATGGATTTGTCAACTCATTTAGATATTCCTTTATATTGTTGAAGTTGGCATACAGACTTCTGCTATTAAAATGGATTATTGATAATTTATTTTCCGTGTTGATGGTGTGCTTAAACTGTTCATCAGTGAAGTAGCAGCAGTTACTGCTGATGTTGTAGAAGAAATTATTTTCCGGGTCTATATCCTTTTCTAAGTCTAGAACATTATGGTCTGTGTATCGAAATGTTCTCAGTTCCAGATTATCATAAAGAGAATTCCAATGAGTCATGTTGATATTGTTGCCGGATGCAGATGAAGTTCTTTTGGACTGTGCCATGTGTTGTGTTGTGTGTCACGTCACATGTGTATTCATACCTCCAGAGTAAGTTGACCTCAGTATTTGTCCAGCTCTTCCATATTTCTGATGACCAACACTTTGGCTTGTTCCGGTGTTCCATTGAGTTTAATGAATACTTTGCAGTTGGTGGTCCATGTACTCTGAATTTTTCCCTGTTTCTTCAAGTAATGTGCTTTCCTGGCAATGTCCGCATTTCTTTTTATCAGATGTTCGTTCATGAAGACATCGGATCCTTTCAGTTTCCTTCCTTGTTTTAACAGTGCTGTTTTCTGTTTTCTGTTTGCAAATCTCACAATGATGGCTGGTTTGTTACTGTCATTTTTTCGGGGTAGAGGGTGGCAAGCCTCAATGTTGTTATAATCCACTTCCACACCTTTGGACCGTAGAAAGGTAACCACTTGATGCTCCGTGGAGTTGACATCTTCCTCTCCTGGCCCTCCTACATTGTCAGTGGCGACCGCCCGGGCGTATGACCGGGGTTTGATGCGAAGCCCCGTGATGATAACATCGTTCATCCGGGTGTACTGCTCCAAATCCGCCACTCTGTTCTCCAGGTACGCCAGCCGCCGATCCTTCTCGGCGTTCTGGATGCGGAGAGCCTTAACTTCCTCGACCAGGTCCAGGATGGCTTTCTGCTGCAGTTTGACAGTAGAAATCTGCTCTGTCATAAACTCCAGCGACTTCTTAATATCGTCTCCTTCCTCGGCTGACAGAACTTTTTTCGGGCCCATGCTGAGAGACGCTCTTGTAGCTTTGCCGTGACGACCGGCTAGCTAGTTGATTCTTAATCACTTATTTAGGGACTAAAACTAATCGGTTAGGTTGAGAAAAGGAAGTAGTTTGAATTAAAATGTGGGCCTTTGCTGCATTAAATATGCAAAAATGACAGATTTAGAATTTTTCAGATTAAGGATGTTCACTCACAGTGACATCACACAGAGCCAAGAGTCGAAAACGTGCCTGAAACTGAGTGTTGAGAGCTTCTAGCTCACAGGGATTATTGGACATGACCTCATTATTTAAGACTTTGGTAATGTTTATTATAAGAAATTTATATTATATCATCATGTAAATGAAAGAAATGGAGGAAAAAGTAAAACAGTTGCAATTTAATGGGATAATTAATTATAAAAATTGCGCATTAAGATGTAGAAGTACTGATGCTGCAAAGCAAAGTTAACTATGCTGTCGGTGAAGTCTGCTGACTTTGAAAAAGTCATATGATGGATTTTTTTATTTTTTATTATTAGATTAGACCATGAGCAAAGAATCCGAATACTTTATTATCTTTGAGCAAATTATGTGTTCACAGTGTCAATATCCTGCATCTGTGCTCATGTGATTTGTGCAGTAATAATACTACACTAATATAGTAACTCATGTAAAACCTCACATTAAAGAAACCAAATGATGACTTTAAGGTCACAAAATGCATCATCAACCATTTCAATAGTACAGGTTTGTGTTTAGAGCCATCACTCTGGGCCCTTTCTCTATATATACATTCAAACAGAGACGTTGGAACGTCTTCTGAAGAAAATCCCGACGCTGTGCAGTACTGGCAGGCAGGATGTTCAGTGATAAGCATCAGTGGATGGAGGATTAAAGCTGTCTGGTGACCTGTGCACTAGTGATGTGTCGGTCGCGAACGAAACGGCTCTTAGAGCCGAATCTTTGACGTGAACGACGCGAGCTGTGGATTTTTTTTCTCTCTCTCTCTCGCACTTTTTCCCGCTTCACTCTGCACGTGAGTCTTGTGCTTTGCGCTGGGCAGAGGGGGGAGGGGCAGTAGTTAGGGAGGGAGAGAGAGAAAGAGAGGCAGGGACAACAACATTAGAAAGGTATAGTAATCATCCACAACTATTTTCGGTTGCAGATGATAAAGGATTGAGAAAGTTTATTCATGCAGGTCCATATGACAGAGAATATGCATCTTCTTTTTGTTTTCATATTATAATTTATATTTAATTGTGTTGTGGTTTGCAGTGTTTTGTGTTGTTTCACTTTAAATTAGTTTAAAAGGAAAAAGCTGAAAATTAAAATAGTTAAAAGTTGAAATGTGAATAGTTTATTTTTGTATTATATGATTTATTTATTACATTTTATATGGAGTGAATAAATAAAAGTATATTTACGGTGGCCCCTACAGACAAAGCACGTACAAACTTCAAATCATGTAAAAACTCCAAAACAAAACACAACGGAGGTGCTCCACGATGCTAGGGGGCAGTGTTGAGCTTTTGTTACCTCGTGGCTACATAAGCCAGCAAGTACCAACGACCAGATTTGGTGTGTGGTAGTAACAGGTAAATGAACATTTTTTTTTTTAATTTTTGAATATATATGAGTGCCTGTGTATAAATACACAAACAATACACATATGCTTTCAATTGTGTAATTTAAGTGATCTAGTAGCTCTGCTTTGGAAGTTCAGTTCATGCTAGAAATGTGTTTTGGAGTTTGTACGTGTCTTGTCTCTAGGGACCACCGCATATATTTATATATAAACATATATATAAATAAAACCACTTGTTTTTACATTAGTAATTCTTTTTGTGCATAATTGTATATTATTGTTAATAATAAATCAATAAAGCAACAAAACAACCTGAAGAGCCGGTTCTCTAAAGAGAGCCGGAAATCCCATCACTACTGTGCAGTACTCTGACTCTCACCCTATCACATCTGGGATAGGTCCCTGCAACCCTGGTAAAGATAGGATGGAGTGGAAGTTAATTTAAAACCATTAACATTTTATGGTAACCAGACTCTAGACTTTTTTGAACACTAAAAAAAACCCTCTTTAAATGAACTTAAAATAATCATGGGAAGGATTTCCACATTAATAAATGGCTTTCTATTCCGATTAAGCATTTTTGTTGCACTAATGTAATTTGCATGGGTTGGATCAAGGCCAGAGTGTGTAAAATCTAATTATATTTCTGTAATACAAGTATAAAAATTGCTAATTTTCAGCTTAGTAGAGGCTGCAGGCAAGGCTGTAGTTTATCTTCCTATCTTTTCAACTTAGTAATCGAACCTTTAGCTATGGCTCTTAGGGAGGACAATCAGGTTGCCAGAATCTCTAGGGGTGGGACAATGCACAAAGTATAATTGTGTGCAGATGACTTATTGCTGTATAAATCTAATCCAACTGCATCAGTCGCTAAACTGCTCAAGGTATTAGATCACTTTGGACGCATATCTGGATACAAATGTAACTAATCGAAAAGCCCACTGTTCCCTATTAATAACATAGAGCAAGATCTCTCTGCCTTCCCCTTTAAATTAGAAAAAGAAACGTTTAAATATTCGGGAATAAATATAACCCGCACAATGATGGAGGTGCGGATTCATAATTTTGACACTTACCAAAAGTACCAAAAGAGGCTGGTGGGCTAGGGTTGCCACTACTGGGCGGCTAATATCACCAAATTATTGCACTGGAAATATGTTTATAAGAACAGCGAGGGTGAGGCTTGGGTAAAAATGGAACTGATGTCTAATCCACTTCCCCTCCTAACCTCATCCGTAGCTCGAAATCAAAAACAGAAAATAACAAATCCAGTTGTAGGAACATCTGTTAGAATATGGCTTCAATTCAGAAGGTGCTTCTGTTTGCAACAGGTTAGTAATTTTTTCATTGTTGCTTTTAACCCTTTTATTGCCATCCGTTTCAGATAAAGCATTCCAAATTTGGCACAATAATGGTTTGAAGTTTTTTTTACAATTTACTTTCAGGAGAAACTTTTAACACCTTTGATGTTCTGATGAGATATTACAATATACCAACCTCACATATGTTTAGATATCTGCAAATACGAAGTTTAGCAAAAACATCGTTTCCTTCATTCCCCTACCTACCTCCTAAAAATCAAGTGGATACCATTTTGGAAATGGATCCTTTTGGCAAAAGGCGATTCTCCGTCATATACAAACTGATGCAGAGCTTAAGGCCTGTTACTTGGGAAAAAACTAAAAATAATTGAGAAAAAGACGTTGGGGTGGATTGATCTGATGATGAGTGGAGATCTTGCTTGAATCGTATACATACTTCCTCCCTTTGCATTCGCCGTGGTTTCATTCAGTTTAAAATTCTTCATCGTCTTCAATATACAAGAGGGAGGCTTTCAAAGTTTTTCCCAGAAGCCGATCCTGCCTGTCCCAGGTGTGGACATAATCCAGCAAATGAGGGTCACATGATGTGGTCTTGTCCGAACCTGGATAATTACTGGGGAAATATATTCAAAGTATTATCTCAGTGCGCAAAATTTAGTGCTTCATTTCCTCATTGGCATTTTTGGAGTTATGCCACCTCAATATGAAATTAGTAAATCTCAGGAAAATGCCATAGCGTTTGCTACGTTGCTTGCCTGTAGACTCATTCTATTCCACTGGAAGTCTGATAAGGCTCCTTCATACATACAGTGGTTAAAGGAGGAGCTTTTCTTTTTGCCACTGGAGTTCTCTCATCACAACAAAAATTCTCTGCGACTTGGAACCCATTTATTGACTATATAAAAACGTATTTTCCAGATGTGTGACGTACATTTTTTGTTTGTTTTGTTCTGTTTCTCTTTACATGAGCCTCGGGTGGGGAGGGAGGGGGGTTTCTTTCTTTCTTTTTTTTATGTATAATCGCAATGTTTTCATTTTGTATTGAGACCATGATTTGTGTAAAGCGATTAAATTTAAAATAAATCTAAAAAATAAATAAATAGTGGATTAAGACATAATGTACAGGATATATTTGCTTAAATTGCCAATAATAATATAAAACATTAACTTTGAATAGCTGGAAAATGTTCTTGTGCAGTCATGTAAAACTTATGCTACAGCACGGGCTTTTGACAGTTTTTCGACTTTTTTTTAATTCAAGGGGTTTAACAAAATAATTCGTATTGCAAAAGTCTAGATTTAATCCTAACAAATAATAAGGTATTTAAACTGTACCTGTCCACAAGGGTTGGATTTATTTCAAGAAGGAAGCAATTTTAAGATCGCAGAGAAGATTTAATAATGAAAGGAAGTGCTTGCAATGTTGAAAGCATGAACTGGTAAACACTCTGTGTCTCTATCTGTTCATCTGAATCTTGTTAGGGTGCCTAAGAGCTTTGAGTTTATTATATTATTGAACTTGATATTGAAATTGATTTTGATATTATTTATTATTTCTAGTCTTTGGTTTCTTTGTTAGAGTTCTGTCTTGTGGTTTGTGTCTCTGTGTTCTCTGGTTGCTCTGTCTCCCCTGTCAGCTGTATCCCTTTGTCAAATCCGCGTGTCTGTGTTATGTTTCCTGTTTTACTTTGAAAGTCCGTGTCTCATGTTAATGGGTCTGGTTTTGCTTCCTTTGTGTCGTCAGCCCTGATTTGTCCCAGCTGTGTTTCCCTCCTGTCTCTCGTTCCCTGATTGCTCCCCCTGTGTGTTCTCTTTGGTCTGTGTCGCGATCGCCCTTATCTACCCTCATTCGTGCTGTGTTCTGCCTGCCTGGGTTTATTCTTTGTATTTTGGAAGTTTGTTTACTTTGAGTTCAGCATTAAAGCTGTTTTTGTTTTTTTTTAAGTTCACGTCTGTCTGTCTGCACTTTGATAAGATAAGATAAGATAGAACTTTATTAATCCCTCGGGTGGGTTCCTCTGGGAAATTCGATTTCCAAAAAAGCACAGCACCGACAGAAGTTACAGAGTTATACACACACACATATATATAAATACAGAGACAATATAAATAAAATATACGAAGGGGATAAATAGAATAAATAGGAATAAAAATAAAAATACAAGTGAATTGCACATTTCAAGTATTGAGTCTATTGCACCGTTGACTATTTACAAAAGTATTGCACAAAAGGTATTGCACAGTGAGGTGCAGAGGCACTACAGCTTAGTTGTTCCCCCCTCCTTTGTCCTCCTGTCTCCCCTCCCTCTCCCCTCCAGAGAGGAGTTAAACAGTCTGATGGCGTGTGGGACAAAGGAGTTTTTAAGTCTGTTAGTTCTTGTCTTGGGGAGAAGCAACCTGTCACTGAACAGACTCTTCTGGTTGTTAATGGCCGTGTGCAGAGGATGCCCAGCATTGTCCATAATGTCCATCAGTTTCTTTAATGTCCTTTTCTCTGCCACTGTCACCAGAGTGTCCAGCTTCATGCCGACCACAGAGCTAGCCCTCCTGATCAGTTTCTCCAGCCTTTGGGTCCTGTTCCTGCCTGCACACAGCCGTCACATAACAAATCTGAGCTTCTTCATCATTTCTTTTTCATCATGAGAGGTGTTAATTTGTCTGCATGCTGTAACGGGTCTCATGATCGCAATATGCTTCCTTCACAGCAATAATTGCTTGTGGAAGTTTGTGGTAGGTCTCCGTTGTAACATGAAAACCAAGCTGGAGAATGTCCAGATAAGAGCAAAAAAATCCCCCCAAAAACAAAAACTCGTTTTTTTGCCAAAAACTTGTTTTTGTGACTCAGAGTGTATTGACAGAATCAAATGTCAGCAAAGGTAAACATTTGCACTGAAACGTCTGTATTGAACCAATTGTCGAAGTCATTAAAGAAGTAACAACAAAAAACCCTAAAAAAATAAAAATTGCCCTGATGACGGCAGTCAGGGAGGTTTCCTCTGGAGACCATGAATGATGATTAGATAGATTTAGATATTTTAGTTTTTATCAGTCACTCACTAAGACCAGTCTTTGATTTCAGGTGGGGCAGTTTGGTGTTCTGATCCATCTGCAGAACTTCCACTGGCTGAAGGATTTGTTTGTTAAATCAGGCTGTTTTTAAGGAGACTTTGTTGCAGTGTTTTGCGCCTTGTTTTTTTTTTATTTGTCTTAAATTATTGTCTTTAAAAAACTTCAAAAATCACTTCAACCTACTGATTTTACATTTTCCAAAAATGAAGCACTGCCTAGCTAACACAGATGTTAGTGTGATGATTTCGTTTAGCTTTGGTAGTGTTGATCAGAATCGGATCACTGATGGGGGATTTGTGTCAGCGTGCTGCGCTGGCGGGCGGCGTGGACACCCGGGTTTGTGACTGTGATAACTTGAGAAAGAGGTGACGCAGTTTCTTGAAATTCACACCACAGATACATGTACAAAAAATTTCAGATGAGTTTGAACTTTTCTGAAAATCTTGTGAACACAAGAAATGTAATCTAGGATGTTTAAGACGATAGCACAGGTGCATCTACGAGGAGGCAGAGGGCGGCACTGACCGCCGCCAGTATTTCTCATTTTTGTTCGTGTGCACAGCTGTTAGAGTGGCTAACAATGTTGTTGCACATATGTACTTATGTCTGAGTATTTGTTTGCTTTTGGTGACTGGAGAAGCATTTGGAGATTAGTATTTTCCTCAGACCACACTGAAGAGATAATCCTATTTGGTCTGGGAACACTCAGGAACTGCAAAACATATACAGGAGAAAATTAATGAATGTGTGAAGCAAACTATCAATAAACCCACCTAATGAGGTTATTAAAGGCATACTGCCATCCTTATCGAGATAAATGACAAACTGTTGAAAACCCCCTTTGCTCCATGGCAGTTTGTTTGGTTAGCATGGTTGCATACATCAGTGGGATCATGAATCAGGAGAGCAGAACTGAGAAGTTTTCCTTCAGGTCCTCAATTCAGTGAACAGTGAGGTTAAAAGTTGATGATGGACCAAAGTGCTGGACAGGACATGCTCACATCATATGACATCATGGTAAAACAATGTTTATATGAGCATGCTAATATGCAGATATTTGTTTACCAGCACTAGACACAATGGACATACTTTGAACTGAAGATGAAAAAAGTCAAGGCATCATCAAAATCAGCCGCCCTCTGCGGCAAACAGTTGCACAACATTTCACAAAAATCCAGCCAACAGCTGCTGACGTCCTGTTTGTATGTTAGGCCGTTTTGATTCAATCTGCTGAAGATCATCCAGACAATTATCTGACAGGAAAAAACAATCGTAATGTTGATGCACACACTGAAATCACAGTTGGTCAAACATCTGTTGGTTTGTAGGGACAGGAAACAAACTGATGAAGAGTCACTGGCCCATGCAGTGAACTGTCTCCAGATGGTGAACTTCCCACATTTACTGCTTCTTTTTGTTTCTTATGAAGTTAGATAGTAAGTGCTAGTTGCTAGTAAACAATAAACAGGCATTGCTAGGATCGGTCAATGAAGACTGATGTGTAAAGAATGAATGAAATTTGGTCCGTTCCTGTATTCCACTACAGATTACAGATTACATGCCCCAAAATGTATTTTGTATCGTATTCTGTTACGTTACTCAATGAGAGTAACGTATTCTGAATACTTTGGATTACTTAATATATTATCATGCTTTTTACAACTGAATGTACTATTTAGTATTTAGTATTTATTTATTTATTGTCATTGTCAAGAACAATGAAATTGTGTTTGGGGCTTCCATACAACCCAAAAAAAAGAAGAAAATAATAAATACCCCTTAAAACCCAAGTGTACATATTTAACCCAGTGTGACTCCAATGCAATAAGACAATCCTTAGCAATAATGTTCGTAGAAATATTGCTGTGATTTATTACTATTACTGAAGGTTACCAACACCAACTAGATTTTTAAATCTTAATATAAATGAGTAACAGTAGGGTGGACATTAGGTAAGGCTGCTCCAACGGAGCTTATTGTTTCAGAGGAAAACACGAACACAGCGTACAGTCGAGTCTTAACAGCTTACTTACAGCTGGGCTCGTCAGTGGTTATTATTATATTTACATGCTTCATACATGCTATGCCTGTAACACTCTGCCTGTTGCCTTCATATTAAATCATTTTTTGAATAACACTTTTAAAAAATATTTCTTCACGTCATTATGCAGCCGTAAGTAGAGGTGACATGAGCCGCGAGATTGAGACACAGACATTAGAGCCTCTTGATGCGTGTTTGGGTTTCCCCCGGCGTGGAATCACCAAAAATAGAGATGGCATAGCCGAACATATGAAACAGGAAAATACGGCCGTGTAATCCATTTATTTCAGCAAAGTAACTGTAACAGAATACAGTTACTCATATTTTGCATTTTAAATACGTAACGCCGGTACGTGTATTCTGTTACTCCCCAACACTGTCCATTCCATACTGATCACAACAGATCACAAAGTTTATCGGTAAAGACTGGATCTGCATCCAGATCCAGGAGATTTTGGGCCCATCAGGGTCTTCAAGTGTTTTTCTGTTAGTCATTAATGAGGAGGTTCAAGTACTTATTAAAGAGGTACAGTCTGTGATACGTATGTTTAACACCTTATGGAAAAATGTTAAGCAACATGTTCAACTGGACTATCCTCCATTATCATCAAAGCACCAAATAAGGATATTCTCATGCTGTTGTGATCCACGTGTATATTCTTACAGACTCTACCCCGTCCTCAGCACCTTTATGCTGCGTTTCACTTTCATTTGTCATCAGTTGGTTTATACGCTGTCAGATCTAATGGATTTCTGGCCCATAGTTGTTTGGATATTTCGCCTGGCGTAAGGTGTTGAAACTAGAGACATGAAGGGTGTTTTTATTGCAGATACATTTCCTCAGCTTGCTGAAGCATTAAGTTTGTGTCCTGTCCTTGTCCCTGCATAATCCCCAACTCTAACTCTCACAGTAGGATAGAATAGAATAGAATAGAATAGACCTTTATTGCCATTGTACATGTACAATAAAGTTGTGGCTGCTCCACACTAACTGTGCAGATATAAAATGTATATAGTAAGATACAAACAAAGTGAAAGCAGATAACACAAGAACAATTCAATTTCAATTTTCAGTTTTATTTATACAGCTCCAAATCACAACAACAGACACCTCAAGGTGCTTTACATTGTAAGGTAGACCCTACGATAATACATACAGAGAAAAAGCCAACCAGCAGGTTGTAAGTAATTGGAAGTCGTGCAAAAGTAGTGGGCAAGAAGTCTGGTTTTTATTAAGTTGTGCTCCCAAATGTTGGCAATCAGGGAAAAATGAAAATACTTTGAAATGAAACACATGACAAAAATTTCACACTCACTTCTGGCATGTTCAGGTCAGGTGCTGTAAATGTTGTGTGGTTCAGATGTGGTCCATGCTGACATTTGGTGCGTGTACAGCAGACCAGTGGTAAGTTAAGGACACTGGAACTCGTCCTGAGTGAAAGTCATGTTAATGTGGCTCAAAGGAAACTCCAGTCATGGGTCACATCTGGGCCGAACATTTATTGCTGTTTGGGTAAAAATACCATTAAAATGCACAATCTGGAATACCAAGCTTAAATATTTTTATTAGTGTGAATTCCGATTTTTACTAAAAACACAGTAACTTAGTAAAAAGTACGTATATCTACTTATAAGCACTGCTGAAAAGATGAGTTAATTTAAATCAAAAGGTAAAATGTTGTTTGTTTTTTATGCCAAACTATCAAAAACTTTACAAACCACTCAGTTAATTTATGGATCTTTTTTAAGTAAAGATAAGCTATTTCTATAAATTTGCTCCATTTAAACTGAAGATTGTCACTAATTTGGGGCTTTACCTGCAGGTATTTCCTTCTAACCTTGTCTTTGTAGCACATTTGGTCAAGAACAGAACCTTAACCTTTTCTCCATCAGTGGGTTTGTTTGCAGACAAAAACATCAGCTGTGAATCAGCCTTAAACACAGAAACAGAGCTGAAGCAGAACTGGACCATCTCCATGTGTTCCTCGAAACGACACCCAATCCCGTTTTCTTCTGTTGCACAGATCCAGAGCTTCACGTCCACATTTCCATTTTAGTACAGACGATGTGAACACTCTGACCCCCCTCGCTGTGTCTCTACAGTCATATTGCAGTAATGTATTATTTCCTGTTAAGTGAAGGTCGTTAAACCAAAAACGGAGTCTCGTGTGTCTCCTTTTTTGTGCAAAGCATGTGTGTTGTCCTTGTTATCGAGTGTTCAGAGTGGGTGAAGGTTTAGCATCTGAGTTTTTATTTTACTTTATTTTATCCGTAAAGGTTTCTTTATTGCGCCATCTTTAAATGAACATCATGTAAAAAGCAGACTATTAGGTCTGGATTTTGTTGTTATGTAGATTTTAATTTACTGAATTTGAATCGAACAGTTTCTCTACAGTCTGTGAAACAAAAGAAGTCATTTCTATTTTCCCTCTTATACAGACTGTAGGTCTGTAATAAAGTGTAATCTTTTTATTACATAAAGCCAATAATCTGCGAGGTGTCAGGCAGAAAGCGACAGCATGTTGTGGTTGCGAGGTGATTTTCTCAGTGAGCGTCACTCTGCAGCCAACAGTGAGGTCTGTGCTGTTTATCTGCTGCTGTCTGGCTGAGAGTTCACATGAATCATCAGCACTGCCAGCCACGATGTCTGACCTGATAACAACTTTGGAGAACATGAAATATTTATTCTCCCCCTCAGACACCATTTTATTATTCCTACAGAAATGATTCATGGGCCACTATTATTGTTATTATTAGAGAGGGTGAAGGGCTCCAAGTAAAGCTGCTGCCCTCGACATTAAGAGGAAGCAGCTGAGCGAGTTCAGGCATCCAACCAGGATTCCTCCCTTATCCCGAGAACACATCAGGACTTCCATAGAAGAGCATGAGAGGGTGGCTGAGGTGACAGAGGGTCAGGCACAAGCTGAGACTACTGCCCCTGTGACCCAGGCTGGGATAGGAGAGTAGATGGATTATCATTCTCATCAGATATTTACAGTGTGATCTTGTTGCAGAGTAAAAACACATTCAGGAAAGAAATATGGTGTGTGAAAGGTGAATATGCACAGTTTGTGAATGTATTTTATGCTCGTGAAAAAATACATTTGAAACTTGAGTTGCTTTTTACACTGTAAAAACTAATGGTAAGACCACACACCTTTGGAGTGGGAGTTGCAAGTTTGATTCAGAGTATCCAGTAAGGGTCCTGACCAGACCGCCCATGCTAAAAAAAAACCCCAAACCAAGCCCTGGAATGACGGCCACGTCTGCAGCTCGGACACAAGCACATCACTCATGTTGTACTATATAGAATTGTGTATGTGACAAATAAAGCTTGTTTGTTGTTGTTTGTAAGTACGACTCAATAATTTCATCCTTTGTTGTTTGTTCCAGTTTTTATTATGTGAAAAATCTATTGGACAGACTCATAAACAGAGTCATCGTTTGCCTTCAGCACTGCTGTCACCATCATTAACTGTAAACAGGATATTAGAGCAGTTATCAACCTGCTGCTGCTCTGGAGACCCTCGCTGATTAAACGCTGAGGTGATTACTGGGTTAATTGAACTGGGAAATGTGGTTTGCATGTGTGTGTTATGGTATGTAGCGTTGAGCATTTCTGTAGAAAGGATCCAGCAGCAGATCAATGCAGAGAAAAGCAACAGAGAAATTACATAAGACTTGACAACACTTAAAGTTTCATGTGCAAAATATTCTAAAGATGTGCACCACAGCGTGAAGAGTGAACGATTATACACCTTGACTTCTTGATCCTTTTTACGTCATCATCGTTTATTTATATAGCACTTTAAAAAACACACCTGGTAGACCAAGTGTTGAACAATACATCTATAAATAGTAATAATATAAGAACTGAACAAAGCAATTAAATCAATAAAGAGTTAAAAGCCAGAGAATAAAAATAGGTTTTTAATCTCGACTTAAAAACCGGCACTGATGTAGTCTGTCTAATATGAAGAGGAAGATTGTTGCAAAGCAACGGGGCCACAGCAGAGAACGCCCGGTCTAATCTGAGTCTCAGCCGTGACTTAGGGACTGAAAGCAGCAGTTGCTCAGCTGACTGGAGGGAACGAGTTGGAACGTAAGGCTTCAACAAATCGGACAAATAAACAGGTGCCAAAGCATTTAAAGATTTAAAAACCAATAAAAGAACTTTAAAATGGATCCTAAATTTGATTCAAAGCCAATGTTGAAAGGCCAAAACCGGAGTGATGCGGTCGAATTTCATTTTTGCACTAATTGTAAGCGTGACAAAGTGCCCAGCCCCTATTAAAAGGGAATTGCAGTAATCCAGGAGTGAAGTAATAAAAGCATGAATTACAGCTTCTAAGTTACGTTTGGAGAGAAAGTGCTTGATCTTCGATAGACATCTGAGGTGGTAGAATGCTGATTTTACCGCCCCATTCACGTGGCCATCAAGAATCAATTTTTACTCCAAGATTTGTGATTGAATTCTTCAAATGAGAGATCAAACAGTGAAATCAACATCTGGAGGGTCAGGAAATGGATTTGGGCCAAATTGGACTCTCCACCATTTGACCTTAGAACTGAAGAAGCTTCTCGGATGAGAGGTGAAACGTCTTCAAGCAACTTAAAGAAGTCCAGACGCTTTTCTTTGCAAGCTCCTTTGACTACGATGACCTGGATGACTGAGAACCTTCACAGACATTTGGGCCAAATAAAATCACTTCCGTTTTTCTTTTCTGTTTACATCAGCACAGGATTCACTTCAGCTGATTAGAATGTGGTCACATCGTTCCTAAAGCATGGACAGGCAGACCTTTAACTAACAAATTGACATGATGCGCCGTCTTTTTAATAAATCCAGGAAAGCAGTTTCTTCTCCTTTAAACAAAAATATCAAATACATTTATCGCCATCATTTAAAAAGCGTATATACTTGTGTTCTGGGGGCCTCTGGATGTCTGGAGTCTTGATCTCCTCCATACCTGCTTCATGCCCTGGAGGACGGGGCTGTGGCCCCCCCACACCCTCTAGCAGATCATTACATGAAGGAACCTTTTAAAAACAAGCGCGTCCATGCTCACAGGTGTGCACACGGGTGATCACACCCACAAACTACACCCTTTTTGGCTCCTACCTCAAAGCACACTGTGTTCTGTTGATCTTATGTGCTGCACAATAATGTGTAACATTTAGTATTTACTGTCATATTCCCATATATCATTGTGATGTTGTTTATTCTATTACTCTTGTTCTCTTCTGCTTGTTTTCTTTTTTCTTTCTCAGCAGGTGATCCAGGTGATTGATATATGCATTTTTTTTTCTCTGCCCGTTCTGTTGGTTTTTGTCTTTTGCCCTTCTCCCCCGTCCCTCTCCTCAGCTCTTTCTCTTTCCCTCTTTCTTTCTCCCCTTCTTTCCCCCAGTCAAGTCTGTCCCGTATTCAGTAAGTGAAAATAAAATAAACAATAAAAGGTGAATCAAATGGACCATTACGGCAAGGCTGGGATGGTCAATTTGGTAAAGTAAATCCGTTGGGCATCTTTCTTTGACTTTAGACAATAATTCTGATGCAAAAGAGCCAAACGGGACAGGCCAAAAAAAAAAAAAAAAAAGTGTACATACGCTTCACACTCCATTAGCCTGAAGTATTTGGTCCTTGAAAGTGATCACATTTAACCAGTACCAGGTACCAGTAGTTTTTATGGAGGAACTTGCCTGCAAACATTCAGCAGCTGTGAAAAGTGAAAGAGAGAACATCTGTCTTCAGAGTAAAAGTGTGTCTCATGTTCTGAAACATGTTGGCTGCAAAGGTGAGGCACAACTTTTACTCTGAGGGCAAATGTTCTGTGTTTATATCTGATGTCACACTATAGCTTTTGCTAGCACCTAGCTAATAATTAGGCACATCTCAGCATCTTCCATGCAAACTATGGATAATTGCATTGACCTGCTAGAACCAATGCTATTGCAAGGAAGGTTTTGGTGCAGCACCCTCTTTGTGACCAGTTTCACTGAGCGACTGCCACAGCAGGTAGAGGTGGGTTGCAAAGCAGCCTGTAAATGCACAACAGTTGTGCATCAGTTGATCTGTTGCGATTGCAGGTAATGACTTTGAGGTCTGCCTGACCCGGCACTATGCTTGTCATCTGTTTTCTGATCCTCAGTTTGCCGGGCTGCTCATGGGCGCTTCGCTCAGAAACTGATGAAAGACTTATTTACCAACTACACCAATGCTCTGCGGCCGGTGGAGGACACCGACTACATCATCAATGTCACATTACAGGTCACTCTCTCCCAGATCATTGACATGGTAATCAAACCCTGAATGCCTATCCAGCTCTTTATGCTGTATCTAGTCAGGCAGGTACTGGTGTGACCTTGCCGTTTTCATGGATTTTCACCAGGATGAGCGGAACCAGATCCTGACTACCTACCTGTGGGTCCGCCAGGTATGGATGGATGCCTTTCTCACATGGAAGAAGGAGGACTATGATGGCCTTGACACCATCCGCATACCCAGCAGCTACGTTTGGAGACCCGATATTGTTCTGTATAACAGGTAGGTGTATCATCCTGCTGGCTGATCTTCAGGATATTTATTGATGTTTTCAAACTCCTTCCTTGTTTCTATCATAGTGCAGATGATGAGTTTTCCAGCTCCATGGAGACCAATGTTGTTCTTCGTAACGATGGCCAAGTCATGTGGGACCAGCCAGCCATCACCAAAAGCTCCTGCTCTGTTGATGTGGCCTTCTTCCCCTTCGATTTGCAGCAGTGTAACCTAACCTTTGGCTCCTGGACTCACAACGGAAACCAGATGGATTTGTTCAATGCCCTGGACAGCGCCGACTTGAAAGACTTTGTCCCCAATGTGGAGTGGGAGGTCAGTAATGGTGTCATGTGTTTAGCACATCCTTAATGAATGTTTTGACGAACCCAAAATTTTCTCTAACCAGGTTCTGGGAATGCCAGCCAAGAAAAATGTCATCTTGTATGGCTGCTGCTCAGAGCCATACCCAGACATTACCTTTTCCCTCCACCTGAAGAGGCGGGCCTCCTTCTACATCTTCAACCTCCTCATTCCCTGCATGATGATCTCCTTTCTGGCTCCGCTGGGCTTTTACCTGCCAGCGGATTCAGGTGAAAAGGTTTCTCTGGGTGTCACAGTGCTGCTGGCCCTCACCGTGTTTCAGCTGCTCGTAGCTGAGAGCATGCCACCCTCTGAGAGCGTCCCGCTGATAGGTGAGAACAGCCTCTGACTTTTATTTACATCTATGTATTTAAAAAAAACATTCATGATGAATCAGAATTATTGTAATGTTTATATTCATCATCCCTCCTGCAAATGTTACATGGCTACACTGTATCTGACAAGTTACTAATATTTGAGGGTGCCTTAGGATACCTCAGACAGACACATTTCAGCCTTAGGGATGTCCCTAGAGTGTATCCTCGGAGTAATCCAAAGAGATTTTCCTGTTATGCCAATGTGTTAGGCAAGCAGAGCTTCCCTGCAGAAAGAGTGCAGAGGCTAAGCCTATGTTTGAAGCCACTGAGGTGTTTGATGGGCGGGGTTGACATGATGTCACTAATATGACTGAAAACTTGTGGTATGGAGAAACTCCAATAGCTCCAGCGTTGTTTAGATTAAGCATTTATTGCTCATCATTGCTTGAACTTGCTGTTCCACAGTTCATCTTAATATCCAAAATAAATCCCAGCAGTCACAAACTGTTTGGTCCCTTCAACCAATTAAACCTGACCCTAATTAAATGTTCCTACCTTAAATCCAATCATTTACAAACACAAAAAGTGAAAACTAGTCCCACACATAAGATAATACACAAAACATGAAAATGGCTCCTACAATGAGGTTCAGGTTAAAGGGAAGACTAAATGGGATTTAGGAGTCACCAAAGAGTCAATCAACAGGAAACGGAAAATCACTCTGAGGTCTCCGAATGGTTACTGGACATCTCTCTGAGGGATGTTCTTGCTTACCGTCGCGCTGATCTCTGTCTAAAATCGAAGCTGGAGAAGGTGGAGCTGTTTTTAGATTACGTGAAAGATGTAATCTTTTGTATTAAATCTATTAGCAGAAAATACTGGTGATTGCCCAACAACACCTGATGCTGACCAGTTTATAAAGTCTAATTTACACTATTGTGTTCATTGATTGTTTACAGTCAGACATGACCTTCACTGACTTCAGAAGTCTTTTGTAGATGCCTTTAAAGTATGTAATTTGGATAAAAGTAGCACATCTCAGTGATTGCTGGGGCACAGTTGTTGTCGATGGATTTGAGGACCTTTCAAAACCTCCAGCTTGCAGCTCTCATTGAGTCACTGAGCCTTGGCATCAATGACAAGAGGACCACTGACAAAGAGGATTCAGATACAGACCCAATCAAAATGATAGGTGGAGCTTGGATGGAGGTGGGTTGCAAAGCAGCTTGGATCTTACTCTAACTGTGATTTTCAGCTTTCAATTTTCAGAGACTTCAATGCAGCAATGCAGCAACTACCCAAGTGCCTCTGCAGTAAATAAAGAAGTATAAGAGGAATGTTTGCTCGTCTGCCGCTGTCTGTAGTCACACCCACTTTAGACTTCACAGGGTTAATCAGAGTGTCCTATATTCACCAGCTGTATGCTTTTACTGCAACTAAGACTAAAGCTTGATTTGGAGTTATAGGGACAGCAAATAAGGGTCACCAACCTCTACCTGACTTTTCGGTGTCTTATTTCTATAGGAAAGTACTACATTGCCACCATGACCATGGTCACTGCATCAACAGCACTCACCATCTTCATCATGAACATCCACCACTGTGGCGGGGAGGCTCGTCCCGTGCCTGAATGGGCCGAGCGCTTCATCCTCAAGTACCTCGCCCGCATCTGCTTCGTGTACGAGGTGGGTGAGAACTGCCTCGGTGGCGCCAGGAAAGAACCTTTATCACAGGAGGGGTCTGACAGCCCATCAGCCAATGGCGGCAGCACCAAAGGAGCAAATTGGGATGTCAATGGGAAGGCGTGGGGAGGAAAGGTGGAGGTGGAGCCTCTGAAGATGGGGCAGGAAGTAACCAACCAGACAGACTGGAAAGAGGATCTGTTTGTGACCATTGACCACTCACAGGAGAAAGGAGCTGCTGTAGTGCGAGGGGAGGAATCAAACTGCGGTGAGCACGAAGAGGAAAAGAAAGGCGTAGGTGTTGAGGGAGGAGGTCGAGATGGGGGGAACAGGAGGGAGATCTTGGTGAAGTGTTTATGCCAACACCAGGAACTGGGCAAGAATGTTGAGTACATTGCCAACTCCTACCAGGACCAGCGAGCAGCACAGCTGCGCATCGGCGAGTGGAGGAAGGTCGCCAAGGTCATGGATCGCTTCTTCATGTGGCTCTTCTTCATCATGGCCTTCTTCATGAGCATCCTCATCCTGGGAAAGTCCGTCTGATGGAGCTCAGCCTAAGAATTCACGAGATGATAAAATTGTTTGTTTAACGATTAAATCATTTTTTCTTCCTTTTTTTCTGACACACGTAAACAGCTAAAAAATAACTGAATGATGGTTTTAAGGGTCAGTTTACTGTTTTGTAAGCTGGTACCTGGTAGCTTTCCTCAAAATCATTTCCACCAGAATTTAAAATGCTTATCTTTGGATTTGAAAGAGACTCTGAAGGCTGATGAAAGTAAAATGATTGGGAAAAAAATAGTTTCTAATTATTTACAAAGATCCTAACAAATGCTGGAGAAGCTAAACACCTCTCTGTTGGACACAGCATGAAGGGAGAATCAAGGGTGGGTTGCAAAGTGGTTTGCATGATGCAGCAACTGAAATTTACCAGTTAGATGTGTAGATGGGTGTCTGCAGAGCCGTTAGTTGAGAAGGATGAATGAAATGAAATGAGTAGAGCTCTAAGCGTTAATCTCAGCGTTAAAATTACATTAACACCATGACCACATTAACGTGGCAAGTATGGTTAGCAAATTATCACGGATCGCCCCGTGCGTGGGGCTGGATAGCGCTAACGCATTAACGAGCTAACCGCGCTAATGTGTTGACGCGGTCCAGCCCCACGCTCGGGGTGATCCGTGATAATTTGCTAACGGAAATTTGCCGCGTCAATGCGGTTATGACGTTAACGTCATTTTAATGAGATTAACGCTGACAAGATTAGAAATAAGTGATCTGCTGTTTTTCTTAATTTAAGTTGTATCGTGCTCATATCTTCAGATCACAGAGGTTTTAGGCTTGCGACTGTTTTCATTCCAGCACTGAATTGGTCACTCTAGATTTCAGCATTCAGGCATTTATGAACCCATTCATCATGCCTTAATACTTTTCATTGAGCTATCTGACTCTCAGAACAGCATCCCCACCACCTTTGTTCCTGAGGGTAAGTTGGTATCGGTGCTTTGATGCATCTGATCTCGACTTTGTAGCCTTGATGAAGTAATAATAGGTTCAATTTGTCCTTTCTTGTCCCACATTATTCATATTTAACACACTTTAATCTGAATCAATTCTGTCTGGCAAATACAGACTTTTTATACTCTAAACATGGTAATGCTGCTTCTGTGATTACGATCTGAACTACAAACTGTTTTCTTGCAAATAATCATAATCTGGAAACAAAAAGGAAAAAAGGGAAATCTCATAAGAGTCAAATCTGGTTTTTCCCTCCAAAAATGCTTTCTGGTACATTTTGCTACTGAAGAAAAAAACAAAAACAAACTTTAAATGGTTGATAAAACATTTTCAGGCTCAATCTTAAACAAACTAAAATTCACTCACAAGTTGTGGTCATTTAAGTTTCTAAGAAAGCTCAAATAAACTGTAGTTCCAGGAGAAAAAAACCCTGCAATTATATGTAGTTTACTTTTATTTTAAATCCAAACACACCTCACACTTTTACTGCTTTTAAAGTCAAAACCAGTGACACAGAAAATCACTTCCAAATATTTGCAGTGATCAAAAGCTAAACAGCTCTGCACAAAGCCTCATATCAGAGTTTGAAAGTCTTACTTTACACGTCTGGATGTTTTTTTTATTGACGCTGTTTGCAAAATAATCGGTTTCATCACATCACACAGATTCTTTGTTCAGCATTTTGTCTTTTACTACAGCATGTTAAATAATAAGAGTAAAGTCTCATATGATCGTTTTTTTAATCACGTGGGTTTGTGGAATCGCACAAAAGTTTACAACAACTGAGCAAAACATTTGAGAGCAAACAAACAGAGACATCAGAGAGGACGGGTTCATGATGCTAGAACGCTAGCTCAGACGGGAATGACTGCTTGTCCCAAATGTGCCTCACATCTGCAGTTTTCTTTGGCTGTCTGGATAGTTAGCCGACTGTATCCACAGACTCTATTGGTGCAGCTTTGTAGACACAGATCCGGCTAATTAGTTAATAACTGATGAGTAAAGCCCTAAAATTCCACTCACCAAACTGGAGCTCGGGTATGTTAGATCAGCGGTCTCCAACCTTTTCTGCGCCACGGGCCGGTTTATGCCCGACAATATTTTCACGGACCGACCTTTAAGGTGTCGCGGATAAATACAACAAAATAAAACTAGTACTGGTACCGAAAAAAAGAAGATTTATTCATAACACACGTGAACAGACCCAGGAAAACCGAGTTAACGATAAAAACGATAACAAAATAACGCTGAAAACCGATAAAAACCCTGAAAACCAGACATTTCACACCTGAGCCTCAACTCTCACAGACCGGTACCAAACGACTCACGGACCGGTACCGGTCTGAGGCCCGGGGGTTGGGGACTGCTGTGTTAGATGATCTGTTTGTACATTTAACTGCACAGCAGTCATATTAGTGGTTAAATAAATACTCCAACAGCACAAACACGGTCCAGAGGTCCATTTCAGGGACTCCAATCAGCTGTGGTGAAATAGCTGTCAGTCAAAGACACCAAAGATAAGTCACATCCAGCACAGTTATCATGAGGATGCAAAACAGCTGCAGGGATAGAGTGGATATCAGAGGAACTGCAGCTCTGGCTTCATCTTTCTGTTTTGCAGGTGTAACCTTGGCTCACATACAGTCTGCAGTAAACTGTCTCATGTGTGTTTCCCTTACAATGTTCGCCAGGTTGTTTTTTTGTTCTGGTTTGGTGTCTTTTTGTAATCCAATGCATGTGATTCAGCACGTCTGCACAATGAAACACTGAGTGTTATAATCCTGAGTGTGTGATGATCCTAACCTCACAGAGGCACAGAGTTTATCGAAGGTTCACTTGAAGAAAACAGAATTTTCTGTTTTTTTGGTTTGGTCTCTATAAATGCAGCTTCAGGGTTTGTTTATGTTACCAGGATGGAGTAAAAATGCATCAACTTTTGTTTGTTTTTAAAAAAGAAGCTGTTTTACAGACTCATAGAGCATTAACGTCTCTGTGAACTAGTTTGTCCTCTGAAGGCCAGAGACAGGCTTTTGCTTTATTATGAAAGGAATAAAAAGGCAAATTTATGAGACTAAATATTTAAGACTAAAGATAAAAAATCACTGTAATTTTATATGCATGAAACCAAGAAAAATGTTACTCTGCTTATTTCTTTGCTGTGTTTGAAACATCCAGTGTCAGCACAACAACTGTTAAATTTATCTGCCCGTGTTTTTGGTTTGTGAGCTGTTCACACGGGACACTCTGTTAATGCCGTGAAAGTTCTTATTAAAACTGTTTTGTTCACAGAGGTTTGTTGGGACTTTTCTGACATGATGTGTGTGTGGTATTGTGGGTCTGTGGGGTTTGCTCTCCGTGTGTGTGTGGGGGGGTACTTTCTGATTCTAGATCACACTTAGGTGTGAAGGTGAGTGAATGGTTGTCTGTCTCTCTTTGGCCCTGGTTGGCGAGGTTTCCAGGGTGTAACCCACCTCTTGCTGTATGGTTGCTGGGAGGGGGATAGACTACGGCCCCCTCTGGACCCTGAAATGGAAAAGGCAAAAGAGCTTTTACTTTAGAGTATATTTTAAGGAGTCTAACAAACACTTATTATTGTTTTAACCAGAAGAAACATGAGATTGGTTTGAGAAGAGGTGAGTAGAAGGACGTGTCAGGTTTACTTTTATTTCTTGATGTTGCAGTTTGGCTTCTCTGCAGAAGAGGGCAGTGCAGCTGCATCTTTGGACGATTGCTCTACATAGATAACCCGCACTCAGAAAGGTCATGTCAGTCTTGAGATGGGAGGAGCAAATAAAGCACAAAACTGCACAAGCTAAACCCAAGGACAGCAGGTGATTTTAAATATATGTTTCTTTAGAACTTGTGGATAATTTTCATGTATAAAAACATCCCACACTGTCCTAAAGGTCTGAAGTCTGACTCATTTAACTGATTCCTAAGATCTAAACATTGTATGATAGATGCTGCAGGTTTTGATGCAGCATCATCAGACTGAACAAACCTCTGGGAAATGTTTGATCCTGTAGTTATAAAAATACATGTCAGCTTTCTTCTGCTTTCCCTTTAAAATGGAAACAGTGAGAGAAGACGGTGCAAAACCAGCACATTGCTTTATTATTAAAGTGCACGACACAAATTGTTCTGCAAATATGTCAACTTACAACGATGCACAAAATTAAACAAACAGCGAATCCAATGAATGGATTGTCAATGCCTGGGTACTCTCCCTTTAAAAGAGCCAAGAGCCTTCCTTTCCACTTCCTCCATGTAAAGGTTGGCTACAATAGGTGACACGGGGGAGCCCATGGCACCGCCATGTTTTTGTCTGTAGAAACCGTCGTTGTATTTGAATTATGTAGTGGTGAGGCAGAGGTCTAACAGTGTGCAGATCTGATCGGGTGTGAAGTTGGTCCTGTCCTCCAAGGAGCTGTCTTCTTGTAGTCGTTTTCTGACAGTCTCCACGGCCTCTGTGGTGGGTATGCAAGTGAAGAGAGAGACTACAAGAAGTCTCTCGGGCGATCGTGGCTCAAGAGTTGGGAGTTCGCCTTGTAATCGGAAGGTTGCCGGTTCGAGCCCCGGCTCCGACAGTCTCGGTTGTTGTGTCCTTGGGCAAAACACTTCACCCGTTGCCTACTGGTGGTGGTCAGAGGGCCCGGTGGCGCCAGTGTCCGGCAGCCTCGCCTCTGTCAGTGCGCCCCAGGGTGGCTGTGGCTACACTGTAGCTGCCATCACCAGTGTGTGAATGTGTGTGTGAATGGGTGGATGACTGGTTGTGTAATGCGCTTTGGGGTCCTTAGGGACTAGTAAAGCGCTATATAAATACAGGCCATTTACATCAAAGGACACCATGGTTTCATCTGGATCCAGGGGAAGTTTCTGGACCTTGTCGGTGAAGTCGGTGGCGTTCTTCATGTGGTGTGGGGTGTTCCCCACAAGAGGTGCCAGGACGGTAGCAAGGTGTTTAGCAATGTTATAAGTGGCTGAGTTTATGCTACTGACTATGGGTCTGAGTGGGACAGCTTCTTTGTGGATCTTAGGAAGTCCGTAAATGCAGGGTATGGCATCCCCTGGGTAAAGGTGGTGATATGTAAGGCGGTCAATAATTTTGTCCTTTTCAAAGTCTTGAAGGCAAGCTATAACTTTCTTTTTGTAGCTGCTTGTGGGGTCTCGCTTTAAGGCTTCGTAGGTATTGTTGTCACTGAGGAGAGTAGTGATCTTTGTATGGTAATCTGTAGTGTTTAGGACCACGGTGCACCTTCCCTTATCAGCTGGTAAAACAGTGATGTTGTGGTCTTTGCTCAGGGAAGAGACGGCCTTCTTTTCTTGTATTGGGAGGTTGGACGGAGGGACTTTGGCACTGGAGAGCGTGGCTGAGACTTTTATGCTGATTTGCTCTGCTTCTGTCTGTGGTAATTTATTAATCCGTATGGCAGATTCTGTGGCTGTGATGAGGTCCACCATGGGCAACTGTTGCAGAGAAATGGCAAAATTGAGTCCTTTGGCTAAAACCCTCTTTTCAGGTTAGTGAGATTCCGGTCCGAAAAGTTCTTCACCCATTTTTCTTGACTGTCCTCAGGTGTGTGTTCTTCTCTGAGTTGTGTAGGTTGAGACTGAGGAGTGAGCTTGGAAAGAACGCTTTTCTTTCCAAGCTCCTTAGACTACGATGACCTGGATGACTGAGATCCTTCACAGACAATGAATGGATGAATGATCTACAGTTACTTCCTGCTGTCCTAAGATTACCAAAGGTCAGCTTTAGCATGTGAGCCACACTTTGAAAACTCTGCTGATGAGCTGACCAAAAAGGTGGATATTTAACAAAGATGGAGGAACATAAACCATTAAAACAGTTGTATAAAAAGATAAACTGGTCACCGTAATGTCACTCTCTGGTTTTAGATTTTGCTTTTTGAAAGATCAGGGTTAGTTTACTCACTACCGAGTTGTTGTTGTTGTTGTTTGGGGTTTTTTTTATTTTAAAAATTGACTAGATTTGGATGAACGAGTAGCGTTACAAGCAGCCAGGCCCTGCACTACAGTGTTCAAGTGGGTGAATTATTTTTTTTAAATTATATTTATGAAAACAAACACAAACCGACAACTCAGAACAGCCATCAATACACATTAAAAGGAAATTCGGGTTTTCACTTAGGCTGGACTCCTTAGTTCTCATCCTCTGTGGTATTGTATTGGTTATGAAACAGCTGTGTGCAGGCAGGAGAAGGACCCAAGGTGCAGACACTCAGAGGCAAAACTTGAACTCAAAACAACTTTAATGCTAAACTCAGATGTAACATAACTGGACATATCAAAATAAACCTACACAGGAAGACTTACAGAACACACAGCATGGCACAAGGGTAGATCACTACACAAACATAGAGAAACACAGGGCTTAAATACACAGAGGGAGCAATCAGGGAATGAGTAACAGGAAGGAAACATAGCTGGGGCAAATCAGGCCTAACGAAACAGGGGAAGCAAAACCAGATACATTAACATGAGACATGGACCTTCAAAATAAAACAGGAAACAACACAGACTGAACTAAAGACACAGACTCACACGCAGGCACTGCAACAGAGGGAACCGAGACGTGAACCATAAGACAGAACACAGACAAAGAAACCAAAGACTAGAAATGATAAATAATATAATAAACTCAAACCTCTGGGTCAACAACACAGGCATCCTAACAGTATTACTTCATGTTCCTGTTACAGTGCACAGTGGTGTTTGTGTTGTTCATCTGTGTTTGCCCAACATCTCTAAAGTTAGAAATATCCTGTCTCAGAGTGATGCTGAAAAACTAGTTCATGCATTTATTACTTCCAGGCTGGACGACTGTGATTCATTATTATCAGGAAGTCCTAAAAACTCCCTGAAAAGCCTTCAGCTGATCCAAAATGCTGCAGCAAGAGTCCTGACAGGGACTAGAAAGAGAGAGCAGATTTCTCCTGTTTTGGCTTCCTGTTAAATCCAGAATTCAAAATCCTGCTCCTCACATACAAGGTCTTAAATAATCAGGCCCCATCTTATCTTAATGACCTTGTAGTACCATATCACCCTATTAGAGCACTTCGCTCTCACACTGCAGGCCTACTTGTTGTTCCTAGAGTATTTAAAAGTAGAATGGGAGGCAGAGCCTTCAGTTTTCAGGCCCCTCTTCTGTGGAACCAGCTTCCAGTTTGGATTCAGGAGACAGACACTATCTCTACTTTCAAGATTAGGCTTCAAACTTTCCTTTTTGCTAAAGCATATAGTTAGGGCTGGACCAGGTGACCCTGAATCCTCCCTTAGTTATGCTGCAATAGACGTAGGCTGCCGGGGATTCCCATGATGCATTGAGTTTTTCCTTTCCAGTCACCTTTCTCACTCACTATGTGTTAACAGACCTCTCTGCACTGAATCATATCTGTTATTAACCTCTGTCTCTCTTCCACAGCATGTCTTTATCCTGTCTTCCTTCTCTCACCCCAACCAATCACAGCAGATAGCCCCGCCCCTCCCTGAGCCTGGTTATGTCGGAGGTTTCTTCCTGTTAAAAGGAAGTTTTTCCTTCCCACTGTCACCAAAGGGCTTGCTCATAGGGGGTCATATGATTGTTGTTGTTTTTTTCCTCTGTATGTATTATTATAGGGTCTAACTTACAAAATAACGCTGAAAACCGATAAAAACCCTGAAAACCAGACATTTCACACCTGAGCCTCAACTCTCGCGGCCCGGTACCAAACGATTGAGGCCCGGGGGTTGGGGACCGCTGCCCTAAAACATGCTGCGCCAAAAACTGGTCCACCCCAAGGATCTGATTCTTTTTGTTTTCATATTGCAGCAGTCTGGCTGCGGTTTGTGTCACGGGTGGAGTTGAAACCACGACGATTCATGGAAGATTTCTCCGGACAGACGGAGGAATCACTTGAAAAGAACGCAGGCAGTGATCTTTCCAGTGCTGGATAGCTGTGACATGACTCTGTGGTTACTACAGTTAAAGAAAACCTAATTAATGCAATAAATGCATTTTTGAGGTCTGTATGTTGGTCTGAAATACCTGGATACAGTGAGGCACAAATCCTGTGTCTGTTTTTGTCTCAGGAAGACATGCAGCCAAATTAAACATCAGCTGATTTCAAGTAATCATGGAGAAGCTGAGGTCAATGAGTTACAGTTCTTCGTTTTGTTGAATTGTACTTTGGTTCTTTTAACACACTTGACAAACAAATGTTTGCTCTCTCTTGCTCTGTGAAGCCAAAGCTAAAACTATTAAAAAACGTTCAATTTAATCTTTATTATGGCTGTTTTGAAATGAATATCTGTTCACGTTGTGGTTGTAATTGGCAGTTCTTTGTATGTAGCACATTTTATTACATGCATTTCAGTATGCTGTTAAACATACAAACATAGTGGATTATGGATGCTAACAAATCTAGCTATGCAGTGCTAGTGTTAGCTGTTAAGTCCAAGCACTGCTGTGATGTCCAGATTGTTATTGGAGGGTCTACCTTACAATATAAAGTGCTTTCAGGCAGCAGTTGTTGGGATTTTGCACCGTATAAATAAAATGAAATCAAATTGAGACTTGAAAAAAAAAACATGACAGCAAATCTTGAGAATGTCAAACCAAAGGTGAATACAACAGCTATGGTATGGTGGTTATATCCATTATTTATATTCAGAGTATACATATATAAATATATGCATATCAAATTCAAATTCAAATTCAAATTTTATTTGTCACACACACACAACCATACACAGTATGACATGGGGGTGAAATGCTTGTAGCTGTACAATGCCCGACCATTAAATGACAGAAGAAAAGTTTTACAATATTTACAATTTACAGTTTACTACAAAATTTACAAATTAACTTAGGACCTTAGGAATTATATATACATATATATGCATGAACTCTGTGTACATAGTCTACTGCAAAGAGTCTCTTCATTCCTGCTCTGTTTACATGACCCTGTTTGTTTATTCATGCAGTCTGCTTCTTCAATCATTCACCAACAGCACCTGTAGGAGGCGTGGTCCTGCAGTGTGTGAGGTGGAGGATGAGGGGACATGTGGGGCAGAAACCTCCTCATTCACGCCTCTTTTCCCCTCGTTATAAAACTCTCAGATTAACAGATGACAGTTATACAGCAGGTTTCTGTTGACAGAATGAAGATGGCTATATATATATATATATATATATATATATATATATATATATATATATATATATATATATATATATATATATATATATATATACAGAAACCCAAGAAAGAGGAGGGAGACGAGGAACCATCATGGAAGGACAGGCCCCTGCACGGTATGTACCACCGGCAGATAGAGGAGGTGGCTGATATCCAGAAATCCTACCAGTGGCTGGACAAAGCTGGACTGAAACAGAGGCACTAATCATGGCAGCACAAGAACAAGCTCTGAGTACAAGATCCATAGAGGCTGGGGTCTATCACACCAGGCAAGACCCCAGGTGCAGGCTGTGTAAAGATGCCCCAGAGACAATCCAGCACATAACAGCAGGGTGCAAGATGCTAGCAGGCAAGGCATACATGGAACGCCATAACCAAGTGGCCGGCATAGTGTACAGGAACATCTGTGTCGAGTATAACCTGGAAGTCCCGAGGTCAAAATGGGAGATACCCCCAAGGGTGGTGGAGAATGACCGAGCTAAGATCCTGTGGGACTTCCAGATACAGACGGACAAAATGGTGGTGGCTAACCAACCGGACATAGTGGTGGTAGACAAACAGAAGAAGACGGCCGTAGTGATCGATGTAGCGGTTCCGAATGACAGCAATATCAGGAAGAAGAAACACGAGAAGCTGGAGAAATACCAAGGGCTCAGAGAAGAGCTCGAGAGGATGTGGAGGGTGAAGGTAACGGTGGTCCCCGTGGTAATCGGAGCACTAGGTGCGGTGACTCCCAAGCTAGGCGAGTGGCTCCAGCAGATCCCGGGAACAACATCGGAGATCTCTGTCCAGAAGAGCGCAGTCCTGGGAACAGCTAAGATACTGCGCAGGACCCTCAAGCTCCCAGGCCTCTGGTAGAGGACCCGAGCTTGAAGGATAAACCGCCCGCAGGGGCGTGCTGGGTGTTTATATGTTGTATATATGTTATATATATGTATATATACATATATATGTTTTTAATTTTTATAAATTAAAAAGCATTCAAAACAGTGAAATTTTAAAACTGTGTATATAATGTATATTCTGTGTATTTAGTATCTCATTCTTATTGCCTGTTTATGCCCTGTCCTTATCTTCAACATCATGCTGCTCTGTTGTATCTTTCTTGCCCCTTTTGGGATAAATAAAGTCTCTCTGAGTCTGATTTATTCAAGTTACAATTCAGATTCAATCTGAGCAATTCAAATTCGAATTTAACTTATTCAAATCCAGTTTGTGATGGCACAAAGTTCTGCCCATAGAGACTACTGCTGAGTGTAGCATGAACAGAATAAGAGTCACAGTTACTTTCTTACTTACAGAGAAAACCATGTGAATCACTGTGTGCTGTCAGTGAGATTTCTTTCATTTTGCATTTTCTCAGAACAAGCAGTGAAGCTGGAGAGTCAGAAGGCTGAGACTGATCAGCTGAAGCAGCAGCTAGAAGGTACTGTGTGGGAATCTGAAAATATAAATAGAAAAACACACATTTATGTAATTAGGGTTGCAACATGGCGCAGTGATTAGCACTGTCTTTCTGTGCTGAGTTTGTATGTTCTCCTCGTGTTCGTTTGGTTCTCTCCGGGTACTCTGGTCCAAAGACACGCGGAAATGGGGTTAGGTTAACTGGTAATCATAAATTGCCCATAGGTGTGAATGTGGGTAGGAGTGTGAATGCAAATGTCTGTCTGTCAGTCTCTATGTCTTAGCCCTGCGACCGACTGGTGACTTGTCCAGGGTGTACCCCTAACTCTGGGATCGGCTCCAGCCCCCTGCAATCCTGTCAAGGATAAGTGGAAGGAAATGGACGGATGATTGACCTGAATTCAAAAATCTATGTCTGAATGGATTAATGTTAGACACTGAAACTAAAAACTGCTCTGGTCAGCTCAACATCACATTTTAAAATTCAAGTTTCAGAGCACACATTAAGTTCATTACTGGATCAAATTTACTGAATGACATTAAACTGAGTTCATATTTGTCTGAAGCACAAACCAAGATGCAACTAAAACACTGAGTAACACAGTTTGTTGTTTTCGCAGAAGCTACAAAATAACTTCCTGTCTGGCATCCTTAAAAAATAGATCCAATCAAATTTCAGTTTCCAATCACAGAGTCTGATTTCTTCTGTGACAATGAAATGCTTTTGGCTGTTTCTTTTGTTGAGATGAAAGTTGTGGTCATGGTCATTTTTTCAGTAAGAGTAACTCTAAAACAGAAAGTTCAAAATAATGACATTTCTCTCTCTCTCAGTCACACGGGTGGCTTTCTCAGCCTCTCAGCTGGAGACAGGAAGTGGATATACTGGACCCTATAACACAGAGACCACTCTGGTCTTCAAACATGTTGTCACAAACACTGGAAATGCTTACAACAAACACACAGGTCATAACACTGAATGTCACTTCTCAGCTATGTTGACGTCAGGCTGATGTTCCAGATGTTCTAACAGCTGATTTAACAGAACAAAAACAAATGTCCCACAGGTATTTTCACTGCACCAGTGAGAGGAGTCTACCACTTTGTCTGGACCATACTTGCGAATGTTGATGGCGTTGCAGGTGCTGTGTTGGTCAGGAATGGAGAACACATTTTTCTTGCATACGGAAATCAAGGATCTGGTAGTGTCAGTGGCTCTCATGGAGCCTCACTGCTTCTAGAGGTTGGAGATCAGGTGTTTGTACGTCTTTGGCCTAATGCAAAGATATATGACAATGAAAACCATCATAACACCTTCAGTGGTCATCTGATCTTCACCATGTGAGAGGTGTGACAGCTCCAACACTTCCTGTTTGGCCTGTCCTGTGTGGGCGGAGCTTAGCCATTAGATAAACAGGAAGTAAATCATTTGCCATAATCAGTTTCTTGCTCTCTCTCTCTTTCTGGTTGGGTTCTAGTTTTGTGTTTATTTGTTTCTACTGACTCAGATAATTTACTTCTTCTTGTTATCTTTGATTCAAATACATCCAGTTAAATGCTCAGTGATTCTCTTCTCTTTGTCCTTTCTTTGAGTCGGCTCTTCACAAAGTGCTGCTCCTCCATTAGGTCCTGACTATTTTCTATAAGTTGGTAAACGGCATCGTTTTTTATAGGCTCCACTGTCCTGTGTTGGTCAGTCTGTTATTTTGGTGACTGCTGGCCCACATGTTTGCTTTTAACTGGAGTCTTTCCTGTTAAGTTGAGCAAAATCCAACAGTTCCTCTTTTTCTCTTCTTTGATAATCATGCAGGTGTTTTTCTTAAACTCTTAACAGATGTTAAACCTAATCTGACTATCATGATAAAAATGTAAACAGCTGATTTAGTTTGATATAAAAATGTGTGTCAGTGCTGTGGAGGAATGTTTCCTTATTTTTCATCCAAACGCAGACACAGATAACTGACTGTAAACTTACTCGGGTTCATTTCTTTAAATTCTTTAGTTTCAAAATAAAAGCATCTTTGAACTAACGCTGTTGATTTCTTTATATGTGTTTCATACAAACTTACACATGCTGGGAGTTACTATCACGTGGTGTTTAGAAAGAGCTGCTTTTAAAACATCATCTACAGTAATGCTGACAGCTCTGTGAGGCTGAACTCTGATGTGATGAGCACACCATCAGCTACATTATTATGATCTCAATAAACACCTCAAACAACAGCATGAATGAAAAGGAAAACAAACTGTGAGTGAAGACGTGGGAAAAAAACTTCATCTGAAGTGCAAATTGTATATCTACCTGTGTAGTTTATATCGTGTGAAACATAACTTTCCTTCAGAATCAGCTAAGTTTTTATTGATAATGCTGTAAAAATACCAGATGAAGTTTTTACATTTTTTCTAGAGTTTTTGATCCTCCATCACTTAAGTGCAGGAGCTGTCCGTGTGAACTTACCAGTACTGAAAAACACATTTAAGCTCAGTTGCAAATTCTAACCAAGTCAAGTGTCACAGTCTAAAGATATTTTATTCTACAACCAGGTTTGTTTTTCCTATTGAAACCATTGGATATATCACAGTTTTCGCAGTCCACACTGCGACGTGAAAACGCTGAGTAAGTGACGGAAGTGACGGACAAGGTAAGCGACCCATGTTGTAGGTGACGTCAGACGCCGGAGATTTTGGCGGAGAAAAAGCAAATGGTAGCATAGAGTTTAACAAAGGTTTTTCAAGCTTCAGTATTACCAAATATACTAATCAATTGTCATATAACTAACAACATCTGTTTTATCATCTCTAACACCCTGGAGGACAACGGGGAGAGTTTAGACGGTCTCCAAGATTACATCGACCGCTGTTTTCAAGATTTAGTAATGAATAAGGCCCAGAGTGCATCTTCCCCGGCCAAAATTGAGACGCCGTCATCGAAGAGATGTCGCCCGGCAGACTCCCCCGGTACAACATCGCCTGCCGGCAAAGACATCGCAGACATCCTGGAGTCAATCGACAAGCGATTGTCCAGTTTCGATGCGAGGCTGTCCCTGGTGGAGATTTTACACCGGGAATTTAAATCTCTGAGAGAATCCCTGGAATTCAGCCAGCAGCAGGTGGAAACGCTTGCCGCTGAAAATGCCACGCTACGGGAGTCGGTCAAATCTCTCACCAATAACGTGACCCAGCTAAACATTGAAAATAAAAAGATAAAAGAGTCCGTTATCGATCTACAAGCCCGTAGCATGAGCATCTTGTGTTTTCTGGTATTCCAGAAACTGCCGGAGAGGACGCAGAGGCAACGGTGAAAAACTTCATTAAAATCCACCTGAAGCTGCCGGAGGACACCGTAAAGAACATCGACTTCGATAGAGTACATCGCTTGGGGGGCGTGCGGTCGCGGACCGGGAGACCACGGCCTATTGTGGCCAAATTCGGTCAATTCAAACAGAAGGAACAGGTGAAGAGTCGTGGCAGAGAGCTGAAAGGAACGGACTTCAGCGTGAACGACCAGTTCCCCAAAGAGATCCTGGAACGACGCAAGGTCCTGTTCCCAGCTCAACGTAGCTTCATCCAGAAAGGCTCCCGTGCTGTCATCGCCGTGGACCGGCTCTACGTGGACGGACAGCTCTACCGCGACCCCGGCACCACACCGTGGTTATATTGACTGCACTCCAGATAAGAACCCGCTACACTCTTTTCTTATTCATTCACACTTTCTCCTTTAACATGGGTTTAACCTAGTAATATCAATATGATGTCATAGCAGATATAACACCGTCACCCTCCGTCATTGCTTTAATTGGAATGTTTCCGTTTCGTTTCTTTTTTGTTGTTGTTGCTCACAGTTCATGTGGTTTCTTTCTTTCTCTTGTCTTTCACTGCTGTGGTCACCTACTTCCCCACTCACCTACAAACAACACCCTCTATTTCTCCATATTTTCACACCACGATCACGCAAACACATCAGCTCAACGGCAGCACATTCACAACAGCCTCACAGCACGCACAGACTTGCAGGACACATAACACAAGCCACGCTTGTTCATATTAGTGAATATTCACACACATAGTCAGACTTATGGAGCCTCTCACCACACTTCTTTTTCTCTTTCTATTTACAAACAAGGGATGTTTCCACATTCTCTCCACCTGTCTAAACGAAACACCCAGCGTACATCATTAGACATACACACACAATTATGGGCATGCTGAGGTTTGTCACATGGAATGTAAATGGAGCTGGCACCAGAGGAAAGAGGTTAAAGATATTTAACCAGCTTAAAAAACTACAGGCAGATGTTGTTTTATTACAAGAAACTCACAAACCTGTCACAGGTTTAAACGAACTTAAAACACCTGAGTTTCCTAACGTGTTTGCAGCCTGTTATAATTCTAGACAACGGGGAGTAGCAATTTTAATACATAAAAATGTTAATTTTACAGTACTCGATACAGTTATAGATCCAGAGGGTAGATTTCTAATTATTGAACTATCAATATTGAACAAAAAACTATGTATTGTAAGTATATACGGTCCAAATGTTGATGAACCCTCATTCTTCCACGGTTTTTTTAGTGCACTCTCTGAACACCTTGATTGCACACTCATTCTTGGCGGTGACCTCAACCTTGGACTAAATGAAGACATGGATAGGCTCAACACAACAGGAACTCAGCGCAATTGGCAGTCCACAAATATAATCAAACAGTATATGAGCGACTTTGGTCTTTGCGATGCATGGCGCTCCCTTCACCTCACCAGTAAGGAATATACTTTTTTCTCGCATGTTCATCACTCTTACTCTCGTCTGGATTATTTTTTGGTCAGCAGCTCACTGCTGAACGACATTTCAGACACTGAGATTCACCCTATAGCTGTCAGCGATCATGCTCCTGTATCTTTAACACTAATGCACAAGAATAACACTACGCCAAGAAAAAACTGGAGATTTAATACATCATTGCTTAAAGATGAAGACTTTATTAAATATTTTAAAAAGGAATGGACTTCATACTTAGACTTTAATGACACTCCCGGAATATCTGCTTCTGTTCTATGGGAAGCAGGGAAAGCTGTGATGAGAGGTAAAATAATTTCTTTCTCATCACACAAAAAGAAAGAAGAAAACAAAAATATTCAGGAATTAGAAAAAAACATCAAATCACTAGAAGAAGCCTACGCGTCCCACCAAGATCAGGAAACATTGAACAAAATATGCAAAACAAAACTAGAATTAAATGAAATTATTAATAAAAAAACACAATTCCTTATACAAAGACTTCGCTTGCAGAATTTTGAACACAGTAACAAATCAGGTCGATTTCTAGCTAACCAGCTAAAAATAAATAAAGAAAAAACAACTATATGTGCTGCTAAAGATTTATCGGGGAACACAATATATGATCCTGGAAGAATAAACAACATTTTTAGGGATTTCTATGAAACTTTATACTCACCACAAATAAACCCATCTAAAAATGAAATTGATCTGTTTCTTGACAACGTAACTCTTCCAAAATTACTAGATAGTCAAGCAATGGAACTGGATTCGCCACTGACGCCAAGTGAACTCCAGGAAGCCCTGATAAGTATGCCCAATAATAAGGCTCCAGGTCCAGATGGCTTCCCTGCAGAATTCTACAAAGAATTCTGGATAATTTTGGCACCAGTATTCCACAGCATGTTGCAGGAAATCGAGGAAAAGGGCAGACTACCACCAAATATGAATTCTGCCAACATTAGTCTCCTGCTAAAACCAGGCAAAGACCCTTTATTTCCCTCAAGCTATCGTCCAATTTCTCTTTTAAATGTAGACCTTAAAATAATCTGCAAAGCTCTCTCAAAGAGATTAGAGAAAATGACCCCCCTCTTAATTCATCCTGACCAAACTGGTTTCATAAAAGGTCGGCACTCCTCAACAAACACTCGTAGATTACTTAATTTAATAGACTACTCATACGATAAAAACATCGAAACCATAATATTATCTCTAGATGCAGAAGAAGGATTTGACAGAGTTAACTGGAAAATTTTATTCGCAACTTTACACAAATTTGGTTTTGGAAACTCTTTCATAAACTGGATAATAATATTATACAATTCCCCAACAGCTCGTATCAGAACAAATGACCAGACATCCTCCAGCTTCTATCTCCTGAGGGGCACCAGACAGGGATGCCCACTCTCCCCTTCACTTTTTGCAATTTTTATCGAACCTCTAGCAGCAGCATTTAGACAGGCTACAACAATTAAGGGCATAAAATGTAAGAACATAGAACATAAAATCAGTCTCTATGCGGATGATGTGTTGCTTTTTCTGCAAAACACACAAATCAACCTCTCTGAGGTAATTACTTTAATAAACTGGTTTTCAAGAGTTTCAGATTATTCAATTAACTGGCCAAAATCTACAGTTCTCCCCATTAACTGCTCCTTCCATAATTCTTCCTCTGCCCCACTGCAATCCGGAAATATTAAATATTTAGGTATTAATGTCTCTCCTAAGCTTTCAGACTTAACTAAATTAAACCACATCCCACTTCTAAAGAAAGTAGAAGGCGATCTGACTAGATGGAAATCTTTACCCATATCACTCATGGGAAGGGTCGCCACTATAAAAATGATGATCTTGCCAAAAATAAATTACTTATTTTTGATGATCCCTAACAAACCATCACAACATTGGTTCAGATCTCTGGATTCATATATTTCCAAATTCCTTTGGAAAGATAAACCCCCGCGTATCAGCTTAAAAACGCTACAAAGAACCAAGGATAGAGGAGGATTAGACCTGCCTAATTTTCACCAATACTTCTTAGCCAACAGGCTTCAGTTCATCTCAGAATGGTTAAAACATACCTTCTTAGTTGAGCCCTGGCTAGATGTTGAACAGGCACTATGCAAGGATCTAGAGATTTCAGACCTACCATTTATTAGCTCAAACATCAAAAGACATGAATGCTTTAAAAGTATCAACATCAGCTTTTCTCTGACAGCATGGTGGGAGTTTCTGAAAATAACGGAGTCTTCATTAATCCCATGCAAACGTACACCTATCTGGAATAACCCTGACATATTACAAAACAATAATATGATTAATTTCCCAGAATGGAGTTGTAAAGGAATTAAATACTTAGAACATATATTAGAGGGAACAGAATTTATTCCATTTGACAGACTAGTTGCACAATATGAGATCAACAAGAAAAGATTTTTAGAATATCAACAAATTAAATCCATAGTAAAAAAGAAATTTAACCTCAGTCAAGTTGAATTACAAACACCACTAAGTGCAGCACATTTTCTTACTCTTAAATCCCCCAAATTATTATCTAAAATATACAGAACACTTTCTAAATTAGATGAATCAATATCCCTTCCTATTGCAAAGTGGGAAGCAGATTTATCAGTCAGCTTAGACCAAAACTTCTGGTCTCAGATTTGCTTAAAAACCTTTAAATTAATTAAAAATCCCAGTCTGCAATTAATACAATACAAAATACTACATAGAGTGCACTATACAGGTCATCGGATGTTCAAGATGGGCTTTACATCTTCCAACAACTGCTCACACTGTCAAGGCAATACACCAGACAATTACATCCACGCTCTTTGGTTCTGTCCACCAGTGCAAAAGTTTTGGTGCGAGATATGTGAAGACTTATCAAAGTGTCTGAAATGTAACATTCCAACTTCCCCCTTAGTGTGTTTACTGGGCAGCTTAGATAATGTCACTTCAGAAAAGAATATAGCCCATATGATTTTCACTGCCCTATGCATAGCCAAGAAAACAGTCCTCATGAACTGGAAAAATAAAAATAATCTTAATTCTAACCAATATAGAAATTATCTATTAGATTACATTAGTCTTGATACAGCCTCTGCCACCACATCAGATCAATTGCTCTGGACTCCTTTTATCAGCTCCATCACCTAGTGGGGGTGGGGGGTCATAATTTGGTCCCGCCTTCACTGTTGTGATTGGTGTGGGGGTAGGGACAGGCTTAGGGCATCGGGGGGTTCCCCGGAGGCATCTTCCTTGGGGGGCTCAACCCGGGGTAGCGGTCATGTCCGGTTGGGGGCTCTGTTGGCTCTCAGGTGACTGTTTCCTCACGGCTGCGTGCAGCGGGGCTAGGGGAGGGTCTGTGCTGACGGACGTGGGTTACTGACCTGGTAGCCTGGCTGGCCCTGGGTGGGTCCGGGATGGGCGTGAGGTTCTGGGGGCGCTCCGTCTCTGGGCTGGGGCCCGGGCCGGGCCTCGGGGGCTTGGATCCTGGTTGGTGTGTTGCCGGGGTTGTGGGCGGGTGGGTGCATGGGGGCCCGGCCCTGGAGCGGGGTGCCGCCGGTGCGTCGAACCACCTGGGGGCTCTTCAACTGGTGGGGGAGATGGTCACATCTTGCAGGAGCTTTCCTCTCTTCAGGAACTCTCTCTGCAGGAGGGGGAGATACAGGAGAGGTGGAGGAAGATCTCAGCCTGGGCGTTTACTGTCTTATGTAGTCTGGAAGATGAGTGGATGGTGGGGTGGGTGCAGTTTTCTCTGTGGTGGGGTTGGGTGGACTGTCCCGGGCTCTGTGGGGCCGGGAGGCGCTGCTGCACTGGGCCCCGGTCTGGATGGGCCTGGGTCCCCTTTCCCTGGCGGGTCGCGGAGTGTGGGAGTGCCTACTGGGGTCAGCGGGGGAGCTGGCCCCAGGGAGGGGTTACCTGCCCCTCCCTTCCTTCCCTCCCCATCTCCAGCTGCCTCTCTCTTCCCGCTCCACCACAACCACCCAGTAGGGGTGGAGTAGGGGTATGTCACCAGGGTGCAGAGGAGGCTACCCCCCCCCCCCCCCCCCCCCCTCTGTCCCCTTCTGGCTGCCTCTGCCTCAATTTTATCCCACAACTTAGACATTCACATTATTCACACTCTCATTACACATACATATAGGATCTTGGGGGTGGGCACAATCACGGAGTCCAAATTACCATCAGGGTGTACACCTCCCCCCTGGCGTCGTTGCCCACCTCTCAATTTTAAATACACGTAGACATTGAGGGCTATCAGGAGGGACTATGCGCTTACCTGCTGCTCCTTGGCAGGTAGCTCCATGCCCTCCTGGGTTTTAATTGCACCTTAGAACACACATGCATCAACACTACAATGAGCGGGTGGAGGGAGGTTTGGAGTCTTCTCTCACCCCCATTCTCTGCGGCCTGCTGGAGCGGGAGGGCTAGGTGGAGTTGGCCGTCCGACTGCGGTCTGGAGTGTGGGGCCTCCCTGCTGCTACGGAGTCGGGGTGGTCTGCCTCTCCCCACCGCAGGGAAAAGGGTAACACCACCTGGGTCTGGGTGCAGTTCCCCCCTCCAGGAGCAAGGGTACCTAGACCCGGTTTGTAGAGTACGCTTGGGGAGTGTGATCGTGTGTACAGCGTCTCTTTATGTCTGTCTCCACGTTGGTTGAGTGTGGAGTGAGTGCATATGAGAGCATGAGGGGGGGAATGGATGTTTGTATCTGTGTGTGCCTGTATGTCTGTGTCTATATGTCAGGTTGGGTATCAGACGCCACCTTTCTGGGGACATCTCAGGCCCTCCAAGGTTTGGAGGCCTATCTCCCCCTACCACCACTTCCCCTGCCGGTGGCGGACTCCCTCAGGTGTCGGTGCGTTGGTGGTTCTTTGTGTCCGGGGATGGGCGTCCAGGTACACACCGGCTCACTCCTTGGCGGCCGCTTATCGGGGCCTGGAGCCTGGGGCTCGCTCGGGCCCCTTCGGGGGTGGGGTGCCCCCGGCCTCTCGGCCTGGGGCTCGGTCACTCAGGCACAGCTGGAGGCCGGCGGAGCTCACGGGCGCGTCACTGCAACTCCCCCTGGCTTCTGCTCCGCGGCTGCTGAGTGAACCCTCATCTGGGACTCTCCTCAGCTCTTACTGGAACAGTGGCGCGGCTGCCCCTCTGTTGGTCTTCCATGGTTTCTTGTGTTCTGGGGGCCTCTGGATGTCTGGAGTTTTGATCTCCTCCATACCTGCTTCACACCCTGGAGGACGGGGCTGTGGCCCCCCCACACTCCCTAGCAGATCGTTACATGGAGAAACCTTTGGAATACAAGCGCGCTGATCCACACAGGTATGCACACGGGTGTTCACTGCTCGTAGACCCAAATTACACCTTTCTTGGCTGCTACTTCGAAGCACATCTGTCCTGCGTGCTGCACAACAACATTGAATATTTAGTATTTACTGCTGTTTACACTTAGCTAGATTAATGCGATGGTGTTGTGTTTAGTATGTTGCTTTGTTTTTTGTTTTTTTTGTCTTTTTTTGCTTGTTTTCTATTCTTCTCTCAACAGGTGATCCAGGAGATTTTTATTTTTTTTCTCCCCCCCTTTCTCACTGTCCCTCTCCCCTTCTGTTTTTCCTTTCCTTCCTCTTTCTTTCTCTCTTTCCTATCTCTCACTCATGTCTGTCCCGTCTGTAACATCTGAAAATAAAATATAATAAATAATAAAAACAAAGATCGACCAAATGGACCAATACGGCAATGCCACGATGATCCATTTGGCAAAGTAAATCCATTGGGTATCCTTGTTGGTCTTCAGACAGCAATTCTGACGACTAAAGAACCAAATGGGACAGGCGAAAAAAAAAAAAGGATATATCACAGTTTTAGCTTTTATCAGTTTAATGTTCGCAACTTAGAAGAACCAAAACAAGCATTTGTAGCCTGACTCTTTTGTCTGTTTTCAGATAATTTACTGGAGAAAAGTTTAAAAAGTGCATTTTAATAAATTTACATGGGTTATTTGACAACCAGGTTATAATAGCACATGAATGGTCTTATTATTACTTGCATTGCAGGCTCATCTTATAGAGATTGAAAATGTGACGTCATTCGGGGTAAAACCGCAAAGGATTCTGCGAACTCGTGACAAGCGGTACTAGCGCACGCAGGCTTTCAATTGAAATTACATTACACAGCGATAAAAAGAAACAAAAAATGGAAAGAAGCTGTTGTATTATTAACTGCAATAGCCGGTCGCATGACAGCCACGGGAAGCCGACGGGTAAAAAAAAACAGCGAAATAAAACTAAAATGCGCACAACACTGCGTCGCAGACCCAGTACCATGAAATTTTTTGTCTGAATTTCTTAGGGTGCCTGGGTCATCAACCCAGAGTTTTCAGTTTTGCGTTATTATTGAACTGATTTTTATATTATTTATCATTTTGTTTTGGTTTCTTTGTTAGAGTTGTGCTTTCTGGTTTCTCTCGCTGGTTCCCGTGTCTGCTGTATCCGCTTGTCAGTGATCACTGTCAGCCTAACCATCGGGAACCCTCACGTTAACCTTTATCAAGTGGAAAAAAGTTAGCTTTCATCCTCCAGCTTCACTGTGTTTATGCTAACATAGCTGTGTCGCTAGCAATCACGTAGCACATCATTATATACCAGCTAGCCCAACTTCAGTAACCCTACAAACGTCACAAAGAGATCGGTTGTTATCGGATTATGTCGTGGAAGAGAAATTGTTCGAGCCATGTTTCCGAAGTAACAAAGAGCCGACGGATGGCCTGGATTGCAGCCATTCAAAGACCAAATATAACGTCCCAGAACACTCCAGCTCACTACGGAGCCTCGCAGGGGACATGGGAGAAAAAAAAAATTAAGACGGACTTTTGCGAGATCTCGCAACAAACTCGGGATCTCGCAAAAGTTTTAGCCGCATTCTTTGGAGGCCGCCAGCTCGAAGCCGACCGGGAGGTCGAGGCACGATGTGCCGGGAAAGTGGTGTTCCTCCTGGCTGTAGTAGGTCTCGACCTCCCGTTAGCTTCGAGCTAAGGGTGTCAGATCTCCGAAAACGTCGGAGCACTTTTGCAAATATGTGATGTCTTGTAAACCAAGCAGGTATCTGACGTTTACACAACTACATTCACGCCTCAAAATATCTCAAAAGTGTATTTTGTGACCCAGAAAGAGTAATATTACAACTAAGTAGCTGCCGCCATTGTTGGAATTGTTAAAATTGTTGAAATTCAACTTTTGCGAGATCTCGCAAAAGTCCGTCTTAATTTTTTTTCTCCCATGTCCCCTGCGGGGCTCCGTAGCTCACATGTTAGTCTGCTCCAAGCATTTCCACAAGTCTTCTGTTGTAGTTATTACATAATTTATCATAACATAATTGTTGATGTAGGTTACAAATAAGTCTTATATTGATTTGAATTGAATTCGTTGTGCTATGCTGCTTTGTTCACTGTGGCTTTGCGGGCTAATGTTTGTTGTGTTTTGTAGGAAAACCAGCCTACAAAATGCAGGAATGCGATCCAGACTGGGCCCTTCCTTCCACACTGAGATGACGTTTTTGGTCAAGGAAAACTGAGCTTTTTGAAAAAGCTCTCCAAAGTGGATTAATTTGAAAACGCCGTTTTCATGTCGTTTGCCTGGCCTTCTCCATACTTGGTTGATCTTGGTTTCATCTGTCCAAAGAATATTTTTCCAGAACTTTGCTGGGTTTTTTAGATTTTTTTTTTTTTTAGCCAATTCGTATCTGACCTTTCTATTCTTGAGGCTTATGAGTGGCTTGCACCTTGCAGTGAACCTTCTGTGTTCTCTTTATGGATACCAATACTCCTACCTCCTGGAGAGTGCTGTTCACTTGGTTGGCTGTTGTGAAGGGGTTTCTTTTTACCATGGAAATGAATCTGTGATCATCCCCCACAGTTCTCGTTGGTGGATGCCTAGGACTTTTTGTGTTGCTGAGTTCACCAGTGCTTTCTTTCTTTGTCAGGATGTACCAAACTCTAGATTTTGCCACGCCTTATAGTTTTCTGATCTTTTTTTTTCTTTCCTCTTTTCGCAGTTTAAGGATGGCTTGTTTTTCCACCATGGAGCTGTAGACCACACGTTGTCTGGTCGCAGCAAAATCTTCCAAATGCAAGCATCTGCTTAACTGATAATGACATAACAACAGAATCATTCAATTTGAATGTGGATACCCTTAAATGAAAGCTAAGAGTCTACACTTATGTCCAGATCCATTATACAGCTTTGATTGGAATATGTTTCAGTAAACAGGTTAAAAAAAACTATAACTGTACCTAACTGCATCGGTATTTTACTTCACTATTTATCTTTTAATTCGTTTTTCTTCCTCCAAAAATTATGAAACATAGCACTCTTAAAAGAAAAAGTTTTTCTTCAATCAAACAAAGCCTCTTGTTCTCAGTGATTAAACTTTGTTGTAACTTTGTTGTCTTAACCCTTGCATGTTTGGAGCTGAGGGAGTACTCTGCCAATTGCCAATTGTTACAGCTAGTAATGAGCGTTAATGTTTTTGAAACAAAGGTAATTATTAATGACGTCCCCTGTGGGCTGCTTCTTAATGCAGCACTTATTAACAGCTTTTGGTGGTAATTAGTCCTCTGGGAGAGAGAATGTAGGTCGTTAATAGTTCCCAGAGGATAACACAGCAGGCAGTAATGATGATCCAGGGAATTACAGGTCTTACACATACAACAAAGAAAACTTTGACTACTGAGCTTTCTAAATCTCAAACAGTAGCCAGTTGTCAAAACTTTTGCTGTGGACATTCAGAAATGGGGTTTTTTTCTCAAAGATTTATTTATTGCTTTTCCAACAACATTTTAACCAACAGGAAGGGAGAGTTCTAATAAAATAGAGGAGGAAATTAATTTAAAAAAATTGAGTGTATAATAATAATGTATGTACATCGTATATGAACAGTGTTGGGCAAACCCATAGATATAGTTATACATATTCTCCCATGTAGATCATTCAGATATTATTGCAGAATTTTTTTATATAGATAAATAAAATAAAACAAAGCAAAAACAACTCCCCCCCCCCCCCAAAAAAAACAAAAACAAAAAACAAATAAGGGGAACAGACAGTGCTCCAAAAAACACAGTGAGACATTCAGAAATGGTTAAAAGTATCTGTTACCTCTTAACTTCTTTCTAGTGCTGTCTCAGTGTTTTTACTCTGCTACTGTATGCTAATGTCAGGGATGCATACAGTTCCTCCTCCTCCTCATAACCCGATTCACCTCAAACCCCGCTATATGCCTGTTTTGAACAGGGAGCCTGTGACCACTAGCCTTCCTGTCAGTGTTCAGTTGTGGGGTGACCACAACTGGAGGGCTAGAAGTATTAGGAGGTGGTCATAGGTGGCCATAGCAGAACTACAGGGCTGTTTTGAGGTGAAAGACTGGGAGACACTAAGAACCTAACGGAGAGGATACAATGGTAATCTTATTATTACCTGAGGCCCTCACTGACTCTGTATAAGTCATCCACTGCAGACACTTTATTCACTTTTACTCACTTACAGTTATTTTAAAACTGTGTATATAATGTATATTCTGTGTATTTATTATCTCAGTCTTTATGCACTGTCCTTATCTTCAAAGGCATGCTGCTCTGTTGTATGTTAATTGCCCCTTGGGGATAAATAAAGTACATAAAACTTTTGTTCACAAACTTATTGACTTACCAGTGTTGAAAACCCAATTCTTTGATCTTCGGGCTGAAGGAAGAACAACACTCGGTGTTTTAATGCTCAATCAACAATCTCTTTAATCAGTACAATTCTCTTTATTCCATACAAACACAATACAAACGTCCGGATGGGAGATGTGCATGGGAGGGGGTCCGGCAGATCTCGAAGAGTCTGACCGTTTCACACATTCTTATAGCTTCTTCTCCCCTCCAAAGTCATAAAATCTAAACATGCACTTTCTTTCTCTCCCTCTCAGTGAGCTTCAGTTATGGCTTCCTGTGCAGTATGTTTTGTTCTCCCTAATCAGAGAAATAAGGCCATGATTCTATGCAAACAGAACTTCTTATAAATCAGCAGTATATTGCACCATAAAACAGTGTAATATTCCATTCCTGTTTTTCTCTCGAACCGGGCCGTACAGTCATGACAAAAAAACCCCCAGACTGTTAGGATGCCTGGGTCGTCGACCCAGGGTTTTTGAGTTTATTATATTATTTATACTTCCTAGTTTTTGGTTTCTTTGAGTTCTGTCTTATGGCTTATGTCTCTGTCTTCTTTAGTTGCAGGTGATAGGGGAGACAGAGCATCCCCTTGTCTAGTTCGCGTCTATGTGTATCTTAAGTTCCTATATCCCCGTGTTCAGTCAGTGTTTTGTGTCTGCCCTGTTCCCACGTCTCTGTTCCCTTTGTAGTGCCTGCTTATGAGCCTGTGTCTTTGTTCAGTCTGTGTTATGCGTTTCCTGTTTTACTTTGAAGGTCTGTGTCTTATCTCAGTGTGTTCAGGTTACGCTTCTTTGGTCTCGTCAGTCCTGATTTGTCCCAGCTGTGTTTCCCTCCTGTTACCCATTCCCTGATTGCTCCCTCTGTGTATTTAAGCCCAGTGTTTCTCTGTGTCCGTGTCGCGATCTACTGTTTATTTTGCTGTGTGTTTTGCCTGTCCACCGGTGTAAGTTTATTTTGAGTTTTTCCAGTTATGTCATGTTTGCGTTCAGCATTAAAGCTGTTTTTGTTTAAGTTCTGTCTCCGGAGTCTGCACCTTGGGTCCTCTTCCTGTCTGCACACAGCCACACCTAACACAGACATGGTTAGGAATGTAATCCAAGCTGCTTTATTCTTTTAAACAAATAAAACCGAAAAGAACCCTACTGTCAAAAACAGAGTGGTGTGTGTAATCAGTACCACCAGTAGTGTGTGAACGAATGGATGAGTGGAAAATGATGATAAAAACTCCCTAACACATGTAATAGTGTCAAAAGCAAAAACCAAAACAAACCTAACGCAGCCAAAGTCAACAACCAATTAATTTTATTACATATACATGGGGATTTTCACAGGTCAGCATCCAACATCAAAATCTGCTGGGGCAGTCCCAGCAGTACACATTTAATCACAGACATCAACAACCTTTGTCTCTCAAACTAGGTTCCTGCGGATCCCTCTCTACCTCCTGCCTCCCTATCTCACGTCCTTGCTGCCCACTTCTTCGCACACTGTATTCTCCTTGCTTTGGCTTACCAACTCCTTATCCCACTAACGGCAGCTTTTCTGTCGCCTCTGCTTCTCACATACACCTGTGACCTATTCTCCCAATTCTATGTGTGAATGTTTAGTAGCTTTACCTGTGACCTACTTAAAATTCAAATCAAATCAAATTCAAATTTTATTTGTCACATACACAGTCATACACAGTACGATATGCAGTGAAATGCTTACACAACTGCTCGTGACCTAAAGAAAAAAGAAAAGGCTACGAATAAGATAGGAAATAAATATGAAAATTAAAAAGGGTAAATTTAACTAGGAAGGAATAAAATAAAATAAAATATAAAAATTAAAGTTGAAAAATAAAATAACTGTACAACAAAATACACAGTATAGAACTATATACAAATGTATGAGAAATATAAATATATACACAATAACAGCAGCTGTACAAGTATTAAATGGAAATGCAGAATATAGTGACCAGTGTTGTGCAATCCACATTATGTCTTGTGCAGTGCAAATATGCTTAAAGTGATTTAAGTGATGAAGTGACCAGAATGTTCAGTGTGTGTGTAAATGAATGATGAATATAATGCTTTACTATGGTTAATACAACTAAATCCCCAATAATACGATAATCTATTCTCACACTTGTCAGTAAACATCAGTTTATTTATTACCATTCATCAACATATTAACAGTGTCATGATAATGTTGTTTGGACTTTGTGTAAAGTTATACTTTCCCATATGTAGGACCCAGCAGGAAATAATCTGCTTCAGATTATTGTGTTTTCTGGATAGAGCATGCCGACAGTTGGAAATTCTCCATAGTTTACGTGCACTATACCTACATAGTATATCAGAGTTTGAGCTGACATGTTAAGGACCATAACATTTAATAACGCGCAGCCATTACTTTCTCACATTCTCCAAAAAACAGACTAATGGTACATATTTTCAGACAATCTCTGCAAAGAGATATTTAATAGTGTTGTGTGGTTTGCATATATGTAGTGTCAAGCAGGCTGTAGCCAGTTAATCAGCTAAGTGGTGTTTGTGTATGTATTTAATTATTAGTTTGTTAAAAAAGTGATACCTGGGATCTTAAAACAATAAAAACAAAGGGGAAATGAGCGCAGCACACAGACAAAAATGGGGAACATAAATGTACTGTGAAGAATCAGATAAATTAATCTGATTACATTTTTACTATGAAACCTGCATGAATCCAAACTATCTTACTGATGTTTGAGGGATCTTTCTGTCTGAATGAGTGTTCTTCACCAAGCTGGGAAATGTTTCCTGTTGGAGTCAAATTGTTAAATGTTGCCATCATTGTACTTACATTTGTAAGTCTTGGTTCAAACTATAGGATCAAAGACATGTTTCGGACCCCCTCCCCAGCCTGTTGAATGGTGGGGGAGGCTGTAGTGCTTTATTATAGGCACATGAAGGTTCTGTTTTCTTGTTTAGTAAACTTCCTGCCTTTATGACCCTTTTGTGAGCAGGAGGTCACACACACACACACACACACACACACACACACACACACACACACACACACACACACACACACACACACACACACACACACACACCTAGTGCTTGACACCATAAGGGGGTTTACAATGGGTGTTTGTGTAAACTGTGTGTCACAGAAATAAAAGGCTGCTGTGGGGTGGTGGTTCTTCGAAGTGGTCTGACACCGAAGGCAAAAGGGCTGCTCTGAGATCCTTCCCTTGCTATAGCATGTGAAATCCCGGTTAAGCTGTTTGTCTTGCTTCGTTAACGGGAATAAGTTTCTAAACCAGCGGGGCCTGTGGAAGCGCAGACACAACATTTATTTGGTCCTTCCGAGCCAGAGCCCAGCAAATGGCTTCCACTGAGGAGGGAGAGACGCCGACGCCGCAGTCTGCTAGCAGCCAGGACGTCCGAGATGCTTGATGAAAGCCCCGGTATTTAATTTGTGGCCAGGCCGGTGAGTTAACGTCTGACCTCCCCTCAGGTTGGAGGCTGATTGACGGCATCCAGAGACTCTCCCTGTGAACGAGAAGCAACACAACAGTAAGTAAAGAGAGAGGGCCTTATTCGTCACCGTGACCATGCGATTAAACGCATGTACGGCAGCGCGCTAGCTGTGCATGCAGACGCAAGCTACCTGGTTTCCCCACCAGTTTTTTAAGGAGGTCTGGTTTCTCCGCAAGTTTTTTTAAGCAGGGTTCTCCGCAATTAGGGCCGTTGAGTTTTTAAGGATGGTTTCTCCTCTGCTGTAAGGGAGATCATAGGCCTATTTTGTGTGTGTGTGCGGGATGTGAGTGAGTACAGACCAGACGTGTTCTGTGTGTGGCTGAAAGTTGTCTTGAAATGGGGAATAAACTGAGTAAGTCTGCCTTGAAAGGGGATGGAATACATTGAAAGTATTCACCGGGCAGCACGTAGTATGTAGGTCATTGAAGGAAGAAAATAAGTGCGCAAAGCAGGTGAATGTGTCTGATGTCAGTGTGTGTGTGCGTGCTCCAGAAGAGTGTGTGTGAAGCGATCTCCAACTGGGGAAGAGGTGAGTCTGCAGGTCACCTTCTACTCCAGTGGACACAAACGAAAGAAAATAGTTGCGTTGTTGATGAAAACAAGCAACAATAATATGCAGAGTGTTTGGTGTTTCTCAGCCTAAAACAACCACAATCAGAACAGGAAGAGCTAGACAGTGTTGTCAGGAACAGTCGCAAAGTGAGTTCCTGTCTGAAAGGATTTAGCGAAGTAATCTAGTCTCAATTCTTTTTCTTTTTGAAATGGCATCATATTGCTGAGGGTGGAAACGAAATGCGACGATAGATTCCACAATCAGCAATGAATGAATGAATAATGAATGAAAAAATGGGGAACTGACTGGACTGGTAAAAGCTGACAAAAGTTGACTGACTTAACACCACTATGCAAGGTTACCCCCACCCAGATGTGACAAAGGGGTGGATTTATGGGTGTGTGTCTTTTGTTGCAGGAGAAGGAGGAGACCAGAGGAGGAAACTTTGAGTCACATGACAAAGTGTGAGCTCTGTAAATTTAACCTTTTAGCTGTAATTTTTCTGGGTGTCTGAATTTACCAAATAAGCTGAAACTCTTACAGTTTCATCAGTGATAGTCGAAAACTATCCTGGATTTCACAGAGATAACTGGAACTGTTTATATTTAGTTTTTGTTGATCTTCTCTTGTGATACAAAACAGAAGACACACACACACACACACACACACACACACACACACTGTTAAAATGAAAAAATATAAGTCATGTATATCCTATGTTTATGTTTCATATTAGCGTCATTGGTCTAACTATAATAAGGAATATTATTTGTTCAGACTCTAAAGGTTCATTGTGCAATTAGTTTGAAACTAGGACACTTTACTTGCAGAATTAACTCTCGCTAATAAGACATGAAATGATCTCAGCAGAGGAAAAGAGTCCCAGCTGGACTGATTTTCTCTGGAGTGGCTGTAGTCACTAATGAGTGCCGTCACTGCAGCTCAAAGAAACAAGCACTCGGCCCTCAGTGACTTATTTGCTCCTTGTTTGTTGCTGAAACCGAAGTTTTGGAAAAAGCGTCAAACTGTTTAACAAGCTTACAAAATAATCACAATGACTTAGTAAACTGAAGGCTGACCCTCAAAAGCTTTACAACAATTTGTGCCACAGTAAAAGTAATGACTGTGTGTGTCAATATCTACCTTCCTGTGTAGATGACACCTAGAGACTCTGATCTATGCAGTTATCACCTCTTGTCTGGGTTATTGCAATCCTCTGTTGATTCGGATTAGCCAGTCCTTCCTCTTTCGTCAACAGCTGGTACAAAACGCTGCTGCACGATTTTTAACTGGTACAAGCAAACGAGGGCACATAACTCCGGTTTTAGTGTCGCTTCATTGGTTCCTCGTTAAGTTTTGAATCCATTTTAAAATTATTTGATTTGTTTTTAAATGTCTTAATCGTATTTGTCTGTGCTGTTTCACCATCACATGCCATCACATGCTCTAAAGATCAGCTAACCAGGTGCTTTTGACTGTCTCAAAGACATTTTACAAATCCAGAGGATCCTTTGAAGTTCTCGCTCCTAAACTGTAGAATAACCTGCCTCTGGAGGTCGGGCAGGCTCCAGCCCCTGCTTTTTTTTTTTTTTTTAACTCACTTAAAAATACATGTTTTCTCCTTGACTTTTTACCCAGTGTGAGTTGTAATCTGTGTTAAACTTTTTAACCCTTGTATGTACCTTAGTGATTCCTGAGATCAGGGACAAAACAGGTTTTAATTTTCTAAAATATATTTTTTGATTTTTCAAAAAGATATGGGAGGAAAATATATGGTTCTTCAAAACAGAAAAGTAAACAAAAACTCCATATTATGGAGTTGACAACGTCTGACGGTGGTGACAAACTAGTAGAAAACAAGATATTATTTCTTTCAAAATGACCATTAAACCTTAACAACCTTTGTAATATCACAAGACGCATCATAACAATTCTGTTTTTGCACACGTCAAGTTCTGCATCTTAATAGTTCACCAGCAAGCAGCCGCCTGCTGCTGATTCCTAAAGTTCTCTGTGGTTGTGTTTAGACGCTGCTGGACTTTCTCTCCTTTCGTCTCTGTGCTTGTTTCCAAAACCTTCTCTTCTGACTTTTTTCTCTTCCTTTCAGATCACTGATGTTCTTTATTTTTCTCTTTTTCACTCTTTTTCTCCATCTTTCACTTTATGAGAAACTCTTTCTTCAACTCAGGCTGGCTGTTAATGTTTTCTCTCCTTCTTTTTTAAATATCATTGTTCGTTCTCTTCCGTTCCTCTGACAGCTTCCCCTTTGCTATTCTAGCCTGAAATGTACCATTTTGTAATTACTATAATTTTTCTGAAGCATGTGCATTTATACAGATTAAGGATGAATATTCACAACACAATTATGCATTAAGCAATAGAGATGCTATCCGGTCTTTAAGTTTGATGTCATTAGCTGTTTCCAGGTCCAAACTCCGCTGCAGGTCCCAAAGTCAAAGGAGCTCTGCAGCATTACTGAGAGTTACAAACTGTCTAAATTCTTTCATCTTTAATAAAATGATCAGTGTGGCTGTTTTACCAGGTGTAACATCCAGGCATCCATGAAAACAGAATATATGAAATTTAACAGTTAGAAGTTAGATTGTTTCCACCTGAGCATGATACACCAGCTCTGCTGCCACCTCCAACATAAATGAAGACAGAAAACTAAACAGCAGTGACGTTTGTAGGGTTACTGAAGTTGGGCTAGCTGCTATATAATGATGTGCTACGTGATTGCTAGCGACACAGCTATGTTAGCATAAACACAGTGAAGCTGGAGGATGAAAGCTAACTTTTTTCCACTTGATAAAGGTTAACGTGAGGGTTCCCGATGGTTAGGCTGACAGTGATCACTGACAAGCGGATACAGCAGACACGAGAACCAGCGAGAGAAACCAGAAAGCACAACTCTAACAAAGAAACCAAAACAAAATGATAAATAATATAAAAATCAGTTCAATAATAACGCAAAACTGAAAACTCTGGGTTGATGACCCAGGCACCCTAAGAAATTCAGACAAAAAATTTCATGGTACTGGGTCTGCGACGCAGTGTTGTGCGCATTTTAGTTTTATTTCGCTGGTTTTTTTTTTGTATTTTTCTCCATGTTTCCTGTTTTATTTTGAAGGAATCTTGTGTTCTTTGTTCATTGTATTTAGTTTCTGTGAAGTTGGACCCTTTACACACGTACAAGACACGGACGTGGTGACAGCACTTCTTTATTTTGACATTAGGTTTTAGTGTGATTTTACAATGGAACAAAGACAGTCCCGCTCCGCTGTCATGGCCGCTCTCCTTCCCCTCCGACAGTCACTGTGAACATATAAAGAGTCACATTCACATTCCAGCACACCTGTTCACCCCGCCCCTGCGCTGCTTCGGGAGCTCATTGCGTCACCCTCCTCTGCAGCTGGCCAGAGACCACACCCACGCCACAGTTTCACTTCCCCTGTCCCGTCATTCATGTGTATCAGCTGTTTCCTCATATGTTTTCACTCCCCCTAATCATCCTAGTGTGTATTTAGTCAGTGTGTATTGTCAGGATGTCTGTTATCCTCACCACAGTCTGTCGTAGTGATTCGTAGTGTGTCATAGTTTTTTCATAGTTTTCATGCTCATCATCTGCCACCAGACAAATAAAGGCTTGCCTCTCCATTCATCTGCTGTTGGCTCCTGTTTCAAAAAGCTTCCAACTGCTGGCCTCTGCAGAAGCCAGCACCAAACAGTGTTGGGCAAGTTACTTTGAAAAAGTTATTAATTATAGTTACTAGTTACTTCTTCAAAAAAGTAACTGAGTTAGTAACTGAGTTACAAGATTCTAAAAAGTAATTAATTACTTCAAAAGTAACTATTATGTTACTTTAAAAAATGTTTAACCCTCTGGGGTCCAGGGTATAATTGGCCATTTTTAACTACGTCTGATGTTTCCTCCACATTTCACCTTTAAAAACTATTTATTTGCCTTGTTTGGTCTCATTCTTTTCAGCACAGCCTCACGTGTCTGAATTTACAGCTTTGTTTTCATTTTGACTGTACTAACACAACTGATCTAAAATCAGACAAAAAACATAAAATCCGAGTAGAAAAAGTGATATTTTTTACTGTAACTTGTGCCACTCCAGATATTTCTGTCCACTATAAAGCAGAACATCACAGCCTGATACCTGCAGGTCTGACAGCAGCAGGTGTATCACTCCTGTTTCTACCTGGAGACAGCAGTCGCCTCAATGTTCTGACACACAACACAAAACTATCCACAACACTACACACTAACTACACAAGACAACACATTAACTACACACTGCAAACACGCTAAACGTCACAAATTTCTCACATCTCAAAACTCGCTCTCTCTTTTTCTCTCTCTCGCTCTCTCTCGCCGTCACTCCTAAATCTTCCGCCTCTTCCTAAACAACCAAACGTCATGTTGCCAAATCATTTTTTGATTGGTCGACATGTTACATTTTTCCACCAACACAAACGGGCTGTTTTATGTTTTGTTTTTTTATTTCTTGCTCATAAGCAGAGCGTGCTCGCTGCGCTGTCCTTAGACAGTAAACATGAAACTATTGAGGAAAAAACGCAGCGTATATATTGTTTATCATGACTCTGGTTTTACGTGGCCGATCAACACAGTTTATAAACTGGTATATGTCACCTTGTTGCTTTGTCTTTAAGTGGTCATGTGATTGACCACGACTACTTTATTCTTCCTCAGTCAAACAGCAGCACTCATGTGATTGTTTTGCCCCCTGAGATCCAGGTGTTGTGCCAGACAGTGATCATGATTACCGCGGGAGCGCAGCTGCTTAAAGCCGTAGCGTCCAGATTACTTACAGCTACTTCCGTGCAACTGATATAAGTTGCGGTAAGCTGAACACAGCTTCAACCGTCTGTTTGTTGAAAAATAGTAACGGAGCGCAATTTCTTGTTGGTAACAGTAACGGCTTTGTAACGATAGGAATAGTAATTAGTTAGATTACTCGTTACTGAAAAAAGTAACGCCGTTATTCCCATCGCTGCAAACAACTGAGTTATTTTTACACATCGGCCAGCATCTGGCCAATCCACCACCTTTCATTGTTTATACCACACAAAAAAACAAAACAACAAACAAACAAACAAAAAAAACATCGGTCCATAAAAAAGAGAAATCACAGTCCAGCTATGCATGTTGCCATATAATTTTTTGATTGGTTGACATGATACATTTTAACACGCATAGCAGAGAGTGTATGCTAGAAAATGCATTTTTTTTCCTGCAGGAAATGCGACAATAGTATTTAGGAAGAAACACAGCTTACATTTTTCATAACTGCTCTGGTGTTACATGGCCTATCAACACAATTTGAAACCGGTATGTAGTTTGAAGTCTGCACTTTAACACAAAGTGAAATGGAGACTCTGGGTCACTGCATCTTGTTGCAGTGTTGTCTTAAATTGGTCATGTGAATTGCAACCGTCGACCCCAGAGGGTTAAATCAGTGCTGCCTCCTACTCTTTGCCAGTTCATCCTGCTACATTTGGTAGTAACTCTTTTGTTCTCAGCATATACTATTATATATTGTACATATATTTATTAGTTTCAGATGTAGCCATTCTTGTATTTTGCTTGTTTACATTATTGTATTTTGCACAACTCTGTTGCTTGTGAAGCTCGCACACAAGAATTTCACTCACATGTGCTGTACCAATGTACCTGCACATGTGATGTGACAATAAAAGTGATTTGATTTGATATGCTCATTTCACCCGTGTCTACCGTTGCCTCTTTGTGTCTTCTCCTCCTGCCCTGTTACTCTCCAGTGCTGGTTCAGGTTGCTTCCACTTCTAAGGTCTGTTTACAGCAAAGGTTTCAATATTCATCAGAATCAGAATCAGAATCAGAATCAGAATGGGTTTATTGCCAGATGTTGAGGTTTACAACATTAGGAAATTGCTGCGGTGCTTCAGTGCAGACAATAAGAATTAAAGTGCTATGTAGAAAGAAAGATATGTGCATGAGATATACATGAGAATAAGAATTATGAGTGCTACGTAGAAAGGTATATACATGAGTGCAGGTGGTGATCAGTGCCAAACATGAAATGATGCAGTGACACAGCGTAGGGTCATGTGTTAGTGGCGGGGACAATCATGTGGTTATTATTCATGTGTTCAACAGCAGAGGGGAAGAAACTGTTCTTGTGGCGAGAGGTTCTGGTGCGAATGGACCGGAGCCTCCTGCCTGAGGGGAGCAGGTCAAACAGACTGTGTCCAGGGTGAGAAGGGTCAGCTGAGATCCGAGCTGCACGCCGCAGTGTCCTAGAGGTGTACAGGTCCTGCAGAGATGGGAGTCTGCAGCCAATCACCTTCTCAGCAGAGCGCACAACACGCTGCAGTCTCTGTTTGTCCCTGATAGTGGCTCCAGCGTACCACACGGTGATGGAGGAGGTGAGGATGGACTCGATGATTGCAGTGTAGAACTGCATCATCGTCCGTGTTGGCAGGTTGAATTTCTTCAGCTGCCTCAGGAAGTACATCCTCTGCTGGGCTTTCTTGATGACGGAGGTGATGGTGGGCTCCCACTTCAGGTCCTGAGTGATGGTGGTACCCAGGAAGCGGAATGAGTCCACAGAGGTGATGGGGGTGTCAGTCAGGATGATGGGGGGGAGTGGGGCTGTGTGCTTCCTGAAGTCCACAATAATCTCCACTGTCTTCTGGGCATTCAGCACCAGGTTGTTGTGGCTGCACCAAGACACCAGACGTTCAACCTCCCTCCTGTAGGCAGACTCGTCCCCGTCCGAGATGAGCCCAATGACGGTGGTGTCATCTGCGAACTTGATTAGTTTGACAGACTGGTGGGTGGAGGTGCAGCAGTTGGTGTACAGGGAGAAGAGCAGAGGAGAAAGAACACAGCCCTGAGGGGAGCCGGTGCTGATGGTCCGGGAGTCCGAGACATTCTTTCCCAGCCTCACGTGCTGCTTCCTGTCCGTCAGGAAGTCAGTGATCCACCGGCAGATGGGATCAGGCACATTCATCTGGGAAAGCTTGCCTCGGAGATGGTCTGGAAGGATGGTGTTGAAGGCAGAGCTGAAGTCCACAAACAGGATCCTGGCGTAGGTTCCTGGGGAGTCCAGATGCTGCAGGATGAAGTGTAGGGCCATGTTGATGGCGTCGTCTACAGACCTGTTGGCTCTATATGCAAACTGCAGGGGGTCCAGGAGGGGGGCCGTGAGGGTCTTGAGATGGGAGAGAACTAGGCTCTCAAATGACTTCATCCCGCTTATCTGTCTGCCCTCCTGCCCATCGTGCCTCCCCTGGACCCCCTCTGGAATCTCTGGAACAGGACCTGCGTCCAATCTGTACATAACACACTCCCACCAACTCCACGACAATCAGTACTCATCTTTAGCCATTTCCTTGCCTTCTTGTCCAGTAACCCCTCTTTCCTTTGTTGCAGAGTTGCTGCTCCATCATTCCCTCTGTTGCCCGTCACTAATCATTCTCCAGCAGCAATCTCTGATGATCCCTTGCCCTGGCGATGCTTGTCATCTGAAGTTGTGTTGTGATTCTGAGCTCAAGTTTGTGAGTAAATAAATTATTGTAAATAGTCATTTGCATGTTATGAGTCTGCATTTGGGTCCAAAAACTTTATATGAATCTCTGGTTCATTACATGTTGCTTTCTATTGCAAGCTTTGAGTGACTGATTCTGGAGCCAGAATCAAATGGCCATGCAAGGAACTGCAGTTTGTGGCACTTCAGGCACAGAGCTTATTGGTTGTATCCAGGATGGAGGCTGATGTTTCAGTGGTAAACATGAATGAGAAACGATCTGCAAATTAATAAAAGCACAGCACAGTTTCCTCAAACAGTCAGAGCAACTTCAGCACGCAGACGAGAAGGCAGAAGGATAAGAAGATAAAAAAGTATAATTCAAGCTTTTCGAGTTTTTGATCATTAGACATTGTCTGTCATTCTCTTCTTTGATTCCAGATCTTGTGGTGTATTAATTCAAAGCTTTTTAAAAAATCTTTTATTACATTTTACTAAAACATGTATCTATGAATCTAAAAGCTTTGTCTGGTTTGTGTTACCTGTTTCTTGGGTTTTGATGTGTTTTGCAGAAACGAGCTGCTGTGGATGGAGAACCTAACAATGGCGACTCCTCTCAAACAGCCGATTGTGTTTGAACTTGAAGGCTTCTATATACCTCCAGGGTTTGGCCCTTTACTGTTCTTCCTGGCTCTGTTTACCTACATGTTGGTGTTGCTGGGCAATGGTGTCATAGTATCCGTGATTGTTATTGACAAGAACCTGCACAGACCCATGTTTGTAATGGTGTGCCACCTGCTAGTCTGTGATCTTTTGGGGTCCACAGCTGTGCTGCCTGGTCTCATGATGCACTTCTTGATGGGGCAGAAGAGGATTGCATACATCCCAGCCATTGCCCAGGCCTTTTCTGTGCACACATATGGGCTAGCAGTGCAGGCTATTCTGGGTGCGATGGCCTACGACAGGTAATAAAACTATCAGCTCAACGTAAAAATCAAAGAAAAAAGAAAATCGAACTTTCCTTTTTGATGCTGCTGTTTGAATTGATAATGGATTATGTCTCCAACCTTTAGCTGTATGTCAGCATTGTGTTCTTTTCGTCTGTTCTTCTTCTGTTTTTATCTTCTTTTTGTTTGTAGAATTGTAAGAAAAAGTTTTTTTTTCCAAAGAAATGAGAAAGTACAGGATTTTGAAAAGACTTTAATTTTTTTTTTCATTAACAAAACTTCTAAATTAAAACCTACTACATATCTTTTAGTATAAATGCCCCTTCTATTTCTCTGTGCAGGTACATTGCAGTCTGTGAGCCTCTCAGGTATCACGCTATCATGACCTCGGCTTGGCTGCACTCCTGCTGCGCCCTGGCCTGGTTGCTTGCTCTGCTGCCTATTGCTGTGCTCTTCAGCTTCCACATGAATGTCCCATTGTGTGGCAGAGTCATTCTGCATGTTTACTGCAGCAACCGGGGTATCCTAGGCCTGGCCTGCATTCCCACACCTGCCAGTGACATCTATGGTCAGTCCTAAGTGTATGCAGTAGATGGTTGAACATTTTATCAGCTTCAAATCAGCTTGATTCATAGCCTTAGTTTCACAGTTAAATTTTTTTTCTCTCCCTCAATAGTTAAAATGATGAGTGCAGTATTGCAAACCATTGTCTCCACTTTATACTGTTGTACAAGCAACTTCTGTGTTTTGTTGGATTTTTAGAGAAAGGAATTAAACTGATTGTGTTGTCATGTTTTTTTTTTAAAGAAAAGCTTGTCCCCACAGTGAGATCTCAAGCATTTATTAGCTGTTTTTTCCAGATATAAACAGATTTTAACTGAGGGAACAATTAAACCACATGGGTATGGGGACATGTAATACTTGATTGAAAGGACAGTTGTCTCTTTTTATTCGGTAGGTCTGGCCATGACCTGGACTGTGAGTACAGGGATCTTCCTTATCATTGCTTTTTCCTACATCAGGATCCTGCAAGTATCTCTAAAACACAGCAGAATCGACACCAGCATCCGCAGCAAGGCCTTTCAAACCTGTGCTTCTCACCTCGTCGTGTACGTGCTCTACCAAATAGCCTCAGTGATCATAATTGTGAGTTACAGGTTTCCTTCAGTGTCTGAAAACCTAAAGAAATTCTTTAGCATTCTGTTCATCATCGTTCCACCAGCCATCAACCCCATTATCTACGGACTGGTCAGTAAAGAGTTACGCAGCAGCATCATTAAACACTTCACAATCTAGTGCAGTGTAAATGTTCCAAAAATACTGGATACTCATACAAGCCCAACAAAGTTTTTTAATATTATTGATATTATTAATTAATATTTATTTATTAATTGTTGTTGTGATTTATATATAAATGATACCAAATTGTATTAATGTCAAGATGAATGGACCCAAACTCCTGTAATTTCAGAATGAATGACCTGATTTGTCTTCCTTTCTACATCTATGAAAAAAAGTGAATGTCTTAATGCCTCAAGGAAGTTAATTACTTTAGAATAGAATAGCCCTTTATTGTCATTGTACATGTACAGTGAAATTATGGGTGCTACACTCTGCAGGAGTATAAAAAATACATAAATAGGAATAAATAGCAAACAGAAAAGACATATAGAGTCTAGAGGAATACATATACAAAACATAGAAAGGCACACAGTGGAGAGCAAAGTGCTTGGAAGTAGTGCAAAGACAAGACTTGGTCTGAATAGAGTCATGTAGGGTTAATCTGACCATGGCTCAGATTAACGTGGGTGGGCAGGGCTGGGGTGTGGGGGAATAGTGTTTGTTAACAGTCTGAATGACCAAGGGGAAGAAGCTGTTAGTGAGTCTGGAGGTGTAGGACCTGATTGACCTGAGGCACAGACCAGAGAGCAGCGGGTCAAACAGGTGGTGGGCGGGTTCACCTGTGAGGGCCCTGGTTTACCTGAGACAGGAGGATCTGGCAATGGCCTCCAGGGTGGCAGAGAGCAGCCAATCATTTTTTGGGTTGTGTTAGTTACCCTCTGCGCAGCCTTCCTGTTCCCATTAGTGTCCCCTGCATACCATACAGACACACTGCGTACACACAGAATTAAAATAAATGGAAACTGAGAATCTACAATGAAGCACTTGTGTAATTTTCAACAGGTTTTGCTGGGATTGTGTCAGAGAGGTCAACCTGGGTTTTCTGGTTGACTTCGTACTGGCCTCGTGGAACCACTTTCTACTTTCCAGGAGTTAAACACCTCCACACAAAAGTCACTGACGCTAGTGTGGGTTTAGACTTCGCTTTATATGGCAGGTGTGAAACTGTAACAACAAAATACAGTGTATATGAGTGACAAACTAAAATAGTTACTTAACAAGCGGCATGACCATGTGCTTATGCTGACAGCCAATAACTGCCTACAAAGGGGTATTTATTATTTTCTTCTTTTTTTTTGGGTTGTATGGAAGCCCCAAACGCAATTTCATTGTTCTTGACAATGACAATAAATAAATAAATACCTAAATACCTAAACCATAAATTAGCCTGCGTAATACAGCATGTAAGTAACTGCCATTAATTGACATAAAGTGCCAAGCAATAATGCATACTCACAGGGAATGTCTTTTTATGAACCTTTCACAACACATGTTAAGTCGATTGTCTGAGTTTTTCTGACACGTCTCCTGTCCGCATGGGCCATGCCTTTCTCTTAAAGGGTCAGCACACTAACCACCATGCTGAACAAAAAATGTACAAAATTGACAATAGTCAGAACAGACTTAAAATGCTATAAGATTTGTGTATATAGCAGGTGAGGACAAGCAGAGGGTGTGACAGAGGAGGATGCTTAAGGTGGTGTAAGATGGAGGCAGAGGATCTGCTGTGATGAACTGTAAAAGGAGCAGCTGGAAGAATTAGAATTTTGGTTCATGCTAATTAACTACACAAAAGTTTTATGATGACATGATGATTGAGAAGTATCTAGTTAGAACGTAGCTTTCAGTAAACAAGCAGAGCAGAATGTTTAACTTAAAAAAGTGCAACATATGACGAACACGAGGGTAGTTGAGATAACAAGCAGAGGATTAAATGTCATTTTCTGTTTAAATGAGGTCAAAAAAGTTTATTCAATGAGGAACATCCAAGGCAATCAAAAAAGTGGTAACTATTGGGTGAAATGCCATTCGTGTTTCTCCATCATGCAGTCTTTTGGCTTTCATGCCTCCTTTAATAATAATAATAATAATAATACATTTTATTTAAAAATAGCGCCTTTCAAAGTACCCAAGGACACTGTACAACAGATAAAAACACAGAAACTGGAAATATACACAATAATAAGAATAACAGATAAAAGTTAGAGCATACAGAGGTTTAAACATAAGCAATTTTAAACAGATGAGTTTTGAGGGTGCACTTAAAAAGAGGGAATGATAATATTGTTATAATATTATATTATTATAATATTTCTGAGGTCAGGGGGTAAGGAATTCCAAAGTCGAGGGGCAGAGCAACTAAAAGCCCCGCCCCCCATTGCAATCAGACGAGCGGAAGGAACAGAGAGAGAAAGAGAAGATGAAGATCTGAGGCACCGGGATGGGAAGTTCATCTGTACTAAATCGGAGAGGTATGGTGGAGTGAGAGAATGAATAGCCTTAAATGTATAAAGGATTACTTTAAAATGGATGCGAAATTTAACCGGGAGCCAGTGAAGCTGCTTCAGGATGGGGGAGATGTGGTGGGTAGAGGAAGTCCTAGTAATAATACGGGCAGCAGAGTTCTGGACACGTTGCAGCTTGTTAATAGATTTTTGTGTAAGGCCAAATAATAGTGAGTTACAGTAATCAATTCGAGAGATAACAAGATTATGGGCGAGAATGGCAGTGGCATGAGGAGTGAGGAAGAGGCGGAGGCGATTGATATTACGGAGTTGAAAATATGCTGCACGTGTGACATTACTGATATGTGAATTAAAGGATAATGTGCTATCGAGAATGACACCCAAGCTTTTCACAGAGGGAGAGACAGGGACCAGCCAATTATTGATGGTGAGAGAGAAATTGTTAATTCTGGATAGCAGTCTTTTAGTGCCGACCAGGAGAAGTTCTGATTTTTTGCTGTTGAGTTTAAGGAAGTTGGAGGAGAACCAGGAATTGAGTTCAGCTAAGCAGAGGATAAGGGAGGGTGGAGGAAGAGTAGAATCGGGTTTGGTAGAGAGATAGAGCTGGGTGTCATCGGTGTAGCAGTGGAACTGAATATTATATTTACGAAAAATATGTCCGAGTTGAAGAAGGTAAAGGATGAAAAGAAGGGGCCCGAGGACAGATCCCTGCGGCACCCCAGTAGATAGAGGAGAAGGCTGAGAAGTGAAGGATTTTAATTGAATGAACTGAGTGCAGTCAGACAGGTATGATTTAAACCAGGCTAATGGAGTATGAGAGAGACAAATAGAAGCTAATCTGCTAAGAAGAATGGGATGGGAGATGGTGTCAAAGGCTGCACTCAGATCAAGGAGAATAAGGATGGAGAGGAGACCAGAATCAGCTGCCATAAGAAGGTCGTTTGTCATTTTTATAAGAGCAGTTTCGGTGCTATGCAGAGGACGGAAGCCAGACTGGAACTGTTCGTAAAGGTTATTATCAGTTAGGTGTACTGTAGATGGACTTGTGAAGCAACTATTTTTTTAAGAATTTTTGAGAGGAATGGTAGATTGGAGATAGGACGGAAATTGTTAAAGTTGTTGGGATCTAGACCTGTTTTTTTCAGGATTGGGGTAATAGCAGCAACTTTGAAGGAAGCAGGAACAGTTCCAGTGGTGAGTGAATAATAGCAGATATGAGGGGAAGGAGAGGGGGTAAACAGGCTTTGACAAGGACAGTGGGGATAGGATCAAGCTGGCAGGTAGAAGGCTTTAATTTGTGGATGAGATCAGCAATATCAGTTAAAGACGGAAGTTGAAAAACAGAGAGGAAGTGAGAAGGGGGTGGAGTTAAGACAGAGGAGCTACATGGAGCATTAGGGTCCAAGTCTAGGTGTATTTTATGAATTTTTTCAGTGAAGAATAGCATTAGAGCATCGCAGAAGTTAGATGAATAGAGATGAGCGGGCAGAGAATCAGGTGGCCTGTTAAAGGAGTTGAATAATGAGAATAGGGTCTTGGTGGAGTTCTCACTTGAGCAGAAAATGGTAGAATAATAGGCAGATTTGGTTTGACTGATACATTCCTGATAAAACAGAACATGGTTATTAAACATACCCTTATGAATAGTAAGGCCAATTTTCTTATAAAGACGTTCAAGCTGTCGGCCTTCAGCTTTCAATAGTCGGAGTTCAGGTGTGTACCAGGGCGCAGAGCGAGAAAAGAGTACAGTTCTGGTTTTTTGTGGAGCAAGAGAATTCAAAATACTACTGAGGCTATGATTATAATAAAATACTAGATCCTCTTGAATAGCCAGATTGTTAAGAGACAAGCAGCTAGAGAGGGCAGAAGAAAGGATATCAAGATTTATATTCTTGACATTCCGGAAAGAAATAATACGGGGATTGTTAATTACAGAGAAAGTCATGTGAACATTAAAGGAGAGAAGTAGATGATCCGAAATTAGCAGCTCGTCAGCTGTACAGATGGAGGGGGTAAGTCCAGAACAACAGACTAGGTCCAAAGTATGGCCCTTAGTGTGGGTAGGGAAGTTTATGTATTGTTTAAGGCTGAAGCTATCAAAGCAGGATAAAAGGTCCTTTAGTCAAGAGATGATGTGAATCCTGTTTGAAGCTTTGTGCATTGCCCTTTGTTTTACTTTTCCCCCTCAATTTCACTTTTAGTCAGTGGTTAGGTTTAGGTTAACCATCTTCATATCTACCAAGTCACTGGTGAACAATATGGGACAGGTTAGGGCCGCATCTTCTCTCAAAGGATTTCCATTTGGATTTACAAAATATAAGAAATTCTGCATTAGGAATTAGATCATTATGCACTTTTTTGTACATATCTGTTTTGATTTGATATGTTTCAAATGAGCAATTTTCTGAAGGTTTTGTTGTTTAATCAAACGTTAAAGTCATTATATGCATTACTGTACTGAAAAGTTGAAATTCTCCTGAAAGATAACAAAGGCAAATGTATAATGTCATAGTGTCCTAGAGTGTACAGTTGTTTTAAAATCAGTTTTTCTGCTCAAGTTATTTAAATCCTTGTGAAATAACAAGAAAACAATCACCTTCATGTTTCACGTTGTGCAACAGCTAAAATAAATCAGCTCCTCTTTTGGTGATCAGTTTGCCTCCAGTGTCTCATTTGAATCCACTCCAACACACATAGGCTACATTCACACTGCAGGTCTTAACATTTAGAGCTCAATTCCGATATGTTGATCAAATCTGATTTTTTTTTGTCTGCTTGTTCACGCTATAAATAAAATGTGACAGCATGTGACGCTCTACTGTGAACCCTCAAAACAGCCTGCATGCACAAAAGACGACTGTGGCAAGCCATTAGTGCCAAATATCGCCACTTTTGTAACTCGTTTGGTTAAGAAATTGCGTAAAAAACGCTGTTTATCCTGACAGAATGCTGTTTTTATCTCTCTTTGAACGCCACTTTTTACGTCACTCAGCAGAAAACGCCGTTCAAAGATACATAAAAACTGTGTTTTTAACGACGTTCTGTGTCAGCTGTAACGGCGTTTAAAAGAAGAAGTGCAGACCACGCTAATGCATCACAGATTCACCTTGCTGCTAAGTGATTGCCTATGCGGTACCACTGTTTATCACAGTATTTACTTGTATTATAATCCCACTATGCATATTTTGTTTTCAAATTCCATTGCAGTTTATTTCACACCTCAAACATTTAATAAACAATTAAGCAAATACAAGTAAACTGCAATAAATTACAGGCAGCAATAAAATGCAGTACTAATTCTGTTACGCTACATCCACACATGTGGACGAGGAATACAGAGTTCGTCACACAACGTCAAAGGTATGTGCCTTTTTCACGTCTTTCTGTGCGCCACATGATTGTTTACATGAGATTAATTGCACAATGACAGATAGAGACAAAAAAAAAGCGTTTTGAATAACTAAACAGCGTTTTTTACGCCATTTCTTAACCAAACGTGTTAGAAAAGTGGCGATATTTGGCACTAATAGCTTGCTAAAGAAGAGTTCACTCACATGCGTGAGTTCACTCACACGCGCTGTTTAGACCCAGACCAAACAGTATTGTTTGACTGATGGCCCTTAATATAAAGACTCGTGTCGGACTTTATGTTTCCCAATTTTGCTTATAAAGTTATTTTGTTCTTTACATATGGCCTAATAATTATCATTATTGCTGTTTTAGAGAGGATGGGTGCTTCAAACGATAGCTGCAGATTTCTGTCAGAATCTGCAGATTATACAGTACAAATAAAATGTTCACGTTTCTCCAAGGTTGTCTTCCCAACAGTTTCACCGGATGGCCAGGAAGTGTTCGGAATGTCTTCTCGGGTGCTTCTCCGGCGCTGATAATTGGCGTCTGTCTTGCGTCAGTGATGTAAAAGACGGATTTAATGCGACATGACCGTTCAAACAGCAGTCGCTTTCTAAAACATTGGATATGTATCGGATTCAGTACCACATACGAAAGTGACCTAGATTGGATTTGAAAATATCAGATTTGTGCCGTTCACACTGTCACACCATGATTGGATATGGGTCGCATAGGGTTAAAAAAGTCGGATTTGATGCACTTTCGCCTGCAGTGTGAACATAGCCATAGATGCAGGTAACAGCCTCCCCAGTCATCACTGACTCTGTAGATTGTTATGTCGCCGAGATGGAAGTCTAGGGGAGGGTGTATGGAGCAGCAAAGAATCAAGCTGCGAGAGAAAGAAGTGAAACAGTGCAGAAGTGGTTCAATTGTAAACGTTATTCTTAACACAAAGAGAAGGCAACATCGCTATAATACCAAAATGAAGAGAAAAACCACAACACATTAACCTAACAACTTTTATGCTCGTTTCAAGCGAGGGATCCCCACAACCACAGCCAAAACAGACATGACGCCAGACCACCAACCTCTGACTTTCTCCCCCACCGATGTAGGAGCGGTGCTGAGCAGGATCAACGTCCACAAGGCTGCAGGTCCTGATGGCATCCCCGGGCGTGTTCTCAGAGCGTGTTCTGGGGAGCTTGCAGGAGTGCTGACAGACATATTCAATCTGTCCTTGGCCCACGCTGTGGTACCGGCCTGCTTCAAATCCACCTCCATCGTCCCGATACCCAAAAACTCCAACCCATCTAGCCTCAATGACTACCGCCCAGTAGCACTCACCCCCATCATCACTAAGTGCTTAGAGCAGCTGGTCCTAGCACACTTCAAATCCTGTCTCCCCCCCACCCTGGACCCCCACCAATTCGCATACCGCCAGAACAGGAGCACAGAGGATGCAGTCTCCATCGCACTGCACTCTGTCCTCTCACACCTTGACAACAACAACACCTACGCCAGAATGCTGTTTACAGTGGGGCAAAAAAGTATTTAGTCAGCCACCGATTGTGCAAGTTCCCCCACTTAAAATGATGACAGAGGTCAGTAATTTGCACCAGAGGTACACTTCAACTGTGAGAGACAGAATGTGAAAAAAAAATCCATGAATCCACATGGTAGGATTTGTAAAGAATTTATTCGTAAATTAGGGTGGAAAATAAGTATTTGGTCACCTCAAACAAGGAAAATCTCTGGCTCTCACAGACCTGTAACGTCTTCTGTAAGAAGCTTTTCTGTCCCCCACTCGTTACCTGTATGAATGGCACCTGTTTGAACTCATCATCTGTATAAAAGACACCTGTCCACAGCCTCAAACAGTCAGACTCCAAACTCCACCATGGCCAAGACCAAAGAGCTTTCGAAGGACACCAGGAAAAGTATTGTAGACCTGCACCAGACTGGGAAGAGTGAATCTACAATAGGCAAGCAGCTTGGTGTGAAAAAATCAACTGTGGGAGCAATCATCAGAAAATGGAAGACATACAAGACCACTGATAATCTCCCTCGATCTGGGGCTCCACGCAAGATCTCATCCCGTGGGGTCAAAATGATCATGAGAACGGTGAGCAAAGATCCCAGAACCACACGGGGGGACCTGGTGAATGACCTGCAGAGAGCTGGGACCAAAGTAACAAAGGTCACCATCAGTAACACACTACAACGGCAGGGAATCAAATCCCGCAGTGCCAGACGTGTTCCGCTGCTGAAGCCAGTGCATGTCCAGGCCCGTCTGAAGTTTGCCAGAGAGCACATGGATGATACAGCAGAGGATTGGGAGAATGTCATGTGGTCAGATGAAACCAAAGTAGAACTTTTTGGTATAAACTCAACTCGTCGTGTTTGGAGGAAGAAGAATACTGAGTTGCATCCCAAGAACACCATACCTACTGTGAAGCATGGGGGTGGAAACATCATGCTATGGGGCTGTTTTTCTGCCAAGGGGACAGGACGACTGATCCGTGTTAAGGACAGAATGAATGGGGCCATGTATCGTGAGATTTTGAGCCAAAACCTCCTTCCATCAGTGAGAACTTTGAAGATGAAACGAGGCTGGGTCTTCCAACATGACAATGATCCAAAACACACCGCCCGGGCAACAAAGGAGTGGCTCCGTAAGAAGCATTTGAAAGTCCTGGAGTGGCCTAGCCAGTCTCCAGACCTCAACCCCATAGAAAATCTGTGGCGGGAGTTGAAAGTCCGTGTTGCTCGGCGACAGCCCCAAAACATCACTGCTCTCGAGAAGATCTGCATGGAGGAATGGGCCAAAATACCAGCTACTGTGTGTGCAAACCTGGTAAAGACCTATAGTAAACGTTTGACCTCTGTTATTGCCAACAAAGGTTATGTTACAAAGTATTGAGTTGTATTTTTGTTATTGACCAAATACTTATTTTCCACCCTGATTTACGAATAAATTCTTTACAAATCCTACCATGTGGATTCATGGATTTTTTTTTCACATTCTGTCTCTCACAGTTGAAGTGTACCTCTGGTGCAAATTACTGACCTCTGTCATCATTTTAAGTGGGGGAACTTGCACAATCGGTGGCTGACTAAATACTTTTTTGCCCCACTGTATAGACTTCAGTTCAGCATTCAATACAACCCACCCCTCACAACTCATCAGGAAACTGACAGACCTGGGCATCAGTTCCCTCATCTGCAAATGGTTACTGGACTTCCTGACCAACCGCCCCCAACATGTCCGGCTGGATAACCACTGCTCATCTACAATCACAATGGATTGTCTGGCTGAGTGGTGCGACAGAAACAACCTGCTGCTTAACACCGAGAAGACTAAGGAGCTCATCGTGGACTACAGGAGGAATGCTGACCCACATCCACCCATCCACATTAAGGGGACGGCTGTGGAGCGTGTGAGCAGCTTCAAGTTCCTGGGAGTCCACATCTCCGAGGATCTCACCTGGATGACCAACTGCTCCAAGCTGGTCAAGAAGGCTCACCAGCGCCTCTTCTTCTTGAGGACTCTGAGGAAGAACCACCTGTCCTCAGACACACCATCGAGAGCATCCTGACCAACTGTATAACAGTCTGGTACGGGAACTGCTCTGCCTCGGACCGGAAGGCGTTGATTCTGACCAGCTGAACTGAAGTGAAAGATTTCAGGCCCTTCCTTCAAATTCCACGACGCCTCTAAAGCCAGTTTGATGGCTAACAACTTGTAGTTTCCGACATCTCAGTTCTGCTCTGTGGAAATAAGATGTCGAGAAAAGAATGCACATGAGTGCAGCTTCCTTCAAGTCCAGAGCACTGAGACTACACCTGCTGCAGAATTTAAGATGTCCATATTGACAATAAATTGGTCAGGCTGCCCTTCAGCAGATGGAAGGTGACATTAACTTACGGGAACCATCTAAAGTAAATCTTGGAAGTAGTTAGGTTGGTTATGTCATGGTCCAGCAGCCATCACTGGCTGAGTTGCCCAGATTGCCTAGTCATTACTGTGACATTTTCTTCACTAGGAGTCAGGAGCAGAGCTGTTTTCATGGGAGCAATGCTATTCTTTGGAATTGGAGTTGCTGTTTCACAATTCACGCCATGGACTCGAGCACTGTGTGGGATTCGGGAGAAATAATAATAATGGATTGGTTTTATATAGCGCTTTTCAAGGCACCCAAAGCGCTTTACAATGCCACTATTCATTCACTCTCACATTCACACACTGGTGGAGGCAGCTACAGTTGTAGCCACAGCTGCCCTGGGGCAGACTGACAGAAGCGAGGCTGCCATATCGCGCCATCGGCCCTTCTGGACACTTTACCCTACCAGTAGGGTAAAGTGTCTTGCCCAAAGACACAACGACAAGGACAGAGAGCCCGGGGATCGAACCGGCGATCAGTCCGTTCCCAACCCCCTGAGCCACAGAAGCCACAGTACTGGGACTTAGACTTTGTTTATCACTGTTTTACACTGTAAATATATTCACGGTCTTCCCCTCTGACCTGGAAATTGTTCCATCTTCTCTACCTTGGCTAAGTGTTGCTGCTGCCTGCTCTCTCCCTACCTCTCACTGAAATGGGCACAAGCGGTATTAAAGACTCATGCTAAAAGTTTCTAACATGATTTTCTGTCTAAGTTTCACTGTGTATTTGACAAAGGTACCTGCCCTGACACGGCGGCACATCGTGACTTCACCCTCAAGCAAGGCAGGAGAAGCGTGGCAGATTTCTCAGTGAATTTCAGAATTTTAGCCAAGGACACCAGCTGGGAGGAAAAAGCACTCCATTGAGCATTTATCAAACAGCCTGAATGAGAAAATAAAACATAAGTTGGCCACAGAATTGCGAAAGACTTTAGATGCTCTTATTCAGCAGTCCTTAATCTTTTTTGCGCCACAGACTGGTTTAATGTCTGACAATATTTTCACAGAGCGGCCTTTAAGGTGTGGCGAATAAATACAACAAAATAAAATGATAGGACCAAGACTGTGGTATTTTGTGAATACAATAATAAACGTGAATTCACTGTGTAATTGTGTAACTTTATTAGCAGCGTCCTTCTGAAATATGCCAACAACATTGAGAGTAACATCTTAATGCCCTTAATGCTCTCTGATTGCTATGGAAACGAGTAAATATTTCTTTCAAAATAAGAAACACATCTATAACACGGCAAAAGACCCAGGGAAACTGAGTTAACGATAAAAAAACCCTGAAAACCATACATTTCACATCCGAGCCTCAACTCTCGCGACCCGGTACCAAACGACTCGCGGACCGATACCGGTCCACGGGCTGGGGGTTGCGGACCGCTGCTCTTATTGATATATGTTTTTGGTTGGATGACCATATGTACGAGTATGGGAAACCGACCAGTGGCCTTCGCTAGGCTGACAGAGGTTCAAGCTCTCAGACAGGGTTTTAGTACGCAGAACGGCATATGGTGGAATACAAGCAAGCTGATGATGAGGAACAGTCCATGCAGCCAGGCTGATCAGAGAAGAAGGCACGTGGCTGGAGTGTTTTGCTTACGGGAAGAAGGCACATTTTGAAGATGCATGTCCTTCTCGGCTAAAAGATGTTGCCCATCAGCAGTGGTAGGGATACTGACAGCTGCTACTGAGAATGTATTTCCCCACCTGTCATGTCCTGCTAAGCTCACACCTTACTCCCATACTTACTCGTAAAGCACGCTAATCAATTCAATGGCCGTACAAAACTTCATGGGTGAGACCAAACTCAGAAGCGGGGTCTCCTTTTAGTTCCCCTTCCTGAACTGTTGCAAGAATTTGGCTAGCCAACATAACTCACCGCACTCAGGAAATTCAGTTAACATTATCCGGCAATCAGTGAACAATGCACTTTCAGATTTCATTAACCACGTTGTGCTTGTCTACCTGGATGACATTCTCCTTTTCTCCAAGAATCAAGTAGATCATGTGAAACAGATCCGACTCATCCTGCAATGACTTCTTGAGAACCGTCTGTTCATGAAAGGAGAAAAATGCAAATTCTATGTGCAGACTCTGTCCTTTCTGGGGTTTATTTTTGAACAGGGGCAGCTGCGGGCAGATCAAAGCTAAGGTCAGGGCCTTGGTGGAGTGGCCTATGAACTGTGGCCTAAGAAGCCCAAGAACTGGGAGGAACTACAGAGGTTCCTGGGATTTGCGAATTTCTACCAGCGATTCATAAGAGACTTCAGCAAAGTGGTAATTCCCCTCAATCACCATACTTCTAGTGTGCAAGAGTGCAAACTACTTGAATTGATCTTATTTGTCAGGTTACTCCATTAAAATCCTCTTCTACAGAAATCCTGAAGGGGAAAATTAGCCAAAGAGATGAAAACCTGTGTTGACTTATTCACTTTTGAACCACCCTAAGTTATTTGAGAGTTTCTTTTTGAACTTTTTTTCAATTTTTTTCATCATGCTTGACCTAATATGTCTGACCTAGCAATGGAAAAAAAATAAAATAAAAGTCAGTCAGCATTAAGTTAACGTTTCACTAGTGAAGTTGACCTGAGCAAGGATCTGGACTGATGTTACTTGGCATCAACTAACATCAAGAGGATTGAGTCATTAAAAGTCCAGCATGATTTCCTCAGTGAGTGAAAAAAAACTTCAGCACTCTAATGAGAGGGGGGGAGCCACTCTAGAGTCTTCATAAGATGTGACGTCAGTGCCACCGGTCGGAAGTCATTCAGCTCATTGGGCCGGTTCCTTTTGGGGACCGGGATGATGCAGGATGTCTTCCAGAGGGCGGGCACTCTCCCTAGTCACAGGCTGAGGTTGAAGAGGTTTGCCAAAGTACTCACATGTGACACCGTTGTTATCTCAGTTACACTGGCTGTATACACTCAAAATACACTCAACAAAAATATAAACGCAACACCTTTGTTACTGCTCCCATTCCCCATGGGATGGACGTAGAGACCTAAAATTCATTCCAGATACACAATATAACCATCCCTCCCAAACAGTGGTCACAAATCAGTCCAAATGTGTGGTAGTGGGCACATCTGCTATATTGAGATAATCCATCCCACCTCACAGGTGTGCCACATCAGGATGCTGATCTGACATCATGAGTAGTGCACAGGTGTACCTCAGACTGCCCACAACAAAAGGCCACCCTGGAATGTGCAGTTTTTTTGCGCTATTGGGGGTCTGGGGACCCAGAACCGGTCAGTATCTGGTGTGACCACCATTTGCCTCATGCAGTGCAACACATCGTCGCATGGAGTCTATCAGATTGTCAATTGTGGCCTGTGGAATGTTGGTCCACTCCACTTCAATGGCTGTGCGAGGTTGTTGGATATTCATGGGAACTGGTACACGCTGTCGTATACGCCGGTCAAGCACATCCCGAACATGCTCAATGGGTGACATGTCCGGTGAGTATGCTGGCCATGCAAGAACTGGGACATTCTCAGCTGCCATCTGCCCTGAACAATGTGAACCATGATTCATCCGTGAAGCGCACACCTCTCCAACGTGCCAGACGCCATCGAATGTGAGCATTTGCCCACACAAGTCTGTTACGGCGACGAGCTGGAGTCAGGTCAAGACCCCGATGAGGACGACGGGCATGCAGTTGAGCGTTCCTGAGACGGTTTCTGACAGTTTGTGCAGAAATTGTTTGGTTGTGCAAACCAATTGTTCCAGCAGCTGTCTGGGTGGCTGGTCTCAGACGATCTTGGAGGTGAACCTGCTGGATGTGGAGGTCCTGGGCTGGTGTGGTTACACGAGGTCTGCGATTGTGAGGCCGGTTGGATGTGCTGCCATATTCTCTGAAACGCCTGTGGAGACGGCTTATGGTTGAGAAATGAACATTCAATGCACGGGCGACAGATCTGGTTGACATTCCTGCTGTCAGCATGCCAATTGCACGCTCCCTCATTGCTTGTGGCATCTGTGGCATTTTGCTGTGAGACAAAACTGCACATTCCAGGGTGGCCTTTTGTTGTGGGCAGTCTGAGGTACACCTGTGCACTACTCATGATGTCAGATCAGCATCCTGATGTGGCACACCTGTGAGGTGGGATGGATTATCTCAATATAGCAGATGTGCCCACTACCACACATTTGGACTGATTTGTGACCACTGTTTGGGAGGGATGGTTATATTGTGTATCTGGAATGAATTTTAGGTCTCTACGTCCATCCCATGGGGAATGGGAGCAGTAACAAAGGTGTTGCGTTTATATTTTTGTTGAGTGTACTAAGAGGAGAACTAAGGGTGACAGAGCTTTTGCCACTGTGGTACCGAGACTGTGGAACTCTCTCCCCCAAACATTAAGAACTGTGGACTCAGTAGCTGTTTTTTAAAAAACAACTCAAAACTCGCCTTTTTAAAACTGCTTTTGGTTAATTTTTTGCCTGTTTTATTTTGTCTTTTTAAATCTATCTTGTAATCTTGTGACTTGTAATCTTATATGCAGCACTTTGTGATTCTGTCTTGAAAGGTGCTATATAAATAAAATTTGTATTTATGTATTTTTTTTAAGACTCGTTGTAGCGGCTCCCCAAGTTCAGCAGCACACACCTTTAGCATCCTAGGACACACCTTGTCTGGGCCTGCTGCCTTCCTGGGGCGAAGCTTCCTCAGTTGTCTCCTGACCTGGTCAACTATGACACTGGGAGTGGATTGGAAAGGGGGGGGGGGGGGGGGGGGGCTGTCATGCTGTTTAGAGAGGGGTTGGAGGAGGAGGAGGGGGTGTCATAGTGTCAGGGAGGGGGGGGGGAGCGAGGAGGGTACGAGAGTAGGGAGAGGGCTCTGTAGTAAAGGTGAGGGTGGGGGGGTTGTGGGCTGGTCAAACCTGTTGAAGAAGTTGTTGAGTTCGTTTGCCTTCTCCACAGTCCCCCCCACTGTGCTGTTCTTGATGTTGTGGCCTGTGATGGTTTTCACGCCGTTCCAGACTCCCCTCATATTGTTCCTCTCCAACTTCTGCTCCACCTTCCTCCTGTAGGTGTGCTTCCCTCAGGCAGCGTTTCACCTCCCGCTGTGCTGCTTTCATCTCCTCCTTCACTTTGCTCCTGAAGGCCTTCTTCTTCATGTTGAGGACAGCTTTCCCTATCCTAATAACAAACCCACTGTTTGCTATAGGGCTTTGGAGCGTGATGTCACAGGAGGCGGGCCACGCCCCCCGCCGCCATGACAGTAGGCCAGACAAAGGATACAGCTTCAGCTATGGTTCGTACGTGTTGTGTAGTCGGTTGCAACGTTAGATCTCACGATCGTGAAGGCAAGAAACTGGATAATGGGCTATCTTTTCATCGTTTTCCATCCTGGCGGCAACGTGAGGGATCCCATGTATCCGATATCACCAAACAAAGACGGCAGGCATGGATTGCAGCGGTGAGACGAGCGGATATCGAGTTCCGTGCAATCCCCAGCTTTTTGTTGGTTTGCTCATGGCATTTTCTTTCCGGTGAGTTCTAAATTAATTCATATCACTATTAAAAGGCTTTTAGTAATTTTTTTTCAATGCGCTGCAGTCATAGATAATGAGATAAAAGATGCTAATGTGTGATGCTGCAGAACCACGTCATGTCGACTGAGTAGCTTTTGATTTGGCATAATTGCAGGCAAACCAGCATATGAAATGGATGTAACAAATCCAGACTGGGCACCAACACTGCACATGGGGCACGACGACAAACCTGTGTCAGACTCGGAGCGGCACGCAAGGCGTACGCAACGGAAGCGAAAAAGAGCACCCATTGCAGGTAACCCCCCCCCCCCCCCCCCCCCCCCCCCCACATAACTTAAAGATGAATCACACACCTGTCATTGGAATATTGGTGTACATTAACCTTATGTCTATGCACTATTTTTATCTTACAGGCTTGATGTTCGATGAAGGTCTGACAGAAGAACAACAACAAAATAACCATGACATGCAGGCAGTGGACAGCAGTTGGACAAGTGGAGGTTGACGTACCAGCTGCAAATGTGGACAGTGGTGATGGGAGTGACAGCGTCACGGAAGCTGAAGGGCAGACGAAGGATTGTGTGTACAGTCAACAGGGCAGAGCAGAAATAAACCGGCTGTTGGAGGAGAACAGACTGCTTCGAGCACAGTTGCAAAAGACAGAGCTGAATGAAACTTTCTTAAAGGACAATACCGAAAAAGTAAGCTATTACACTGGACTTCATTGTTATGCTGTCTTGATGTCCCTCTTCAACACTGTCAAAGATTTCCTGCCAATATCGAAGACACTGACAGGTTTCCAAATGCTCTTACTCACACTGATGCGTCTGAGACTTGATCTTCCAGTCCAGCATCTTTGTCATCTATTCGATGTGTCCCACAAAACACTGTCTTCTGTCTTCACCGATACCATTAATGTTTTGTATGCCCGCTTAGGAGCACTGGTGCACTGGCCTGAGAGGCACTGTCTGCAGGCAACAATGCCTCCACAGTTTACTGAAACTTTTGGAAAACGAGTAGCCATCATTGTTGACTGTTTTGAGATTCGAACAGAAAGACCATCTAATTTAAAGGCACGTGCACAAACATACTCTCATTACAAGGGTACACACACCATAAAATACCTCATCGGGATTACACCCCATGGAGCTATTTCTTTCATTTCCAGGGGATGGGGGGGTCGTGCATCAGATAAACACATCACAGAGAGATGTGGCATTCTTCAAAGGCTGTTACCAGGGGACGTAGTATTGGCTGACAGAGGCTTTAACATCAGAGATGCTGTAGGAATGATGTGTGCGGAGGTCAAGATTCCAGCTTTCACAAAAGGCTACTGTCAACTTGATGCAAGGGACGTTGAACAAACGAGAGCAACTGCCCACCTGAGAATTCATGTTGAGCGAGTAATAGGTAGTTTGCGCAATACGTTCAAAATGTTACACACTACAATGCCAATCCGATTACTCTTATCATGTGAGGCTGAAGACACAACATTTCTTGATAAGATCGTTAAGGTTTGCTGTGTTTTTGTTAATATGTACCCCAGTGTTGTTGTCAAACCAGGGCCAAATGACATTTGCTCCTGTTGAGTATTCTTAAAGCTGTTTTTTTGGATGTACAGTACATTGTAAATAGTTGTACTATGTGTGAAGTTGTTTTAATAAAACAAAAAAGAATAGTATATTTGTTTGTTTTTCTTTATTATAGATCTATTCACATGTACACAGCAATCACATAAAAATGAAATGCAAACTATTTACATCGCACCACACAGCTGTCATCAATCTTTAACCAGAACATGAAACATTACAGGCTATTTAGAGCAGCACGTTGTTTCCAGAAGTATTTCCCAACAAGTTCAGGAAGGCACACTTTACGAAAGAAGTCTTGTGCTTGCTTTAAGCGCGGTTTCCAGAAATCCACAGCAGGGAAGGGAATCACAGCAAGGTCTCTCTGTGTCCACACAACGAGGTCACAAAGATGCACGCAATTTTTTCAAAGTACTGTCTCTTGGCGTCTGGGCACAATCGGTTGCGATAAAGCTCTTTGTCTTTTGCGCTGATTTTGAGCATGGTTCTGGCAGTCCCGAATCCAACACTCCAGTACTGTGCGCTTGTTTTGCTTTCTGGCTTACTGACATGGCGCCATGATCCCTGCGGCATGACATCAACTCCAAAGCCCTATTAGGATAACCATCTTAGCAGGGGCGACCGCGTCCTCACAAAAGTTGAGATAGTCTGTCAGACAGTGTGTCGCCCCCTCTATCTCCTCACCCTGTGGGTTCAGAAGCACATCCCAATCTGTGGTGTCATAACAGTCCCTCAGAGCATCCTCCTTTTCTGGGGTCCATCTTCTAATGGAGCGTGTTGTCACAGGCTGCCTTTGGACAAAGGGTGTGTATTGTGGCTGTAGGTAAACCAGATTGTAGTCTGACTTCCCTAGTGGGGGGACACATTAGCATACAGTAGGTCAATTGTCCTGTTGCTCCTTGTGGGACAATTCACAAACTGGTGAAAAGCAGTCAGAGTAGAATCCAGTGTGGCATGATTAAAGTCTCCAGATATAATAATGAAAGCCTTGGGGTGTTGTGTCTGCAGTCTTGCTGTAACTGTGCGTATTTTCTCACAGACAGCTGTTGCGTCGGCCCTTGGAGGGATGTAAACACACACACAGATCACATGACTGAACTCCCGAGGTAGATAATACGGCCGCAAGCTAATGCCTAGCAGCTCCAGGTCCGGTCGGCATACCGATACTTTAACGGAGACGTGTCCAGGGTTACAAAATGTACAAAATGTTAAAATGTAGACAGTGAGTCCCCCACCTCCGCTTTTTCCGCTGGCCTGTGTCCCTTATCGGCTCTCACGGATGTGAATCCACATAGATCTATGTTAGCCTGCGGCGTTAGCTTGGTAAGCCATGTCTCCGTGAAGATAAACAAACTGCACCCACGGTAGAGTCGGTGGTTGTTCAGAGCGCACAGGTCATCAATCGTATTCTGTAACAAGTTCACGTTGCCCATTATCACTGTCGGGATTGATGGCATGAATCGCCTTTGGTGATCCGCTTTCCTCACTCCAGCCTTGCGGCCTCTGTAGCTCCTGTTTCGCTCGGCTGGGATGTTGTGTCTCATGCCAGTCTGTGTCTTTGTGTTTAGTGCCAGCAGCTCCATTCTCGAGTAGATGAAGGAGCTGGTTCCAGAAGTTTTAAAAAGTGCGTTATCCATACTATATCTAAAAGGTAGAAAGTAAAGTAACTTGTTAAGGTTCAAAAATTGAGGAAGGAGAGTACAAAACACCATGGTCCAGAAGAGCTTGGTCAAACAATTGATTTTAATGAAATACACGCGTGGGGGGACCAGCTCCGTTCGCAGACAGCGCTGATCTCCGACTGATCAAAGCATAAGCAGATATTTGTTACCATCAGGGCTTGAATTTAATGACGCCCCTTCAACGTCAGATACATTTCATACATAGGTCAGATCAAAACCACAATGACTTTTAACACAACTGAAACAATATGTGTAATATATTGAATAAATGTCCTAATCAAGAACCTCTACTAAAAGCTTAATCAACAGATATAAATGAAATAAAAGATAACAATGAATAACGTGGTTATTCAAATAGCATCATCCAAACAGCTCCTCAGAATAACCTGCACTTAGACTCTGCTTTCGGTTTCACTTCTGCAAAAGGCACACTCTGCAAACATGCAATCAGCCTGCAACTTAGTCTTTCTGAAAGACACACACTGTTTAAACATCTGAATGCAATATCAATGCTGTAGATTATATTATTAATGCAATGGTAATGATGATGATTATTAACAATAGCAGCAAAATAAGTTCCCTGCTCTCCACAAACTAAAGGAAGGTGGAGAAAAAAAAGTTTGAAAGACAGCGCCGTCTTGAAACTTCCAATGCTATTAATACACAGGTTTAACGATCAAAAGAAACTGAATCGTGTTTAGAAGATAAAATGCCTGTGTTCATTTAGTGCATTTTCATGAGGAGACAGGCTGAACAAAACACATGCTCTATTGTTCACATGTTAAAATGTGTGAAACGAGGGAAGGTTAGGGTTGAAAATGTTTGATTTATTTTACTAAAATAAGCAGTTATAATTATTTTCATACACACATTGTGAATGTGCTCATAAGAGTTGGCACTCAGTCTTTTGAAGGCCAAAAGCTTTGTTCCGCGTGATTGTCCGGACTGATATATTGTATACTGAAATGACTTAGAGTGCAGAGGGGTAATTGCAAACACACTTAAACACATAGATTATGATTAGAATAAGTCTCTGGGTCAGAGAGCTCCGAATATGATATTCTAAACCAACTTTGAATCACTAGAAGAACAATGGATAATAACAGTAGATTATTAAGGCTAGGCAAAGAGGTGTTTTTGTTTTCTGTCTCTTACAGAGAAAGGAGCAGACACTAGGTGAGGTCACGGAGATACGAGGATCCTTGGTAGCAGAAGCCGAGACTGCCAAGATAGCAATTGGGGTCAAGGGTCATGCCATTTGGGCTCCTGCTAGTCACCTCGTGAGGATTCTAGAACCACAGCAATAATCACGAAGGGGGTTGGTGGAAATACAGAAGCACTGCACCAAAGAGGCCGGAGGTCCTGACTTGGCTGAGTCAGAAAAAATCCCGGACCTCAGGGTATTCCACCCCTGAGTTTGAAGCAAGAAGAGGAAAAGAGCGGAGAGAATCACCCGTCCTGGAAGATTAGCTGTTTAACTGTAAAGAAGGTCACAAGAATAGAATAGAATAGCCTTTTATTGTCATTGTACAGAGTACAACGAAATTGGAGTGCCACTCCCTTGGTGCAAGTTTCAATAATAAATATAAATGTAAAATATAAAAAGTACAAAAAAACAATCGTAAGTACTCAAACAATAGTATGTACAATATATACAGGATAGCAGCATAATATAATGACAGTATGAATAGCAGCATAATATAATGACAGTGACGGTATGGAATAGGTTCAATTGTCTGTGAAGGTTCTCAGTCATCCAGGTCATCGTAGTCAAAGGAGTTTGCAAAGAAAAGCGTCTGGACTTTGACCCTTTGACTCCCTCTTTGACTCCCATCACCCTTTGGAACACAAACTTGGAGTAATCAGGACCCTACACAACCGGGCAGAACATGTTCCCTCTAAGCCTGAAGGAAAAAAGAAGGAACACACACATGTAAAGGAAGCACTCAAAACGTGCGGCTATCCTAAATGGGCGTTCTTAAAGTCAGCAAAGAGGCACAGAAAAGAAGACCAGACACCAGCGAGGGAGGATAAGAAGGACAGACGCAACAACATTGTCATCCCCTATGTAGCCGGTGTATCAGAAAAACTCAGGAGAGTTTTCTCCAAGCATGACATCCCGGTGCATTTCAGACCCAGCAACACGCTCAGACAAAAACTGGTTCACCCGAAAGACAAAACGCCAAAACACAGACTAAACAATGTGGTGTGTGCTGTACAGTACAGCGAGGAATGCTCAGACCTCTACATTGGAGAGACCAAACAGCCACTTCACAAGCACATGGCACAACACAGAAGAGCCACCTCCACAGGACAAGACTCAGCAGTCCATCTGCATCTTAAGGATAAAGGACACACTTTCGAGGATGCCAATGGTCACATTTTGGACAGAGAGGACAGATGGTTTGAAAGAGGAGTGAAAGAAGCCATCTATGTCCACTGTGAGCGACCATCTTTGAACAGAGGCGGTGGTTTACGACACCAACTCTCTGCCATCTATAATCCAGTTTTGAGATCCTTCCCAGACGCCTTAACGCCCACTCACATCCTGGGCCATCTGACCTCAGGAATTCGCATGATAAGGTGGGGCCAGGTTTCACAATGAACTCACCCGAAACTCTGGCTGATTGGGACCCACACCCAGTTTCACACCTTGGCTCAGGCGATTAGAGGATCATCAAGGGGTCCTTTTGTCCCTCTGTGGGGGGTTACTCCCACTAGGTTATATCTGGGACTCTCCACCATTTGACCTTAGAACTGAAGAAGCTTCTCGGATGAGAGGTGAAACGTCTTCAAGCAACTTAAAGAAGTCCAGACGCTTTTCTTTGCAAGCTCCTTTGACAATAGGTTCAATTGTTTTTGTGCTTATTTACTACGGTGATAGCTCTGGGAAAGAAGCTATCCCTGAATCTGTTTGTCCTGGTTTTATGTGACCTGTACCGTCGGCCTGACGGTAATAGTTCAAACAGTTGGTTGCTGGGGTGAGAGTGGTCCTTGATGATATTGCCAGCTCTGCTGAGGTACCGAGAGTTTGCAGTGACCTCCAGGCTGGGCAGAGAGCAGCCAGTGATCTTCTGGGCTGTGTTGATGACCCTCTGCAGTACTTTCCTGTCCGCAGCTGAGCACCCTGCATACCATGATGTTATGCCGTACGTTAGGATGCTCTCTATGGTGGCTCTGTAAAATGTCACCAGCAGCCTCTCCTCCAGGTTGTTCCTCCTGAGCACTCTCAGAAAGTGGAGACGCTGCTGGGCCTTTTTAACCACCGCCGTAGTATTTGCAGTCCAGGAGAGGTCATCAGATATCTGCACACCCAGAAACCTCATGGAGTGTACCCTCTCCACACAGTTCCCGTGAATGTAAAGTGGGGCCGGGTCTGCTCTGCCCTTCCTGAAGTCCAAGATAAGTTCTTTAGTTTTTGTGGTGTTCAGTTGGAGGTTGTTAACTGAACACCACTCAGTCAGTCTGTTGACCTCATCTCTGTAGTCCGACTCATCCCCCCTTGAGATGAGTCCAACCACTGTGGTGTCATCCGCGAACTTTATGATGGTGTTTGAGAGATGGGTAGGGGAGCAGTCGGATGTGTAGAGCGTAAACAGGAGGGGACTCAAAACACATCCTTGTGGAGACCCGGTGCTGAGTGTGATGGTGCTGGACAGGTGGGGGCCGAGTCTGACTGACTGTGGTCTATTTGTCAGGAAGTCCTTGATCCAGAGGCAGATGGGGGTGGAGAGTCCCAGGTGAGACAGTTTCTGGACCAGGATCTCCGGGATGATATGATTGAATGCTGAGCTAAAGTCCAGAAAGAGCATTCTCACATAGCTCACAAGCCCCTCAGAAAGAGGTTCTTGTTTGAGCACAAAGGTGGCAGCAGGAAACAACAAGATTTGGGTGAAGCTGGAAAGTAATGGGAGAGTATTAGCATAAAATCACAAACTATTACGAAAGCTATGTCAATTGCCCGAATACAGCGGTCATCCCACATGTGGTCCATCCGTTAAAGGGGGAGAGAGGGCCCATAGAAAGAAAAGAAGCGTAACAACTAGGAGAACCGACACCTAGTGAGTATAAAGATAGCAATCTGTGGCTAGATTGGCTAATTTAAAATACAAAAGAGCAAAAGGTGTTAGACTGTGTGGTGTGCGCAGCCGCCCGCCCACATGTATTCACTGAACCTGGTCCTCTGTATCCCATTGATACATGGGGGACTTGGTTGTATGTTTAAATTAACTGGAAGTGCTGTTTCTACAGGAAACTACTCCACTTTGGCCAGGCTGTCCCCACAAATTTACGACAAAACAGGTCCAGGACATTTCACCCCGAGAAAAGCTAACTATACTTGTTTTAATTTTACAGTAAGCGATCAGGGAAGCCACAAGCACGACGCTGGAGATGTCGACTCTGACTGGTGATCCGCTGTGATGTATCTGTCCAGAGGAAAGGTAAATCAAATCGGTGAGTACAGGCTATTCGTCAGAATCCCTAGCTGGACTTCTGGCCTGTGTGTCATGGTACGTGTCGGGGCGCCTTTAGTTTTAGTGGGTGAAAAGGGGGTGCGACTGGGTGAACCCGGCATTGCCCAATTAACAGCGAAGCGTGGATGCCATGTTTTGAGGAAGCGCTTGATAGGCTCATTTGACCTTTCTGTGGGTTCACCAACGTGTATAGAGGCTATTGGGCTGCCTAGAGGGGTTCCAAACGAATATAAATTGGCTGACCAAATTGTGGCTGGGTTTAAAACGTTGCCAGTAGTTGTGGGGATTATTTCAATTATCCCAATTACTCCAAATTAGATTGTTGACCTTATTAATTACATCCACTACAATGTGCTTAGGTACGCAAACTTAACTTGTGATGCAGTAGAAGGATTAGCAGAGCAATTAGGACCCACTTCTCTTCTCAACAATACTCCCCCTGATGAAACTGTGACCAGAGCACTGGAAGGCCTGAAGACCTTGTCTCAACTCATGTATGAGCTCTTGGGAGTTGACAATCCGCTGGAGGAGGGGATGACCTCTTTCTCTGGGCAATGGAAAGGTTGCATTATGTCCATTAGGGTTTTCTTATCATAGCTATTTTGGTCATTTGTGGGTGTTGTGTGCCTTCTCTTGGAGGATTATTTGGTAAGGGCCCTGATAACAAAGGATTTGCCTTGAGTTTTCATGAACAAAGCACCTTTGATCTTATTATCATTGCAATTACATCATTCAAAATCTGAGGCAATGTGGACACCCTCTGGGAGTCTGTGCCTATAAGACAGCGGAGAACAGTGACAAACAAGCTGTGCGTTGATGTATTAGTCTACCAACAGCTTTACATCAGCTTTTCTATAACTCAGCCTCATTGTTTTCACTACTATAAAGTTCCTCCTGTAACTTTTATTGTTTCTGATAAGATCATATGGACTTACTATCTCATAAGATCTGTAAGTGTAAAATAACGTTCTTTCAGGATGATGGAGAACTACACCTACAACAGCTACATCCTCCAGTTAGAGGGCTTAAACACTTCAAAGGATTCTCTCTACCCCGCCTTTCTTTTCTTGTTTTTCTCCTACCTGTTTATAATGATTATAAATGTGGGCATTACTATTTTGATTGTCATGAACAAGAATCTTCACCAGCCCATGTATCTCCTTTTTTGCAACTTGCCATTGACTGATATTCTTGTAAACTCTATCGTGGTGCCCCGTTTGCTTATAGACCTTATGAGACCTCCATCTGAGCGCCTCATTAGTTATTATCAATGTGTTGTTCAGGCCTACATTGCGCACTTGGTTGGAACCACAAGTCACACTGTTCTCATGATTATGGCCTATGACAGATATGTGGCCATTTGTAATCCTTTTCACTATGTTTCCATAATGACCAACAAAATGATGATCAAGCTGACAGTTTGTGCCTGGGGAGTGGGCTTTGTTTTGGTCGGGATTCTTCTAGGTCTGACCACACGACTGAGTCGATGCAGGACTTTGATCACAAACCCCTACTGTGACAATGCCTCATTGTTTAAACTTTCCTGTGAAAGTGTGGTCATTAACAACATCTATGGTATCACTTTCACTGTGGCTCTTTATGTGGGCTCTATAGGGGCAATAGTTCTTTCCTATACAAGCATTGCAGTGGTTTGTCTGACCAGTAAGAACAAGTCTTTGAACAGTAAAGCGTTGAAGACCTGCAGCACTCATCTGGTTGTTTATCTGATTTTGACACTTAGTGGAATGGCACTTATTACTCTGCATCGCTTCCCTCAGTACTCAGAGTACAGAAAAATCTCTGCTCTTCTGTGTTATATGGTTCCAGGCAGTCTGAACCCCATTATTTATGGTGTGCAGTCCAAAGACCTACAAAAAGCCCTTTTGAAGTTTTGTGTATCCAAGAAGGTTTTGGCATCATAAACAGAATGTGTTTCTGTTTGTTTTTATAGAAATTCAACATCTAAAGGGAGATCATCTCTGACAGCTATTTTAATCATAATTAGATGGAAGTTAATGTTTTTACTGCTGTAAGAAACTAATGTATAAAACTTTAGTCAGCATTTCAAAATGTGTGTATGTTTGTGTAAAATAAAAGCTTAAGCCAATCTGTGGTTTTGTCTCATTCATGAAGTTTAATTTACATTAGATGACGTTAAAGACAAAAGCAAATGTTCGCTATCTGCTGGTAAGCCTTTGTTAAACACAGACACAAGGACTGTGCAGTTTTATTGGAGCTAAATACATAATTAGTATTTAAGAAAGAACATAATGGTATGAAACCAGCAATAACACCCGGTTATACCGATGTAATGAATCAGAGTAATGGCCAAGAGAATACCTTTGCATGGGAGTAATTTTTAGTATTCTTACTTATACCATAGCTTTCATTTAAAACCAAAAAAGACAATCTCTGGACTAGGGATGGGTACCGGTGTCCGGTGCCATGATGGCACCGGTTCTGACATAAACGGTAGTAACCAGACCGAAAAGCAGCGCACATTTCGGTGCTTTATTTCGGTGCTTTTTTTCCCTGAGCTGTGATACACTTCTAGACAATCATTTTACGTTTCCGAGGATAGTAGGCGGGGCCAGGTACGTACGTTCTTTTATGCAGAGCTACAGATTAAAAATGCCCAAGGCGAAGCGGTCAAAAGTCTGGCTGTACTTCACAGCAAAAGATGCAAACTCAGCAGCCTGCAACAAGTGCTTTAAGCTGATACTGTCAAAGGAGGTAACTCCTCAAATCCGATGAAACACCTAGCGACGCATAGCGTTTTTTTCTCTCCAAAAACCAAGAAATGCGCTGTATTTGATAGCTTGCTGCGAGATCTCACACCGAGCGCATCTACTGCGGTGTGGTGCCTGTTATCGGACCCGGAGTTAGCAACATACCTAAAAACACGAAGAGGAGAGTCCTGGCCCCTAGCCCTGCCAGTGTAGCAGAAATGATGACGGATGATGATGGCAGCAGCAGCAGCAGCCGTTCTTCTCTGCGTGAGTAATTTACGTTGAGTAGGCTAACCACGTTATTAAATTAATGCATGTAAGGTGAACTAGCAAACATCATCATATCTACATGCGGCTGTCTTCTTGTTTGATGGCAGCTACTCCCTTCACCCTGGCCAAAAAGGCTAAAATGACCAAAGAAAAAGAGGGAAACAGCTGAACATGAGCGGTTTTTGGACAAAGTTTGTGTTTTTTCCATTGATTAAGCACTGCTTCCAGCCAAGAGTGATACCATATATGCCCTATAGCTGCAGAAAAGGCTAACATTGTTATCTTTTTACAAAAACCAAATCAAATCAAATCACTTTTATTGTCACATCACATGTGCAGGTACATTGGTACAGCACATGTGAGTGAAATTCTTGTGTGCGAGCTTCACAAGCAACAGAGTTGTGCAAAATACAATAATGTAAACAAGCAAAATACAAGAATGGCTACATCTGAAACTAATAAATATATGTACAATATATAATAGTATATGCATTTCTGGATGTGTATAGTAAATATTTTCCTACGTGTGTGTGTGTGTGTGTGTGTGTACACATATTTTACAAATTAAATAGAGTAAACAATAAATAAAATATATAAAATATACAGAGTTGAGACATGTGCAAAACAGTGGCATTACTGTACAGTATGGAGTGCATAATGTTAAAGTTCCAGTAGTGAAGCTGAGGTGTCTATGACGTGTTCAGCAGTCTGATGGCCTGGTGAACCAGCTGAACATGAGAGGTTTTTGGACCAATTTTGTATTCTCCATTCTTTAAGCACCGGTTTGAGCACCGTTTAAGCACCGGCACCGTTTCAAAAGTACCGATTTGGCACCGGTATCGGATAAAACCTAAACGATACCCATCCCTACTCTGGACTTATATCTGATTGAGATGTTTATATGAACTTAAACAGGCCGCTTAAAATACAGCTGAATTAAAACAATACTCCAAATCCCTCACATTTATGACACATGCACACTAGCCAATTTTGTTCTTACTACTGTGCATATGTTGGCAAATCAGACTGGAACAGTGAATTAGGAACAGTTCACAAAATCAGCACATATCACCATTTTGGTTCAGTATTGTATATGTAAGAAACTGAACCTAAACTGAAAGAATAATAATAAGTGTGTGAATGCGAGAGTGAATGAATAGTGGAAATTAGTCGAATTGTAAAGCGCTTTGGGTGCCCTGAAAAGTGTTATATAAAACCAATCCATTATAATAAGGCAATTTGGCATTAGGCATGTCATTGTGATAATCTTAAGTGAGATTCTTGTACAGTAAAATTTGAGTTGTTGATTTCCAAATGCATTTCATTTGTGAGGTAAAAAAACCCCATTAAGATTGTTTTCTTTAAATTCATAAAGTTACTGCATAAAGTACATCAATAGTTACTCATTCTCTCATGTTAACTAAAAGGAAAATGTTTTTAAAGAGTATGATTTTTATGCTAAAATACAATGACCCTGCCATCTGTCAGACCTTTCGTGCATGTTCAGAACACAAAGGGTATAAAGTTCAGTCTTTTTTTTTTTACTCTTGGTCTGCTTCACCTTCTTCACTTTGGGGCCTAGTTGTCTGAGACAAAAAGAAATTACAAACAGAGATTAACAATAACCCAGTTATTTATAATACAATAAGGTTTTGGAGGGAAATGCACAAAAGGTTGGGCAGAGAAGATTTTTTTGACTCCTTTATTGAGAAACAAAGACTTTGTTCTAGGAATGTCTCGCAGTCTGTTTGATATGTGGCATAACAACAGGCTAAGGGTGATTTGTATTTAAACAACACACTGATGAACTTTCAGCAACTGGATTCAAATTTTAATATTCCTAGAGAAAAAATTTTTTTGGGCTTTCTCCATGTTTGTCATTTTGTTAATTCTGAAATTTCACAATCTGCAGAAACAGCTATATATGAAGATTTGGAGACTTTTCTTATTAAACAAAAAGACAGAACTCATTTTATTTCTGCCTTTTATTCTTTACTTTATACTCATAGTAGCAGCACATTGAGTGCTATTCATAAATGGGAGAGAGATCTTAATAATCAATATGTGGAGGAGGAGTGGAAACATAGCTAGATCTACTTTTACTTGCAACTGTTTGCAAGATACCCAATAAAAAAATTTGACACCGCCTAACTCCTAATGCCTGCATAAGATTACACCTGATGTGTCTGTATCAAATCAAATTCAAATTTTTATTTGTCACGTACACAGTCATACACAGTACGATATGTAGTGAAATGCTTGGACAACTGCTCGTGACCTAAAGAGAACAAAAAAGGAAAAGGCTATGAATAAGATAGGAAATAAATATGAAAAATTAAAAAGGGTAAATTTAACTAGGAAGGAATAAAATATAAATTAAGGTTAAAAATGAAATAACTGTACAACACAAATTAGAATGAAGGGTAAATTTAACTGGGAAGAATAAGATAAAGATAAATATATAAATTAAAGTTGAAAATAAAATAACTGTACAACAAAATACACAATACACAATATAGAACTATATAAGAATGTATGAAGAAATCTAAATCTAAATAAATATATACACAATAACAGCAGCTGTACAAGTATTAACCGGAAATGAAGAATATAGTGACCAGTGTTGTGCAAAACCAAAGTCCAGAAAGTCCAGTGTGTGTGTAAGAACCATATGTGTGGGTCAGTACTGTGTGGTGGTGTGATTGAGAGACCGTATCGCCTGCGGGAAGAAGCTCCTCCTCAGTCTCTCTGTGTTGGTCTTCAGGGAGCGGAATCGCTTTCCTGACCTCAACAGAGAGAACAGTCTGTTGTTGGGATGGCTGAGGTCCTTCACGATCTTCCTGGCCTTGGTCCAGCACCGCCTGCTGTAGATTGAGTGCAGGTCAGGGAGCTCGGAGCGGATGGTGCGCTCAGCTGACCGCACAACCCTCTGTAGAGCTCGTCTGTCCTGCATGGTGCTGTTCCCGAACCAGGTTAAGATGTTTCCCGCCAGGATGCTCTCTATGGTGCACGAGTAAAAGTTCCTGAGCACCTTGGAGGGCAGTTGGAAGTCTCTCAAGCGTCTGAGGTGGTAGAGACGCTGTCAGGCCTTTTTCACCACGGTGTTGATGTGACAGGACCATGACAGGTCCTGCGTGATGTGAACTCCGAGGTATTTGAAGCTGTCCACTCTCTCCACTGGGCACTCGTTGATGACGGGGGTCTGGTAGTTCCTCTCCTGCTTAGTGCTGAAGTCCACTATCAGCTCCTTTGTCTTACTGACGTTTAGAAGGAGGTTGTTCCTCTGGCACCAGTTCTCCAGATTCCTAATCTCCTTCAGGTAGGCCGTCTCGTTGTTATCAGAGATCAGGCCCACCACGACGGTGTCGTCAGCAAACTTGATGATGGTGGTGGAGCTGGTAGTGGCCACACAGTCATATGTGTACAAAGAGTACAGCAGGGGGCTCAGAACACACCCCTGGGGGGCTCCAGTGCTGAGAGTGGTGGAGGCTGAGACATGTCCGCCCATCCTTACTGCCTGTGGTCTGCCAGTTAGGAAGTTGGAGATCCACTGACACATAGATGAGCTGAGTCCCAGATGCTCCAGCTTGGTGGTGAGTGTGGAGGGAATTATGGTGTTAAATGCAGAGCTGTAGTCTATGAAGAGCATTTTAACATAATTCCCCCTTCTAGTGTCCAAGTGAGTGAGTGATGTGTGGAGGAGATGAGAGATGGCATCGTCTGTGGAACGATTTGGATGGTAAGCGAACTGTAGTGGGTCCAGTGTGTCTGGTAGTGAAGAAATGATGAAGTCTCTGACCAGGCGTTCAAAGCACTTCATCACTACTGAGGTGAGGGCTACAGGGCGATAGTCATTGAGAGAAGCAGGGTGGGGTTTCTTCGGGACAGGAACAATGATGGACTCTTTGAAGCATGTGGGGATCACCGACTGAGATAAAGAGATGTTGAATATCTCAGTGAACACAGGAGCTAGCTGGTATGCGCAGTCTCTGAGGATACGACCTGGGATGCCGTCTGGTCCTGCTGCTTTCCTGGTGTTCACTCTCTTGAAGGCTCTCCTTACTTCATGCTCGGAGATGACGAGCACGTTTCCGGTGCTGGCAGTATCTTCCTGTCTGCAGCCGTTAGCGCCGCTAACACTAGCATTGTTGGAGACTTTAGCTGCAGCCTCGAAGCGAGCATAGAAAGTGTTCAGCTCGTCTGCCAGAGTCACGGCCGCGTTCGTCATACCGGTTGTTGGTGCTTTATAGTCCGTTATTGTCCTTAGTCCCCGCCACAGGCTCCTAGAGTCACTCTGTTGGAGTTGTGACTCTAGTTTCCTCCCGTAGCGCTGCTTCGCCTCTTTCACCGCCCTCCGCACGTTATATGACGCGGCTTTGTACGGGTCCATGTCCCCCGTCATGAGTCCCGTGTTGTAGGCAGCGGTGCGGGATCTCAGAGCGTCGCGGATGGTTTTATCCACCCACGGCTTCTGGTTGGGAAACGTTGTGATAGTCTTTGTCTCCACGGTATCATCCGCTAGTTTCCCGATGAATCCCACAACCGCTTCCGTAAACACGTTGACGTCATCGTCGGAGCTGTTTCTGAACATGCCCCAGTCTGCGTCATCGAGTGCGTCCTGTAACGCGGCCACCGATTGATCCGTCCAGCGCGCGACCTTCCTCTGAACCGGAACTTCCTGTTTCAGCCTTTGTTTGTATTTTGGCATGAGGAAGATGGCGGCGTGATCAGATTTGCCAAACGGGGGGCGGGATTGTGCCTTGTAGCCGTCCTTGACCGTAGTGTAGCAGTGGTCCAGTGTCCTTTCACCCCTGGTGGGGCAGGTGATGTGTTGATAAAAGTTCGGCGCTGCGCGTTTGAGGTTGGCGCTATTAAAGTCCCCCGTCACAATAAGCGCAGCGTCCCGGTGTTGTGTCTGGTGCTGTGTGAGTGCCTCATGCAGCTCGCATAAGGCGGTGACCGTGTCCGCTTGTGGTGGAATATAAACGGCACTTACAATGACCGATGTAAATTCCCGAGGTAGATAAAAAGGACGACACATGATGGACAGTAGTTCCAGATTTGGTGTGCAGGAGCGTGTGAGAGGAACAACGTTCGCACTGTTGCACCAGTTGTTGTTCACCATTAAACACACGCCGCCTCCCCTTGACTTCCCCGAGTCCCGTGTCCTGTCCATGCGGTGAACCGAGAAGAACTCGGCCGGCTGGATGGCGTGGTCCGGCACCGCTGGGTTCAGCCATGTCTCGGTGAAGCAGAGGAGATTGCAGTCCCGAATGTCTCTCTGGAACTTTATCCTGGCCCTGAGGTCGTCAAGCTTGTTCTCCAGTGACTGGACGTTGGCGAGCAGGATGCTAGGCAGAGGTGTGCGGTGTGCACGAGCTCTCAGCCTGTTCCTGACGCCGGCTCGCTTCCCTCTAGGCCGCCGCCGCTTCCCTTTGTTCTCCCTCGAGATCTCACTCGGCCAGCTCGGATCCGGAGTTAAAAACTTCGAATTGTGAGTACATTGAATACCAATAGAAACAAGAGTGTCACTGTCATACCTAATGTACCCAATGGTGATGATTTTGCCGATTTAGAAACGCTGAAAACTAACTTAAAAAGCAAAGACAAAGAAAAAGTGGTCGGAGCAGTCGTGACGGCAGCCGACCTCACCGGCGCCATTAAATGTCAAAAAGAAACTTGTACCTTTTCCCATTACTTTTGGCAATGCAAACTAATTAAAAGATTTTGGAGTTCTATATCTCAAGATCTGAGTAATATCTTTAAGAATTGGATCCAAAAGGACCCTGGATATTTTATTCTTGGTTTACCTTCAAAAGAATTAACATTAACTTACTCACAGCGTAAATTATGTGATAAAATATTGTTGTTAGCTCAGAAATGTTTTCTTATTCTTAACTGGGTTAACTTCCTAAGACCTGAACTCTTCCACGGCATGCATTTTTAATTTCTCTTTGATATTTGGGCTGATTGGAACCCAATGAATGTAAAAACAAAGAATTACTGTTTTGTTTTTTTACCCGATTTTAGTTTCTAAGAAAAATGAGAGCCACATATGAAGAAATTCGTTTTAAATTTTGATAAAACAGAGGCAGTGTAATGTTCTCGTAAGTGGATATCAGTCCCTTGTGGAGCTAAAATTAGTATTTTGGTCTAGACAACCCAAAATGTGATTTTTAGATGGTGACTGGATTGCTTTTGAAATGCCTTTGAAATTGTCTTGTTCTTTCAGGTCCATGCAAAATAAAAACAACATCTTCACAATACAGCTGGAGGGTTTAAATGTCCCACAGGAAGCCACATATGCTGTGTTTCTTTTTCTTTTTTCTCCTACTTGTTTCTAATTGTTGCAAATGTGGGCATTGCTGTTTTGGTTTTTGTTGACAAGAGTCTTCACCAGCCCATGTATATCCTTTTTTGTAATCTGTCCATTAATGATTTATTTGGAAACTCTATCACGATCCCTCGTTTGCTTGTAGACATGTTGAGGCCTCCGTCTGAGCGCCTCATCAGTTATTATGAATGTGTGGTCCAAGCTTTCACCACACATATGTTTAGTACCACAGCTCACACAGTGCTTATGATAATGGCCTTTGACAGATATGTAGCGATCTGTAATCCTCTGCGTTATGCTGCAGTAATGACAAATAAGATGTTGATGAAGCTGACAGTTTCTGCCTGGGGGGTGGCCTTTGTTTTGGTTGGGATTCTGCTCGGTCTGACCTTGAGACTGGGCCGATGCAGAACTCTGATCAAAAGCCCCTATTGTGACAATGCTGCACTGTTTAACCTGTCCTGTGAGGATGTGTTCATTAACAATGTCTATGGCCTCACTTTCACTGTGCTTTTGTTCACAGGTTCTATTGGTAGCATGGTTCTTACCTATACTAAGATTACTGTGGTGTGTCTAACCACTAAGAACAAGTCCTTGAACAATAAAGCCTTGAAGACCTGCTGCACTCACCTGGTTGTATATCTGATTTTTTTGTTCAGTGGTATGTCCATAATCACTCTGCATCGCTTTCCTGAGTACTCAGGGAGCAGAAAAATTGTTGCTGTCCTGTATCACATCATCCCTGGAAGCCTCAATCCCATCATTTATGGTATGCAATCCAAAGAGATATATCAAATGTTAAGTTAAAGAAGGTTTTGCCATTATATTAAAGACAATTTTCAGGGTTATTTGAACAGTTTGAAGTGACATATTAATGTTTTTTAAACTGACAGTGTGCAGAGATTGTAACCTGATTGTAACCAGGGCGCCACGATCTTCAGTAAGTTGGACTTGCGCAACGCCTACCATCTGGTGAGAATCCGTGAAGGGGATGAGTGGAAAACGGCCTTCAATACTCACCTGGGCCATTTCGAGTACCTTGTGATGCCGTTTGGCCTGACCGATGTGCTTTTGTCTACTTAGAAGAGATTCTCGTCTTCTCCAAATCTAAAGCGGAACATGAGGTCCATGTAAGGCAGATCCTGCAGCGCCTACTGGAAAATAGGCTCTTTGTTAAAGGAGAGAAATGCGACTTCCACATGGATTCAGTGGCATTTGTGGGCTACATCATCACCAGAGGGGATTTGAAACCTGACCCGGCAAACGTTCAGGCAGTGTTGGACTGGCCCAAACCACCCGATCGCCGGCAGCTTCAGCGCCTTCGGGGGTTTGCTAACTTCTACAGACGTTTCATCAGGGATTTTAGTAAAGTTGCTCTACCTCTCACTAGGTTAACGTCACCCAAGGTGCCATTCCAATGGGACCGGCTGGCTCAGGAAGTCTTCTCTTGCCTCAAGGAACAGTTCGCCACCGCCCCAATCCTTCGCCAGCCAGACCTCTCCCTGCAGTTCATCATGGAGGTGGATGCATCAGAGACTGGAGTAGGGGCCGTGCTCTCTCAACAGTTCGAAGGTAAGCTCCACCCCTGTGCCTTTTTCTCCCGTCGTCTTTCCCTAGCCGAGAAGAATTATGACATCGGAGACCGCGAACTTCTGGCCGTGAAGCTGGCTCTGGAGCAGTGGAGACACTGGCTGGAGGGGGCCGCACAGCCGTTTATTGTATGGACTGAATACATCCGCTCGGCGAAATGGCTCAACACATGGCAGGCCTGGTGGGCTTTGTTTTTCACCCGGTTTAATTTCACCATCACTTACAGGCCAGGCTCCCGAAACGTTAAACCAGACGCTCTTTCCTGGCAATTCGCTCCAGTCGGAGAGAAGTCTGACCCTGGATCTGTTCTGCCTGCTTCCTGTATTATTGGAGCCGTTACGTGGGAGATCGAAGAGCTCGTCCGGGAGGCACAAGAAACCGACCCTGATCCTGGCACGGGCCCCCCTGATCAACTCTTCGTTCCGGCGGCTGTCCGGTCCCAAATGCTCCAGTGGGCTCACACAGCCCATTTTTCCTGCCATCCAGGAGTTAACCGCACCACTGCATTCCTGCGCAGGTATTTCTGGTGGCCCGCCCTCATTAAAGACTCACGGGAGTACGTAACCGCCTGCACCACTTGTGCTCAAAATAAGCACTCCAATCAACACCCGTCTGGACGTCTGCAGCCACTCTCCACACCCAGCCGACCCTGGTCCCACATCTCTCTGGATTTCGTCACTGGTCTGCCACCATCTGCAGGTAACACTACAATATTGACCATTGTTGACCGTTTCTCCAAAGCTGCCCATTTCATTGCGCTTCCTAAGCTCCCTACAGCCTTGGAGACTGCTCGACTCCTCACCACACATGTTTTTCGGCTCCATGGCATCCCTGAGGACATTGTCTCGGACGGGGCCCTCAGTTCACGTCACGGGTGTGGAAGGAGTTCTGCTCTGCCATAGGAGCCAAGGTCAGCCTCTCCTCTGGCTTCCATCCTTCCGCCATGGATGGAGTATGCTCACAACAGTCACACATCCTCTGCTACCGGCGTGTCACCCTTCAATGCTTCTCTGGGATACCAACCACCTCTGTTTCCCATGGTTGAAGGTGAGCATACTGTTCCATCTGTCCGACATCACCTCCGCATGTGTCGCAGGGCCTGGCGGGCCACTCAGGCGGCTTTACTCCGGATGAAGGAACGCAATAAAGCGCTCGCGGATTGCCACCGGAGGACAGCCGCCCCTGAATATGTGGTGGGGCAGAAGGTATGGCTCTCCACTTGATTCGTGCCCTTACGTGCCGAATCGAAAAAACTCTCCCCCAACTTCATCGGCCCATTTGAAATCAGTGCTATAATCAACCCTGCATCCGTCCGATTGGCACTGCCACGCAATATGCATGTTCATGATGTATTCCATGTCTCTCAGGTCAAGCCAGTGGTCTCCACCCCGGTGTGCCCTCGTTCGAGGCCCCGCCGCCCCCCCGGCTCGTGGATGGCCAGCTGGTTTACACCGTCTCGTGCGTCATGGACTCCCAGCGCCGGGGATTTCAGTACCTGGTTGACTGGGAGGGCTACGGGCTAGAGGAGCGTTCCTGGGTGCCCCGGTCGGCTAGCGTGGATAGAGGTCTGCTCCGGGACTTCCACTGCCTGCACCCGGGTAAGCCTGGTGGGTCACCGGGAGGCTCCCGTTGAGGGGGAGGGGGGGGGGGGGGGGGGGGGGGGAAGGGTACTGTCATGGTCCCTGTGCCTCCCCGGCCAGCCCAGTGTGGCCACAAGTTTTTGTTGTTTTTCTCTCTCTCCCTCTCTCTCTCCTACCTGTCTGCCTGGGTGGAGCTCTGATTGGGCTCCTGCCCTTGGCCCACGCACCTGCAGCTGATCTCGAATGAATTGCAGTTGATCCCTGGCTCTTCTTAAGGCTGGGGCTCTGAGCTATTCGTTGCTCGAATATTGAGTAACCCTCATCACTATTGCCTGGCTTCATTGTGAATCAGTGTTTCCCGTGCTTGCCGCCGACTTACCCTCGTCTATGTTTATAGGTTTATTTGGACCCGCCCGTTTTGACCCCGTGAGTGTGAGTGGGTTGCTCGTGTGAGGAGTGTTTAGACAAGGAGCGGAGCAAGTGTGAAGAAGTGTGTTTCCCCGGCCTATTGATCCCCGGGACCCTGGTGTTTCTCTCCACCCCCCCTTCACGTGTACATAGCGCACTGGAGTGATTAATAAAGTGTTGTTGAACCATGCTACCTCAGTCTGTGCCTGAGTCCGTCCACCACCGTGACAAACCTGGCTTAATAAATGAGATCTTTGCCAACTCGATCCGTTGTCACTATTACAAATTTACTTCTCCAATTCTATTAATATGAATTAAAGTCATTACATTTCTGTCAGTACCAGATTGCTAAAATAAAAGGGAGTAATGCAACACTGCTGAAACTGCTTCTGAAGCACTGCTTTTTGCACTCTATCTGCTAGGGGTGCAACAATACTCGTATCGATATTGAACCATTCGATACAGTGCTTTCGGTTCAGTACGCATATGTATTGAACAATACAAAATTTTTAATTTATTTTATCAACTTTCCTTCTGATGATGCTGTCTGTGTTTAATAGTTTAATAGTTTAATTATTTATATAGCACATTTAATTACAACAGGAGCGTTGACCAAAGTGCTGTACAAGAATACAACATACATAATAAAAACAACTTAGAGTATTAAAGGCAAACACCAAATATGAATTAACAAATAACTCTCATGCTGTATTAAAAGCCAGTAAATAAAAATGCATTTTAAGATAAGATTTAAAAAGATTGACAGTATGAGCCTGTCTGATGTGTAGGGGTAAATTATTCCACAGCTTAGGCGCTACGACTGCAAATGCTCGATCACCTCTATGAACCAGCCTCGACCTTGGTACAGCTAAAAGCAAAAGATCACTTGATCTAAGAGATCTAAGGGGGGTATAAGTCTGCAAGAGGTCAGACAAATACCCGGGAGCCTGTCCATTCAGGGCTTTGTAAGTCAACAATAAAATTTTAAAATTAATTCTTAAGCGGACAGGGAGCCAATAAAGGGAGGCAAGTACCGGGGAAATGTGTTCACATCTTTTAGTACGTGTCAGAAGACGAGCTGCAGAATTCTGGACCAACTGCAGCCTTGCCAGGCAGGTCTGGCTGTCTCCAGCATATAAGGAGTTACAATAGTCCAGCTGGGATATAATAAAAGCATGAATCGCTCGTTCAAAGTTTTTAAAAGATAAAAATGATCTCACCTTAGATAAAAGCCTCAGTTTGAAGAAAGACCGCTGTACAACTGAGCTAATTTGTTTTTCAAAGGTGAAATTGCTGTCAAGTATAACCCCCAAATTTTTGGCATGTGATTTGACAAAAGTGTGCACTGTGTTGAGCGCTCAGTGGATCTGCGCTCGACAGTGCAGCCTAGGCGGAGTAGTCGAACGCAGATTCACTGAGCGCAGGGCAAGCTAGCGAGACAGAAGTTAAGCTCTCGTTGCAACATGGCAAACTGAACCTCCCCCAACCTCATTCTGGCGTTTGGAACTATTTTGGTTTTCATGTGACGTATGACCCTGAAGGTAAGCGCGTCATGGACAAAAGTAAAACAGTATGTCGGATGTGCCACGCAATGCTCAATTACATGGGTGGGAACTAGTGTGTTAGCGCAGTTAGCTCGTTAACGTGTTGGCCGTCCAGCCCCATGCACGGGGCGATCCGTGGTAGCTCGTTAACGGAGATTTGCTGTGTTGTGGCGTTAACGTCATTTCAACGAGATTAACGCTGACAGCACTAGTGGGAACACAACGAATATGACTGCACATTTACTCCGACAGCATCCTAGTGCAAAGACAAGTGGAAGCAGACAAAAACAACAAGCACGCATGCTACAAACTTTACCCGAGTCATTTAGACAGCCGTTAGCACAGGATTCTCCTTATGGGGACCTGATATGTTTAATATGCTGCTGAGAATATAGCCCAGAAGAAGCGTATAGTATAGCTTTTATTTGGGAAAGAGCCATTTCTCTGTAATAAACTCTCTTTTCCAAAGATGAGTGATTCCTCCATCAGATAGATTTATTATTTTGTTACTTTGTTGTTTCAGCAACATTAAATTTAAAAACTGTACTTTTGAGTTAAAATATATATTTATAATTTTAATAAATGACAAATTAAAAAGGCATGAACATTTTTTTTGTATCGAAAAAATATCGAACCGTGACACCAAAGAATCGAACCGAACCGTGAATTTTGTGTATCGTTGCAGCCCTACTATCTGCGTGTATTATAAGGAAAAGATGGAAAGAAATTCCTTGTCAAAATAAAAGATACCTGAATGAATTGAAATGGTAAAATGCTTGTTCCTACTAATTTGGTCATTTGTGGGTGTTGTGTGCTTTCTCTTGGAGGATTATTTGGTAAGGGCCCTGATAACAAAGGAATTGCCTTGAGTTTTCATGAACAAAGCACCTTTGATCTTATTATCATTGCAATTACATCATTCAAAATCTGAGGCAATGTGGACACCCTCTGGGAGTCTGTGCCTATAAGACAGCGGAGAACAGTGACAAACAAGCTGTGCGTTGATGTATTAGTCTACCAACAGCTTTACATCAGCTTTTCTATAACTCAGCCTCATTGTTTTCACTACTATAAAGTTCCTCCTGTAACTTTTATTGTTTCTGATAAGATCATATGGACTTACAATCTCATAAGATCTGTAAGTGTAAAATAACGTTCTTTCAGGATGATGGAGAACTACACCTACAACAGCTACATCCTCCAGTTAGAGGGCTTAAACACTTCAAAGGATTCTCTCTACCCCGCCTTTCTTTTCTTGTTTTTCTCCTACCTGTTTATAATGATTATAAATGTGGGCATTACTATTTTGATTGTCATGAACAAGAATCTTCACCAGCCCATGTATCTCCTTTTTTGCAACTTGCCATTGAATGATATTCTTGTAAACTCTAACGTGGTGCCCCGTTTGCTTATAGACCTTATGAGACCTCCATCTGAGCGCCTCATTAGTTATTATCAATGTGTTGTTCAGGCCTACATTGCGCACTTGGTTGGAACCACAAGTCACACTGTTCTCATGATTATGGCCTATGACAGATATGTGGCCATTTGTAATCCTTTTCACTATGTTTCCATAATGACCAACAAAATGATGATCAAGCTGACAGTTTGTGCCTGGGGAGTGGGCTTTGTTTTGGTCGGGATTCTTCTAGGTCTGACCACACGACTGAGTCGATGCAGGACTTTGATCACACACCCCTACTGTGACAATGCCTCACTGTTTAAACTTTCCTGTGAAAGTGTGGTCATTAACAACATCTATGGTATCACTTTCACTGTGGCTCTTTATGTGGGCTCTATAGGGGCAATAGTTCTTTCCTATACAAGCATTGCAGTGGTTTGTCTGACCAGTAAGAACAAGTCTTTGAACAGTAAAGCGTTGAAGACCTGCAGCACTCATCTGGTTGTTTATCTGATTTTGACACTTAGTGGAATGGCACTTATTACTCTGCATCGCTTCCCTCAGTACTCAGAGTACAGAAAAATCTCTGCTCTTCTGTGTTATATGGTTCCAGGCAGTCTGAACCCCATTATTTATGGTGTGCAGTCCAAAGACCTACAAAAAGCCCTTTTGAAGTTTTGTGTATCCAAGAAGGTTTTGGCATCATAAACAGAATGTGTTTCTGTTTGTTTTTATAGAAATTCAACATCTAAAGGGAGATCATCTCTGACAGCTATTTTAATCATAATTAGATGGAAGTTAATGTTTTTACTACTGTAAGAAACGAATGTATAAAACTTTAGTCAGCATTTCAAAATGTGTGTATGTTTGTGTAAAATAAAAGCTTAAGCCAATCTGTGGTTTTGTCTCATTCATGAAGTTTAATTTACATTAGATGACGTTAAAGACAAAAGCAAATGTTCGCTATCTGCTGGTAAGCCTTTGTTAAACACAGACACAAGGACTGTGCAGTTTTATTGGAGCTAAATACATAATTAGTATTTAAGAAGAACATAATGGTATGAAACCAGCAATAACACCCGGTTATACCGATGTAATGAATCAGAGTAATGGCCAAGAGAATACCTTTGCATGGAAGTAATTTTTAGTATTCTTACTTATACCGTAACTTTCATTTAAAACCAAAAAAGACAATCTCTGGACTTAAATCTGATTGAGATGTTTATATGAACTTAAACAGGCCGTTTAAAATACAGCTGAATTAAAACAATACTCCAAATCCCTCACATTTATGACACATGCACACTAGCCAATTTTGTTCTTACTACTGTGCATATGTTGGCAAATCAGACTGGAACAGTGAATTTGGAACAGTTCACAAAATCAGCACATATCACCATTTTGGTTCAGTATTGTATATGTAAGAAACTGAACCTAAACTGAAAGAATAATAATAAGTGTGTGAATGCGAGAGTGAATGAATAGTGGAAATTAGTCGAATTGTAAAGCGCTTTGGGTGCCCTGAAAAGTGCTATATAAAACCAATCCATTATAATAAGGCAATTTGGCATTAGGCATGTCATTGTGATAATCTTAAGTGAGATTCTTGTACAGTAAAATTTGAGTTGTTGATTTCCAAATGCATTTCATTTGTGAGGTAAAAAAAAACCCCATTAAGATTGTTTTCTTTAAATTCATAAAGTTACTGCATAAAGTACATCAATAGTTACTCATTCTCTCATGTTAACTAAAAGGAAAATGTTTTTAAAGAGTATGATTTTTATGCTAAAATACAATGACCCTGCCATCTGTCAGACCTTTCGTGCATGTTCAGAACACAAAGGGTATAAAGTTCAGTCTTTTTTTTTTTACTCTTGGTCTGCTTCACCTTCTTCACTTTGGGGCCTAGTTGTCTGTGACAAAAAGAAATTACAAACAGAGATTAACAATAACCCAGTTATTTATAATACAATAAGGTTTTGGAGGGAAATGCACAAAAGGTTGGGCAGAGATTTTTTTGACTCCTTTATTGAGAAACAAAGACTTTGTTCTAGGAATGTCTCGCAGTCTGTTTGATATGTGGCATAACAACAGGCTAAGGGCGATTTGTATTTAAACAACGCACTGATGAACTTTCAGCAACTGGATTCAAATTTTAATATTCCTAGAGAAAAATTTTTTGGGCTTCCTCCATGTTTGTCATTTTGTTGATTCTGAAATTTCACAATCTGCAGAAACAGCTATATATGAAGATTTGGAGACTTTTCTTATTAAACAAAAAGACAGAACTCATTTTATTTCTGCCTTTTTGTCACAGCTCGGGGCAGCAGCCATGTGAAGAGTGGAAGGAGGACTCAAACGCAGCACTATTTCAGACGTGAAGGGTGATTTATTGACAATACTGAACATAAAGTGGAGATGGCAAACAGAACTAAGGACGAACTAAACTGGGAGAAACTACACAAAGGAGTGGCAAACCTGAAAAACCTGGCAAAACACAGGTGGAGAAGCAGCCACAGGTGGAGAAGCAGCCACAGGAGGCCGGACGGGCTCCTCGGGCCCCCCAGCCGACGTGGCAGCCGGTGTGGCATGAGGCCGGACGGGCTCCTCGGGCCCCCCAGCTAGCGAAGCAGGAGGCTGGACGGGCTCCTCGGGCCCCCCAGCAAAAACAGCCGCAGAACCAGCGGGCACCGGGGCCCCCGGCACACACAAAACAAAACTAGGAGGCACGTGGGCCTCTGGCACACATGAAACAAAACTAGGAGGCACGTGGGCCTCTGGCACACATGAAACAAAACTAGGAGGCACGTGGGCCTTTGGCACACATGAAACAAAACTAGGAGGCACGCGGGCCTCCGGCACGCATGAAAAAGAACCAGTAGGCACGTGGGCCTCTGGCACGCATGAAAAAAAACCAGTAGGCACGTGGGCCTCTGGCACACACGAAACAAAACCAGTAGGCACGTGGGCCTCTGGCACACACGAAACAAAACCAGTAGGCACGTGGGCCTCTGGCACACATACAGAGGGCTGCAGCTGCGCAGAGCACTGACCCTGCTCAGGCAGTGACAGCCCGGTGCAGTTCACAGCTGGCATCTTGGCCTCCAGGGGTCCAGAGTAAGCTGAGGGCAGTAACCCAGCCTCTGGGGAAGCCCCGGAGTGAGCAATAGTCTCTATTGTTGCCAGCTTTTGAGGAACAGGTCCGTTGTAAAACAGTTCATCTCCCTGCTTAGAAACAGCGGTGGAAAAACAGTGTGAATATTGTGACTCAGCCATTAACTGAACTACGGGTTGTGGTGATGCACTTAAACCCCCGCGGAGCCATCATTTTACCCCCGCGGAGCCATCATTTTGCGTTTCTACCTTTAAAAGCCGGAGAGCAGTCAAATGCTGGAGGAAGCTAAATTGGCTAGTCATTCATATGTATATTAGGCTGTTACCTAGGAATTCTGGAGGGAGGGGAGTGGGGGGGGGGGGTGATTGAGGGGGTGGGGGAGCTGCTAAAAGCTGTGAACTTCCCTTTTGTGTTTCATCTTGATGCATTCTCAATCATCCAGGGAAATAAATCTCCAAAAGTCACCAACTTGGAGTGTTTCAGTTTGCCATCTTAGGGAGAAATCAACACACATGGGTGTATGTCCTTTGTTGCTGAGATTTATTGATAAAAACAGTACAAAAAACCAACCATTTGTACACATATTTACAAATAATAATAAAAAGCGAGTGAGTACATTACAACATTTTCAGCAATCACTCACAATCCTGGCACTGCCATGGTATCTGTAGTCTGCATTTACCACATGTGTATCTGTAGCAGTGAACACATCGCACAGTGGCCTGATTTTTCTTGCATTTGTGTTTGACCTGACACGTGGCTCTTTTTCTAGGGCTAGGTGTGGAGGGTTGTGCCCGAAGCAACTGTTCTTTTCTTGCCTTCTTCGCAGCTACATGAGAGCGAGCCAACTCTGTTGCAAGCGCCACCAGGAAGTCCACCCGTCTTTCCTTCGTCCCGGTGCATGCTTGATACAGCACATGTGCATTCAGTGCTGCCATGTCAATCATGTTATAAAACACGGCGACTGGCCAGCGCCGTGTTCCTTTGCGGACAGTGTACTCCCGAACCATCTGGTCCATCACATCCACGCCACACTTTGTTTTGTTGTAAAGGGTGACAGTGTTTGGCTTCCTTTTGGTAGTGTTATCAGTCTGAACCACGCTGTGCATGCTGCTAAGAATATAGACTGTCTTCTTCCGTTTGGCCGCATACGCCGTCAGCGTGGCAGCAGAGGTTGAAAACACCTAAGAAATAAGATAAATTGTTATTTCCATAGCCCTTTTACACACAATGAAACACATAAACATAGAACCACAAAAGACCTGCAACATACCTGAGTGGTGAACTCATTGCGATCTGTCTGTCTAGTGGATTGAGGAATTTCCCTGCGAATCCTGTTGACTGTGCCGAGGATGGTGGTTTTCCGTCTAAGAAGTTTTTGCGCAAGTGAAAGCGATGTGAAAAAATTGTCCGTGGTAACATTTCTGCCCTTGTCTAGGAATGGTTCCATCAGCCTCATTACTACATTTTCAGAAAGTCTCTCCCCATTGGGACGATTGGGGTCCTTGCCAAGATATGGGAAGACATTGCAAATGTACTTGGATTTTAGGTCGCAAGCCACCCAAAACTTGATCCCAAACTTGTCCGGCTTACTTGCAATATACTGCAGGAAACAGCACCGAGTCTTTGATGGGAAAAGCTGTTCATCAACGGTGATATGTAGACCAGGGTTGTAGCATGTGATGCAGTTGGTGACAAATGATCCCCACAGACTGGAAATTGCAGCGAACTTGTCAGTCTTTGCTCGATCACAGCGGGTGGACTTGTCATCAAAGCGTAGGTGTTGCATGATGTCTTGGAAGCGGTTTCGTGCCATAGTTCCAATTATCTGTGGGTTTCCCAGGTTTGCTGACCAGCAGTCATTTACAGATGGAACCCTGTAAACCCCCCGCAAGATGACAATTGCGATAAATGCCATTAGTTCAAGGAGGTCCATGAACCAATGAACATGCTCCGTTTGCTGTGCATGTTGAATAGTCCATTCTTGAATGCTACGAAGCATGTCAAGAGTGATGAAACACAGGAAGCTCTGAAGGCGACTCGAGATACTTCTCCTGGCCTTAGCCGTTGGCTCTCCATCTGCAGCGTACGCTTCTATTGGGGTGAAAGGGAGACGGGTCCCCACATGTTCTTCACGCCACACTGTGCCATCTTTCGCTGTCTCAGTCCCCAAACAAGCTCTCTTTTTCGGTGGAGAAGCAGTCTCCTCATCTGCAGTGTGAACAAATTCAAATTGTGAGCAATGGGAAGGTCAAACAAAATCACAAATGCATGCATAGATACTAATTATAATTCCAGTATCTCTTCCTCTGTATCAGAATAATGTCTGAAATATCTTACTTACTAACTACATCCACTTACTTGTTTGAAATGAAAAAGGAAATAACATGAAATGAAACTAACCGGAAGACTGATCAGACAGCTCTGAGTCCGAATCCGGCTGAACTTCTAGGTCTTCTCCATCCGAGTCACAAGGGTCGACTTCCCTCAGGATCATTTCCAAGGCCTGCTGAGTGGTGAGTCTTCTCTGCATTTTCTTTCCTTGGAGAGGAGGTCCGTACACCACAGAATTCTTCAGGGCAATGAAGGATTAGGCTAAGTGCAGTGAGATTGTATCATATATATACCCATATATCAGACCACTGGTACAATAAAAGCATAATCGCTTGCAGTGTCGCTAAGCGGGGTGTGACGGGTTGCCACAATGGACGGGTCTGATTGATGCCACAATGGATGACTGATCATTGTGACTGGTCCATTGTGGCATCAATCAGACCACTGGTATAATAAAAGCATAATCACAACTGATAAGTTCGCTGCAATTTCCAGTGTGTGGGGATCATTTGTCACCAACTATGGTGGACTTGCATTTGTGTTTGACCTGACAGTCAAACACAAATGCAAGAAAAATCAGGCCACTGTGCGATGTGTTCACTGCTACAGATACACATGTGGTAAATGCAGACTACAGATACCATGGCAGTGCCAGGATTGTGAGTGATTGCTGAAAATGTTGTAATGTACTCACTCGCTTTTTATTATTATTTGTAAATATGTGTACAAATGGTTGGTTTTTTGTACTGTTTTTATCAATAAATCTCAGCAACAAAGGACATACACCCATGTGTGTTGATTTCTCCCTAAGATGGCAAACTGAAACACTCCAAGTTGGTGACTTTTGGAGATTTATTTCCCTGGATGATTGAGAATGCATCAAGATGAAACACAAAAGGGAAGTTCACAGCTTTTAGCAGCTCCCCCACCCCCTCAATCACTCACCCCCACTCCCCTCCCTCCAGAATTCCCAGGTAAACAATCAGAAGAGTCTGTTCAGTGACAGGTTGCTTCTCCCCAAGACAAGAACTAACAGACTTAAAAACTCCTTTGTCCCACACGCCATCAAACTGTTTAACTCCTCTCTGGAGGGGAGAGGGAGGGAAAACAGGAGAACAAAGGAGGGGGGAACAACTAAGCTGTAGTGCCTCTTCACCTCACTGTGCAATACCTTGTGCAATACTTTTTGTAAATAGTCAACAGTCCAATAGACTCAATACTTGAAATGTGCAATTCACTTGTATTTTTATTTTTTATTCCTATTTATTCTATTTATCCCCTTTGTATATTTTATTTATATTTGTCTCTGTATTTATATATGTGTGTGTGTGTGTGTGTGTGTGTGTGTGTGTGTGTGTGTGTGTGTGTGTGTGTGTGTGTGTGTGTGTGTGTGTGTATATATATATATATAACAATTCTGTAACTGTAACTTCGGTCGTTGCTGTGCTTTTTGGAAGTCGAATTTCCCAGAGGAACCCACCCGAGGGATTAATAAAGTTCTATCTTATCTTATCTTATCTTATCTTAATATACATATGAATGACTAGCCAATTTAGCTTCCACTTCCACCATTTGACTGCTCTCCGGGTTTTATAGGTAGAAAGGTAGAAGCCTGGGGATGCTAGTGAACTACGGGTTGCGGTGATGCAAGCGGTGGTGGTGGCTGAGTGGCTAACTGGAGCGGTGGCAGAACAGGTAATTGTGTCCTTGGGGAGGCTAGCGGTTGAGCTACAGACTGGGAGGCTTGTGGCTGGACACAGAACTGAGCCGGAGAATGGCGATAAAGTCCTGGCTCAGAAGGGGCGGCAGAGAAACAGTCTCTCGGTTTCACAGAGGGTTTGTACACGCCCACTTGCGAAGGATCTGTTACCACGAAGGTAGGTAAGCGACCCGTACAGTCTCCCATCCCGCTCTGAATAGCCCCAGAAAACAAAGTCCCGGAATCTGGGGAAGCCAATGCATCCCGCTCACTCACCGCCTCGGGGTGCTCGAAAGTAAATGCAGATGGGGGGTGAAGTCCAAGGTCCAAAAGGAGAAACTCCCGCTCCCACGAACAGAGCGAGTCCAGAAGCCATGGGAGACCGGTCACCAGACGCTGTAGCCGCCTCTCTATAGCGCGCTGGGACGTGCCACCCGGGCTTTCCAGCCACAGGTCGATCAGCTCCTGTGTGGCATCGATGAGCGTCTCCCGTAGCTCCCTGGACGGATTAAGCGCTGCTGGGTCCATCTTGTGGTCGCGTCGTACTGTCACGGCTCGGGGCAGCAGCCGTGTGAAGAGTGGAAGGAGGACTCAAACGCAACACTATTTCAGACGTGAAGGGTGATTTATTGACAATACTGAACATAAAGTGGAGATGGCAAACAGAACTAAGGACGAACTAAACTGGGAGAAACTACACAAAGGAGTGGCAAACCTGAACATGAAGGGAGAACAGCAGGGAGAGCACGCAGGGAAATTCACCGGGTATGAACACAGACGACGCGACGAGGAACAGAGGCAAACACACACTATAAATACACAGAGAGACACTGGGAAATCACACACAGGTGGGAGACACAGCTGGACCTGATTAACCTGACGAGACAGGGGAACACTAACACCAGGGACCAATAGAGGGAGCACAAACCCAAAACCCAGTATCTAAAATCCCAAAACACAAACCATCCCAAAACAGCCCAAGAATAATAAAGAGAATAATAACAATAAGGAACACAAACACAAAGTCACTGAGTCATGGCCGCAGGACCATGACACTTTTATTCTTTACTATATACTCATAGTAGCAGCACATTGAGTGCTATTCATAAATGGGAGAGAGATCTTAATAATCAATATGTGGAGGAGGAGTGGAAACATAGCTAGATCTACTTTTACTTGCAACTGTTTGCAAGATACCCAATAAAAAAATTCGACACCGCCTAACTCCTAATGCCTGCATAAGATTACACCTGATGTGTCTGTATCAAATGTCAAAAAGAAACTTGTACCTTTTTCCATTACTATTGGCAATGCAAACTAATTAAAAGATTTTGGAGTTCTATATCTCAAGATCTGAGTAATATCTTTAAGATTTGGATCCAAAAGGACCCTGGATATTTTATTCTTGGTTTACCTTCAAAATAATTAACATTAACTTACTCACAGCGTAAATTATGTGATAAAATATTGCTGTTAGCTCGGAAATGTTTTCTTATTCTTAACTCAGTTAACTTCCTAAGACCTGAACTCTTCCACGGCATGCATTTTTAATTTCTCTTTGATATTTGGGCTGATTGGAACCCAATGAATGTAAAAACAAAGAATTACTGTTTTTTTTTTACCCGATTTTTGTTTCTAAGAAAAATGAGAGCCACATATGAAGAAATTTGTTTTAAATTTTGATAAAACAGAGGCAGTGTAATGTTCTCGTAAGTGGATATCAGTCCCTTGTGGAGCTAAATTTAGTATTTTGGTCTAGACCAGTGTTGGTCAAGTTACTTGAAAAAAGTAATCAGTAACGAATTACTGATTACTTCCCCAAAAAAGTAATCCCGTTACCTTACTGATTACTTATTTTCAAAAGTAATTAATTAGTTAGTTACTTAGTTACTTTTTAAAAACACGATTTACAACCTGAAGAGGTGATAAAGCGATAGATCTTTCAGCCCAATTCTACTTTTTCTACATAATCCATCATACAAAATGTAATCAAATGGAAAAGTCTCTTTTTAAAACTTGTTTTATTAGTTTTAATCTTTTAACTTTATGCATCAAGCAAAAATTTAATTATATGCATCATTCTCTGACTTGAATAAATTAGTTTAAGATTTAAACCTATTTTCTGCACATTCCAGCACATAAAATAAAATTTGTTTTGTGTTTACACTCAGTCTTTCAAATAGATGCAAGTAAAACACAGCAGAAAATAAATAAAGTCAAAGACTAAGCGGTCCTTTTGCTCTATTTTCACCTGTAAAGCAGGACTGCAGTAGGCGGAGGTTTACCTTGGTGCAGGTGTGCCGCGGTCAGTGGAAGAATCCGCGAGTTTCTCTGTGAGTTTCCCATTACGTCGTAGCTACTCGGTGCTTGCTTGGAAGTTTAGGGGTTTTTTCGCTGTAAAAAGTTTTCTTCCCACGCACGATGGACGCTAATGTTTTTGTCACTTTTTATGGAATTAAACTCAAAGTAAGGTCAGTACTTCCACGCTTTAAACGCTTCACGCTCATACACAATCGATATGTGATCCATTGTTGATCTGCACACAGGTGTTGTCAGAACGGCGCACTCGCTTACGCCACTGTCGTGAGACATTCTCGCAAAAAAAATCACGGTTTTAGTAACGCAGTAACGCAGCGTTCCTAGGGGAAAGTAACAGTAATCTAATTACCGTTTTTGCAATAGTAATCCCTTACTTTACTCGTTACTTGAAAAAAGTAATCAGATTACAGTAACGCGTTACCAGTAAAGCGTTACTAGTAAAGCGTTACTGCCCATCTCTGGTCTAGACAACCCAAAATGTGATTTTAGATAGTTACTGGATTGCTTTTGAAATGCCTTTGAAATTGTCTTGTTCTTTCAGGTCCATGCAAAATACAAACAACATCTTCACAATACAGCTGGAGGGTTTAAATGTCCCACAGGAAGCCACATATGCTATGTTTCTTTTTCTTTTTTCTCCTACTTGTTTCTAATTGTTGCAAATGTGGGCATTGCTGTTTTGGTTTTTGTTGACAAGAGTCTTCACCAGCCCATGTATATCCTTTTTTGTAATCTGTCCATTAATGATTTATTTGGAAACTCTATCATGATCCCTCGTTTGCTTGTAGACATGTTGAGGCCTCCGTCTGAGCGCCTCATCAGTTATTATGAATGTGTGGTCCAAGCTTTCACCACACATATGTTTAGTACCACAGCTCACACAGTGCTTATGATAATGGCCTTTGACAGATATGTAGCCATCTGTAATCCTCTATGTTATGCTGCAGTAATGACAAATAAGATGTTGATGAAGCTGACAGTTTCTGCCTGGGGGGTGGCCTTTGTTTTGGTTGGGATTCTGCTCGGTCTGACCTTGAGACCGGGCCGATGCAGAACTCTGATCAAAAGCCCCTATTGTGACAATGATAAGATAACTCTTTATTGTCATTGCACAGTCATACATAGTACAGTAGTACAATGAAATTAGAAAACTGTCCTACGTCGGCACTACATATAACACAACACGACACGATATGACACATCACAACGCAACAAACAACACAACACAGTATATTAACTTAGTATAAAAAAGAAGAATCAGTGCATGTGTATCGCACACTGTTATTATTGCACATTAATTATTATTGCACCTTGTTATAAATATAAATATAAATATAATTATTGTTATTGTTTTAAACATTGTTTCCTGCCCCCCCCCCCCCCCCCCCCCCCCCCCTTAAAAAAGTCCAGGGAGGTATCCAGTCAGGTCAGCTATTTACATTGGTCTGGAAGTCCAGCAGTTCATCTAAACAAAAGGCACTTAGCCTAAAACAGATATAGACACGTTTATCCTACCATAAAACAATAAGACAAGGTACGACCTCTCCAATGCAAACTTTGTGTGCATTCCAGAGTGCTCTGGAATGCACACAAAGTTTGCAGACTATTAAGGATCAAACCTCTACCAATCTACAACTAATTATAAAAGTCTAAGCATATATAAGTAGATATTTCTAAGCATAAATGACAATAAACAATACAAAACCTAACACTGCACTGTTTAACCTGTCCTTTGAGGATGTGTTCATTAACAATGTCTATGGCCTCACTTTCACTGTGCTTTTGTTCACAGGTTCTATTGGTAGCATGGTTCTTACCTATACTAAGATTACTGTGGTGTGTCTAACCACTAAGAACAAGTCCCTGATCTTATTATCATTGCAATTACATCATTCAAAATCTGAGGCAATGTGGACACCCTCTGGGAGTCTGTGCCTATAAGACAGCGGAGAACAGTGGCAAACAAGCTGTGCGTTGATGTATTAGTCTACCAACAGCTTTACATCAGCTTTTCTATAACTCAGCCTCATTGTTTTCACTACTATAAAGTTCCTCCTGTAACTTTTATTGTTTCTGATAAGATCATATGGACTTACTATCTCATAAGATCTGTAAGTGTAAAATAACGTTCTTTCAGGATGATGGAGAACTACACCTACAACAGCTACATCCTCCAGTTAGAGGGCTTAAACACTTCAAAGGATTCTCTCTACCCCGCCTTTCTTTTCTTGTTTTTCTCCTACCTGTTTATAATGATTATAAATGTGGGCATTACTATTTTGATTGTCATGAACAAGAATCTTCACCAGCCCATGTATCTCCTTTTTTGCAACTTGCCATTGACTGATATTCTTGCAAACTCTATCGTGGTGCCCCGTTTGCTTATAGACCTTATGAGACCTCCATCTGAGCGCCTCATTAGTTATTATCAATGTGTTGTTCAGGCCTACATTGCGCACTTGGTTGGAACCACAAGTCACACTGTTCTCATGATTATGGCCTATGACAGATATGTGGCCATTTGTAATCCTTTTCACTATGTTTCCATAATGACCAACAAAATGATGATCAAGCTGACAGTTTGTGCCTGGGGAGTGGCCTTTGTTTTGGTCGGGATTCTTCTAGGTCTGACCACACGACTGAGTCGATGCAGGACTTTGATCACAAACCCCTACTGTGACAATGCCTCATTGTTTAAACTTTCCTGTGAAAGTGTGGTCATTAACAACATCTATGGTATCACTTTCACTGTGGCTCTTTATGTGGGCTCTATAGGGGCAATAGTTCTTTCCTATACAAGCATTGCAGTGGTTTGTCTGACCAGTAAGAACAAGTCTTTGAACAGTAAAGCGTTGAAGACCTGCAGCACTCATCTGGTTGTTTATCTGATTTTGACACTTAGTGGAATGACACGTATTACTCTGCATCGCTTCCCTCAGTACTCAGAGTACAGAAAAATCTTTGCTGTTTTGTTTCCTATTTTTCCAGGCAGTCTGAACCCCATTATTTATGGTGTGCAGTCCAAAGACCTACAAAAAGCCCTTTTGAAGTTTTGTGTATCCAAGAAGGTTTTGGCATCATGAACAGAATGTGTTTCTGTTTGTTTTTATAGAAATTCAACATCTAAAGGGAGATCATCTCTGACAGCTATTTTAATCATAATTAGATGGAAGTTAATGTTTTTACTGCTGTAAGAAACGAATGTATAAAACTTTAGTCAGCATTTCAAAATGTGTGTATGTTTGTGTAAAATAAAAGCTTAAGCCAATCTGTGGTTTTGTCTCATTCATGAAGTTTAATTTACATTAGATGACGTTAAATACAAAAGCAAATGTTCGCTATCTGCTGGTAAGCCTTTGTTAAACACAGACACAAGGACTGTGCAGTTTTATTGGAGCTAAATACATAATTAGTATTTAAGAAAGAACATAATGGTATGAAACCAGCAATAACACCCGGTTATACCGATGTAATGAATCAGAGTAATGGCCAAGAGAATACCTTTGCATGGAAGTAATTTTTAGTATTCTTACTTATACCGTAGCTTTCATTTAAAACCAAAAAAGACAATCTCTGGACTTAAATCTGATTGAGATGTTTATATGAACTTAAACAGGCCGCTTAAAATACAGCTGAATTAAAACAATACTCCAAATCCCTCATATTTATGACACATGCACACTAGCCAATTTTGTTCTTACTACTGTGCATATGTTGGCAAATCAGACTGGAACAGTGAATTAGGAACAGTTCACAAAATCAGCACATATCACCATTTTGGTTCAGTATTGTATATGTAAGAAACTGAACCTAAACTGAAAGAATAATAATAAGTGTGTGAATGCGAGAGTGAATGAATAGTGGAAATTAGTCGAATTGTAAAGCGCTTTGGGTGCCCTGAAAAGTGCTATATAAAACCAATCCATTATAATAAGGCAATTTGGCATTAGGCATGTCATTGTGATAATCTTAAGTGAGATTCTTGTACAGTAAAATTTGAGTTGTTGATTTCCAAATGCATTTCATTTGTGAGGTAAAAAACCCCCCATTAAGATTGTTTTCTTTAAATTCATAAAGTTACTGTATAAAGTACATCAATAGTTACTCATTCTCTCATGTTAACTAAGAGGAAAATGTTTTTAAAGAGTATGATTTTTATGCTAAAATACAATGACCCTGCCATCTGTCAGACCTTTCGTGCATGTTCAGAACACAAAGGGTATAAAGTTCAGTCTTTTTTTTTTGACTCTTGGTCTGCTTCACCTTCTTCACTTTGGGGCCTAGTTGTCTGTGACAAAAAGAAATTACAAACAGAGATTAACAATAACCCAGTTATTTATAATACAATAAGGTTTTGGAGGGAAATGCACAAAAGGTTGGGCAGAGAAGATTTTTTTGACTCCTTTATTGAGAAACAAAGACTTTGTTCTAGGAATGTCTCGCAGTCTGTTTGATATGTGGCATAACAACAGGCTAAGGGCGATTTGTATTTAAACAACACACTGATGAACTTTCAGGAACTGGATTCAAATTTTAATATTCCTAGAGAAATTTTTTTTTGGGCTTTCTCCATGTTTGTCATTTTGTTGATTCTGAAATTTCACAATCTGCAGAAACAGCTATATATGAAGATTTGGAGACTTTTCTTATTAAACAAAAAGACAGAACTCATTTTATTTCTGCCTTTTATTCTTTACTATATACTCATAGTAGCAGCACATTGAGTGCTATTCATAAATGGGAGAGAGATCTTAATAATCAATATGTGGAGGAGGAGTGGAAACATAGCTAGATCTACTTTTACTTGCAACTGTTTGCAAGATACCCAATAAAAAAATTTGACACCGCCTAACTCCTAATGCCTGCATAAGATTACACCTGATGTGTCTGTATCAAATGTCAAAAAGAAACTTGTACCTTTTCCTATTACTTTTGGCAATGCAAACTAATTAAAAGATTTTGGAGTTCTATATCTCAAGATCTGAGTAATATCTTTAAGAATTGGATCCAAAAGGACCCTGGATATTTTATTCTTGGTTTACCTTCAAAAGAATTAACATTAACTTACTCACAGCGTAAATTATGTGATAAAATATTGCTGTTAGCTCGGAAATGTTTTCTTATTCTTAACTGGGTTAACCTCCTAAGACCTGAACTCTTCCACGGCATGCATTTTTAATTTCTCTTTGATATTTGGGCTGATTGGAACCCAATGAATGTAAAAACAAAGAATTACCAGATTTTTTTTTACCCAATTTTTGTTTCTAAGAAAAACGAGAGCCACATATGAAGATATTTGTTTTAAATTTTGATAAAACAGAGGCAGTGTAATGTTCTCGTAAGTGGATATCAGTCCCTTGTGGAGCTAAATTTAGTATTTTGGTCTAGACCAGTGTTGGTCAAGTTACTTGAAAAAAGTAATCAGTTCCCCAAAAAAGTAATCCCGTTACTTTACTGATTACTTATTTTCAAAAGTAATTAATTAGTTAGTTACTTAGTTACTTTTTAAAAACACGATTTAGAGGTGATAAAGTGATAGATCTTTCAGCCCAATTCTACTTTTTCTGCATAATCCATCATACAAAATGTAATCAAATGGAAAAGTCTCCTTTTAAAACTTGTTTTTATCAGTTTTAATCTTTTAACTTTATGCATCAAGCAAAAATGTAATTATATGCAACATTCTCTGACTTGAATAAATTAGTTTAACATTTAAACCTATTTTCTGCACATTCCAGCACATAAAATAAAATATTTTTTTTGTTTACACTCAGTCTTTCAAATAGATGCAAGTAAAACACAGCAGAAAATAAATAAAGTCAAAGACTCAGCGGTCCTGTTGCTCTATTTTCACCTGTAAAGCAGGACTGCAGTAGGCGGAGGTTTACCTTGGTGCAGGTGTGCCGCGGTCAGTTGCGCATTACGTCGTAGCTACTCGGTGCTTGCTTGGAAGTTTAGGGGTTTTTTTTCGCTGTAAAAAGAAGTTTTCTTCCCACGCACGATGGACGCTAATGTTTTTGTCACTTTTTATGGAATCAAACTCAAAGTAAGGTCAGTACTTCCACGCTTTAAACGCTTCACGCTCATACACAATCGATATGTGATCCATTGTTGATCTGCACACAGCTGTTGTGAGAACGGCGCACTCGCTTACGCCACTGTCGTGAGACATTCTCGCAAAAAAATCCCGGTTTTAGTAACGCAGTAACGCAGCGTTCCTACGGGAAAGTAACAGTAATCTAATTACCGTTTTTGCAATAGTAATCCCTTACTTTACTCGTTACTTGAAAAAAGTAATCAGATTACAGTAACGCGTTACCAGTAAAGCGTTACTAGTAAAGCGTTACTGCCCATCTCTGGTCTAGACAACCCAAAATGTGATTTTAGATAGTTACTGGATTGCTTTTGAAATGCCTTTGAAATTGTCTTGTTCTTTCAGGTCCATGCAAAATACAAACAACATCTTCACAATACAGCTGGAGGGTTTAAATGTCCCACAGGAAGCCACATATGCTATGTTTCTTTTTCTTTTTTCTCCTACTTGTTTCTAATTGTTGCAAATGTGGGCATTGCTGTTTTGGTTTTTGTTGACAAGAGTCTTCACCAGCCCATGTATATCCTTTTTTGTAATCTGTCCATTAATGATTTATTTGGAAACTCTATCATGATCCCTCGTTTGCTTGTAGACATGTTGAGGCCTCCGTCTGAGCGCCTCATCAGTTATTATGAATGTGTGGTCCAAGCTTTCACCACACAAATGTTTAGTACCACAGCTCACACAGTGCTTATGATAATGGCCTTTGACAGATATGTAGCGATCTGTAATCCTCTGCGTTATGCTGCAGTAATGACAAATAAGATGTTGATGAAGCTGACAGTTTCTGCCTGGGGGGTGGCCTTTGTTTTGGTTGGGATTCTGCTTGGTCTGACCTTGAGACCGGGCCGATGCAGAACTCTGATCAAAAGCCCCTATTGTGACAATGCTGCACTGTTTAACCTGTCCTGTGAGGATGTGTTCATTAACAATGTCTATGGCCTCACTTTCACTGTGCTTTTGTTCACAGGTTCTATCGGTAGCATGGTTCTTACCTATACTAAGATTACTGTGGTGTGTCTAACCACTAAGAACAAGTCCTTGAACAATAAAGCCTTGAAGACCTGCTGCACTCACCTGGTTGTATATCTGATTTTTTTGTTCAGTGGTATGTCCATAATCACTCTGCATCGCTTTCCTGAGTACTAAGGGAGCAGAAAAATTGTTGCTGTCCTGTATCACATCATCCCTGGAAGCCTCAATCCCATCATTTATGGTATGCAATCCAAAGAGATATATCAAATGTTAAGTTAAAGAAGGTTTTGCCATTATTTTAAAGACAATTTTCAGGGTTATTTGAACAGTTTGAAGTGACATATTAATGTTTTTTAAACTGACAGTGTGCAGAGATTGTAACCTGATTTTAACCAGGGCGCCACGATCTTCAGTACGTTGGACTTGCGCAACGCCTACCATCTGGTGAGAATCCGTGAAGGGGATGAGTGGAAAACGGCCTTCAATACTCACCTGGGCCATTTCGAGTACCTTGTGATGCCGTTCGGCCTGACCAACGCCCCAGCCGTGTTCCAGGCTCTTGTTAATGATGTTCTCAGAGACTTTATTAACCGATGTGCTTTTGTCTACTTAGATGAGATTCTCGTCTTCTCCAAATCTAAAGCGGAACATAAGGTCCATGTAAGGCAGATCCTGCAGTGTCTACTGGAAAATAGGCTCTTTGTTAAAGGAGAGAAATGCGACTTCCACATGGATTCAGTGGCATTTATGGGCTACATCATCACCAGAGGGGATTTGAAACCTGACCCGGCAAAAGTTCAGGCAGTGTTGGACTGGCCCAAACCACCCGATCGCCGGCAGCTTCAGCGCCTTCTGGGGTTTGCTAACTTCTACAGACGTTTCATCGGGGATTTTAGTAAAGTTGCTCTGCCTCTCACTAGGTTAACGTCACCCAAGGTGCCATTCCAATGGGACCGGCTGGCTCAGGAAGTCTTCTCTTGCCTCAAGGAACAGTTCGCCACCGCCCCAATCCTTCGCCAGCCAGACCTCTCCCTGAAGTTCATCGTGGAGGTGGATGCATCAGAGACTGGCGTAGGGGCCGTGCTCTCTCAACAGTTCGAGGGCAAGCTCCACCCCTGTGCCTTTTTCTCTCGTCGTCTTTCCCTAGCCGAGAAGAATTATGACATCGGAGACTGCGAACTTCTGGCCGTGAAGCTGGCTCTGGAGCAGTGGAGACACTGGCTGGAGGGGGCCACACAGCCGTTTATTGTATGGACTGATCATAAAAACCTTGAATACATCCGCTCGGCGAAATGGCTCAACTCATGGCAGGCCAGGTGGGCTTTGTTTTTCACCCGGTTTAATTTCACCATCACTTACAGGCCAGGCTCCCGAAACGTTAAACCAGACGCTCTTTCCTGGCAATTCGCTCCAGTCGGAGAGAAGTCCGACCCTGGATCTGTTCTGCCTGCTTCCTGTATTATTGGAGCCGTTACGTGGGAGATCGAAGAGCTCGTCCGGGAGGCACAAGAAACCGACCCTGATCCTGGCACGGGCCCCCCTGATCGACTCTTCGTTCCGGCGGCTGTCCGGTCCCGAGTGCTCCAGTGGGCTCACACAGCCCATTTTTCCTGCCATCCAGGAGTTAACCGCACCACTGCATTCCTGCGCAGGTATTTCTGGTGGCCCGCCCTCATTAACCCTTATGAGCCGGTCGGAGCGGGCACGCTCTGTTTTGCATAACTATTTTTAAATCCTGGTAGCTCTGCAACCACGTAAGCTAGCGCAATAATTTTTTTTGCATATGAAACCGGAGGAGTTGTACTTACATCTTATGCCATCAGCTTGTCCTATGTCACAGTTTCCTTCCACATATAGCTTTGCAAAAACTGCATAAAAAGCGCTTGCAGCAACAAAAACATAATATTCCAGAAACACGCTTTTGCCGATCCTTCCAGCTGTTCATAACACTTCCTACGTTGGAATAGACGTCAGCGCGAACTTTTGCATGTCCGCCATTACCTGCCCGAAACCGGAAGTGACGTCATTTTCGCGGAAATGTAGTTTGTTTTTACCATCAGGGACTCAGGGCCTATACTGGTGTTTTTAAAAGTTATATTTGACTTTGTGACTTTCTGTGTCTTTTCTGGGATGCTTAGGACTCATATTGCACTGCTGGAAATAGTTTTTGCAAATTTGCAGTATAATATTTATTTTAGTTTTTCCTGCAGTATATAAAAATTGGTGTATTTCAAAAATAAAACTATGAAGACACTCAAAATAAATTTCCTGTGGTAGGAAACTATTTTGTGCAACTTTTTTGTATTTACAGTTTTGAGGGATAAGCCTCTTAAATTTCTCTAACTAGAAATATATGTTAAAAAAGCAAAAACGATTTTCAATTTTTTTGTAGTTTATTGCACTTTTTTGCAATTTATGTAATTACTATGCACTTAATGAATACATATCATTAAAATCTGGGCTATAATTGTTGTATTGATGTATAGCAACTTGAAATGCTCCCAAAAATGGCACTACAGCATGTAAAAATATAATATAAGCTCTGGTGGACTTGGTTCTATGGTAGGTCTTAAAGGGTTAAAGACTCACGGGAGTACGTAACCGCCTGCACCACTTGTGCTCAAAATAAGCACTCCAATCAACACCCGTCTGGACGTCTGCAGCCACTCTCCACACCCAGCCGACCCTGGTCCCACATCTCTCTGGATTTCGTCACTGGTCTGCCACCATCTGCAGGTAACACTACAATATTGACCATTGTTGACCGTTTCTCCAAAGCTGCTCATTTCATTGCGCTTCCTAAGCTCCCTACAGCCTTGGAGACTGCCCGACTCCTCACCACACATGTTTTGCGGCTCCATGGCATCCCTGAGGACATTGTCTCGGACGGGGCCCTCAGTTTGCGTCATGGGTGTGGAAGGAGTTCTGCTCTGCCATAGGAGCCAAGGTCAGCCTCTCCTCTGGCTTCCATCCTTCCGCCATGGATGGAGTATGCTCACAACAGTCACACATCCTCTGCTACCGGCGTGTCACCCTTCAAGGCGTCTCTGGGATACCAACCCATGGTTCCCATGGTTGAAGGTGAGCATACTGTTCCATCTGTCCGACATCACCTCCGCATGTGTCGCAGGGCCTGGCGGGCCACTCAGGCGGCTTTACTCCGGATGAAGGAACACAATAAAGCACTCGCAGATCGCCACCGGACAGCCGCCCCTGAATATGTGGTGGGGCAGAAGGTATGGCTCTCCACTCGATTCATGCCCTTACGTGCCGAATCTAAAAAACTCTCCCCCAACTTCATCGGCCCGTTTGAAATCAGTGCTATAATCAACCCTGCATCCGTCTGATTGGCACTGCCACGCAATATGCATGTTCATGATGTATTCCATGTCTCTCAGGTCAAGCCAGTGGTCTCCAGCCCGGTATGCCCTCGTTGCAGGCCCCCGCCGCCCCCCCGGCTCGTGGATGGCCAGCTGGTTTACACCGTCTCGTGCATCATGGACTCCCGGCGCCGGGGTCGGGGATTTCAGTACCTGGTTGACTGGGAGGGCTACGGGCTAGAGGAACGTTCCTGGGTGCCCCGGTCGGCTATCGTGGATAGGGGTCTGCTCCGGGACTTCCACCGCCTGCACCCGGGTAAGCCTGGTGGGTCGCCGGGAGGCTCCCGTTGAGGGGGGGGGGTACTGTCATGGTCCCTGTGCCTCCCTGGCCAGCCCAGTGTGGCCACAAGTTTTTGTTGTTTTTCTCTCTCTCCCTCTCTCTCTCCTACCTGTCTGCCTGGGCGGAGCTCTGATTGGGCTCCTGCCCTTGGCCCACGCACCTGCAGCTGATCTCGAGTGAATTGCAGTTGATCCCTGGCTCTTCTTAAGGCTGGGGCTCTGAGCTATTCGTTGCTGGAATATTGAGTAACCCTCATCAGTATTGCCTGGCTTCATTGTGAATCAGTTGTTCCCGTGCTTGCCGCCGACTTACCCTCGTCTATGTTTATAGGTTTATTTGGACCCGCCCGTTTTGACTCCGTGAGTGTGAGTGGGTTGCTCGTGTGAGGAGTGTTTGGACAAGGAGCGGAGCAAGTGTGAAGAAGTGTGTTTCCCCGGCCTATTTATCCCTGGGACCCTGGTGTTTCTCTCCACCCCCCCTTCATGTGTACATAGCGCACTGGAGTTATTAATAAAGTGTTGTTGAACCGTGATACCTCAGTCTGTGCCTGAGTCCGTCCACCACCGTGACAAACCTGGCTTAATAAATGAGATCTTTGCCAACTCGATCCGTTGTCAGTATTACAAATTTACTTCTCCAATTCTATTAATATGAATTAAAGTCATTACATTTCTGTCAGTACCAGATTGCTAAAATAAAAGGGAGTAATGCAACACTGCTGAAACTGCTTCTGAAGCACTGCTTTTTGCACTCTATATGCTAGGGGTGCAACGATACTCGTATCGATATTGAACCATTCGATACAGTGCTTTCGGTTCGGTACGCATATGTATCGAACAATACAAAATTTTTAATTTATTTTATCAACTTTCCTTCTGACGATGCTGTCTGTGTTGAGCGCTCAGTGATCTGCGCTCGACAGTGCAGCCTAGGCGGAGTAGTCGAACGCAGATTCACTGAGCGCAGGGCAAGCTAACGAGACAGAAGTTAAGCTCTCGTTGCAACATGGCAAATTGAACCTCCCCCACCCTCATTCTGGCGTTTGGAACTATTTTGGTTTCCATGTGACGGTATGACCCTGAAGGTAAGCGCGTCATGGACAAAAGTAAAACAGTATGTCGGATGTGCCACGTAATGCTCAATTACATGGGTGGGAACTAGTGCGTTAGCGCAGTTAGCTCGTTAACGTGTTGGCCGTCCAGCCCCATGCACGGGGCGATCCGTGTTAGCTTGTTAACGGAGATTTGCCGTGTTGTGGCGTTAACGTCATTTCAGATTAACGCTGACAGCTCTAGTGGGAACACAACGAATATGACTGCACATTTACTCCGACAGCATCCTAGTGCAAAGACAAGTGGAAGCAGACAAAAACAACAAGCAGGCTACAAACTTTACCCGAGTCGTTTAGACAGCCGTTAGCACAGGATTTTCCTTATGGGGACCTGATATGTTTAATATGCTGCTGAGAATATAGCCCAGAAGAAGCGTATAGTATAGCTTTTATTTTGGAAAGAGCCATTTCTCTGTAATAAACTCTTTTCCAAAGATGAGTGATTCCTCAATCAGATAGATTTATTATTTTGTTACTTTGTTGTTTCAGCAACATTAAATTTAAAAACTGTACTTTTGAGTTAAAATATATATTTATAATTTTAATAAATGACAAATTAAAAAGGCATGAACATTTTTTTTGTATCGAAAAAATATCGAACCGTGACACCAAAGAATCGAACCGAACCGTGAATTTTGTGTAGCGTTGCACCCCTACTATCTGCGTGTATTATAAGGAAAAGATGGAAAGAAATTCCTTGTCAAAATAAAAGATATCTGAATGAATTGAAATGGTAAAATGCTTGTTCCTACTATTTTGGTCATTTGTGGGTGTTGTGTGCTTTCTCTTGGAGGATTATTTGGTAAGGGCCCTGATAACAAAGGAATTGCCTTGAGTTTTCACGAACAAAGCACCTTTGATCTTATTATCATTGCAATTACATCATTCAAAATCTGAGGCAATGTGGACACCCTCTGGGAGTCTGTGCCTATAAGACAGCGGAGAACAGTGGCAAACAAGCTGTGCGTTGATGTATTAGTCTACCAACAGCTTTACATCAGCTTTTCTATAACTCAGCCTCATTGTTTTCACTACTATAAAGTTCCTCCTGTAACTTTTATTGTTTCTGATAAGATCATATGGACTTACTATCTCATAAGATCTGTAAGTGTAAAATAACGTTCTTTCAGGATGATGGAGAACTACACCTACAACAGCTACATCCTCCAGTTAGAGGGCTTAAACACTTCAAAGGATTCTCTCTACCCCGCCTTTCTTTTCTTGTTTTTCTCCTACCTGTTTATAATGATTATAAATGTGGGCATTACTATTTTGATTGTCATGAACAAGAATCTTCACCAGCCCATGTATCTCCTTTTTTGCAACTTGCCATTGAATGATATTCTTGTAAACTCTAACGTGGTGCCCCGTTTGCTTATAGACCTTATGAGACCTCCATCTGAGCGCCTCATTAGTTATAATCAGTGTGTTGTTCAGGCCTACATTGCGCACTTGGTTGGAACCACAAGTCACACTGTTCTCATGATTATGGCCTATGACAGATATGTGGCCATTTGTAATCCTTTTCACTATGTTTCCATAATGACCAACAAAATGATGATCAAGCTGACAGTTTGTGCCTGGGGAGTGGCCTTTGTTTTGGTCGGGATTCTTCTAGGTCTGACCACACGACTGAGTCGATGCAGGACTTTGATCACAAACCCCTACTGTGACAATGCCTCATTGTTTAAACTTTCCTGTGAAAGTGTGGTCATTAACAACATCTATGGTATCACTTTCACTGTGGCTCTTTATGTGGGCTCTATAGGGGCAATAGTTATTTCCTATACAAGCATTGCAGTGGTTTGTCTGACCAGTAAGAACAAGTCTTTGAACAGTAAAGCGTTGAAGACCTGCAGCACTCATCTGGTTGTTTATCTGATTATGACACTTAGTGGAATGGCACTTATTACTCTGCATCGCTTCCCTCAGTACACAGAGTACAGAAAAATCTCTGCTATTCTGTTTGGTATATTTCCAGGCAGTCTGAACCCCATTATTTATGGTGTGCAGTCCAAAGACCTACAAAAAGCCCTTTTGAAGTTTTGTGTATCCAAGAAGGTTTTGGCATCATAAACAGAATGTGTTTCTGTTTGTTTTTATAGAAATTCAACATCTAAAGGGAGATCATCTCTGACAGCTATTTTAATCATAATTAGACGGAAGTTAATGTTTTTGCTGCTGTAAGAAACTAATGTATAAAACTTTAGTCAGCATTTCAAAATGTGTGTATGTTTGTGTAAAATAAAAGCTTAAGCCAATCTGTGGTTTTGTCTCATTCATGAAGTTTAATTTACATTAGATGACGTTAAATACAAAAGCAAATGTTCGCTATCTGCTGGTAAGCCTTTGTTAAACACAGACACAAGGACTGTGCAGTTTTATTGGAGCTAAATACATAATTAGTATTTAAGAAAGAACATAATGGTATGAAACCAGCAATAACACCCGGTTATACCGATGTAATGAATTTTAAAGGCCAAGAGAATACCTTTGCATGGAAGTAATTTTTAGTATTCTTACTTATACCGTAGCTTTCATTTAAAACCAAAAAAGACAATCTCTGGACTTAAATCTGATTGAGATGTTTATATGAACTTAAACAGGCCGCTTAAAATACAGCTGAATTAAAACAATACTGCAAAGGAGAGAGAGAGCTTTAATTAATCCAGTGACAAAAGACTCATTGGGAATAATTCACTAATATCAGCATGAAAAGCTTCTTACCCCATGAAAAAAATGTGTTTATTTTCTTGCAAAAATTAGCTTGTATGAAAAATCCCTCACATTTATGACACATGCACACTAGCCAATTTTGTTCTTACTACTGTGCATATGTTGGCAAATCAGACTGGAACAGTGAATTAGGAACAGTTCACAAAATCAGCACATATCACCATTTTGGTTCAGTATTGTATATGTAAGAAACTGAACCTAAACTGAAAGAATAATAATAAGTGTGTGAATGCGAGAGTGAATGAATAGTGGAAATTTGTGGAATTGTAAAGCGCTTTGGGTGCCTTGAAAAGTGCTATATAAATCCAATCCATTATAATAAGGCAATTTGGCATTAGGCATGTCATTGTGATAATCTTAAGTGAGATTCTTGTACAGTAAAATTTGAGTTGTTGATTTCCAAATGCATTTCATTTGTGAGGTAAAAAAACCCCCATTAAGATTGTTTTCTTTAAATTCATAAAGTTACTGCATAAAGTACATCAATAGTTACTCATTCTCTCATGTTAACTAAAAGGAAAATGTTTTTAAAGAGTATGATTTTTATGCTAAAATACAATGACCCTGCCATCTGTCAGACCTTTCGTGCATGTTCAGAACACAAAGGGTATAAAGTTCAGTCTTTTTTTTTTGACTCTTGGTCTGCTTCACCTTCTTCACTTTGGGGCCTAGTTGTCTGTGACAAAAAGAAATTACAAACAGAGATTAACAATAACCCAGTTATTTATAATACAATAAGGTTTTGGAGGGAAATGCACAAAAGGTTGGGCAGAGATTTTTTTGACTCCTTTATTGAGAAACAAAGACTTTGTTCTAGGAATGTCTCGCAGTCTGTTTGATATGTGGCATAACAACAGGCTAAGGGCGATTTGTATTTAAACAACACACTGATGAACTTTCAGCAACTGGATTCAAATTTTAATATTCCTAGAGAAATTTTTTTTGGGCTTTCTCCATGTTTGTCATTTTGTTGATTCTGAAATTTCACAATCTGCAGAAACAGCTATATATGAAGATTTGGAGACTTTTCTTATTAAACAAAAAGACAGAACTCATTTTATTTCTGCCTTTTATTCTTTACTATATACTCATAGTAGCAGCACATTGAGTGCTATTCATAAATGGGAGAGAGATCTTAATAATCAATATGTGGAGGAGGAGTGGAAACATAGCTAGATCTACTTTTACTTGCAACTGTTTGCAAGATACCCAATAAAAAAATTTGACACCGCCTAACTCCTAATGCCTGCATAAGATTACACCTGATGTGTCTGTATCAAATGTCAAAAAGAAACTTGTACCTTTTCCCATTACTTTTGGCAATGCAAACTAATTAAAAGATTTTGGAGTTCTATATCTCAAGATCTGAGTAATATCTTTAAGAATTGGATCCAAAAGAACCCTGGATATTTTATTCTTGGTTTACCTTCAAAATAATTAACATTAACTTACTCACAGCGTAAATTATGTGATAAAATATTGCTGTTAGCTCGGAAATGTTTTCTTATTCTTAACTCAGTTAACTTCCTAAGACCTGAACTCTTCCACGGCATGCATTTTTAATTTCTCTTTGATATTTGGGCTGATTGGAACCCAATGAATGTAAAAACAAAGAATTACCAGATTTTTTTTTACCCAATTTTTGTTTCTAAGAAAAACGAGAGCCACATATGAAGAAATTTGTTTTAAATTTTGATAAAACAGAGGCAGTGTAATGTTCTCGTAAGTGGATATCAGTCCCTTGTGGAGCTAAATTTAGTATTTTGGTCTATCCATCCATCCATCTTCATCCGCTTTATCCGAGGCCGGGTCGCGGGGCCAGCAGCCTAAGCAAAGAGGCCCAGACCTCCCTCTCCCCAGCCACCTCCTCCAGCTTATCCGGGGGAATACCAAGGCGTTCCCAGGCCAGCCGAGAGATATAATCTCTCCAGCGTGTCCTGGGTCTGCCCCGGGGCCTCCTCCCGGTGGGACATGCCTGGAACACCTCACACAGGAGGCGCCCAGGGGGCATCCTTGTCAGATGCCCGAACCACCTCAGCTGGCTCCTTTCGATGTGGAGCAGCAGCTGCTCTACTCTGAGCCCCTCCCGGATGGCCGAACTTCTCACCCTATCTCTAAGGGAGAGGCCAGCCACCCTTCGGAGGAAGCTCATTTCTGCCGCTTGTATCCGCGATCTCGTTCTTTCGGTCACTACCCACAGCTCGTGGCCATAGGTGAGGGTAGGGACATAGATCGACCGGTAAATTGAGAGCTTCGCTTTTACACTCAGCTCCCTCTTCACCACAACGGACCGGTGTAGCGTCCGCATTACTGCAGCTGCAGCCCCAATCCGTCTGTCGATCTCCGGCTCTCTTCTCCCATCACTCGCGAACAAGACCCCGAGATACTTGTACTCCACTTGGGGCAGGAACTCATCCCCGACCCGGAGTGGGCACTCCACCCTTTTCCAGCTGAGAACCATGGCCTCAGATTTGGAGGTGCTGATCCTGATATTTTGGTCTAGACAACCCAAAATGTGATGGCCACATATGTGGACACCAGGTCCTAGGAGGTTAACGTTAAACCGTTAAACCCACTGTTACTTTGTGGTACAGGGAATTGTTTAAAGTTATTTCTCATGAAAGATTTGCTGCTGCCTTAGCAGAAAATGAGGATTTGCTCCTCAATGTTTGGTCCCCTTTGCTTGTTTTTTTTTGCCAAATGATCTATCCCGGGCGACCGTGGCTCAAGCGTTGGGAGTTCGCCTTGTAATCGGAAGGTTGCCGGTCGAGCCCCGGCTCGGACAGTCTCGGTCGTTGTGTCCTTGGGCAAGACACTTCACCTACCGCCTACTGGTGTTGGTCAGAAGGGCCGATGGCACGATATGGCAGCCTCGCTTCTGTCAGTCTGCCCCAGGGCAGCTGTGGCTACAACTGTAGCTGCCTCCACCAGTGTGTGAATGTGTGTGTGAATGGGTGGATGACTGGGTGTGTAAAGTGCTTTGGGGTCCCTAGGCGGGACTAGTAAAAGCACTATACAAATACAGGCCATTTACCATCCCAATTCTTGAGAGGGGCTGGCTGTTTTTAAGGTGCCCCCAGGTAATTAGGAAGTCAGCATAAAGGATGAGAGTTCACACTTGTAGTTTATTTTTTAAATCTGTTGAGGAATAGATGGTAAATACTGTTTTTTCTTTCTTTGTAGGGCTTTTCCCCATATGTGTAGTCGGAAATGTATGTAATGACTTAAAATGTATGTGGATTTTAAAAAAGAAATATATATGTCTGTGAAATGCACTTCACACAGGTACACACACGCACATTTGTTTGTCGCCAGATGCCACGTTTATTTATAGTTTACATATGTTATGACCGACCACAATCTGACAGCTCCGGTCTCAGCTGATTTCCAGCCTCCCCTCCGCTCCTCTCCGTCTCACTATAAAAGGGAAGGAAACCATCATCAGTCCAAACGCCATCAGCTGTTCTCACCTGCGTCTCCAGCACCGCCCCGTTGAGCTCACTGCACCACTCCTCCCCTGCAGCTGCGCCCCCGGCCTATGGACCACCTTGAACTTAAAGAGCTGTAAAGCCAGATACCACTGGGTGATCCAGGCGTTGGCATCCTTCATGCGGTGGAGCTACTGCAGCGGGGCGTGGTCCGAGCAGAGGGTGAATGAGTGCCCCAGGAGGTAATAGCGAAGGGAGTCGACCGCCCACCGGATAGCCAAGCACTCCTTCTCCACAGTGCTGTACCGTCTTTCACGCTCTGCCAGCTTCCGGCTGATGTAAAGAACGGGACGGTCGGCCCCCCTTACCTGCTGGGACAAAACAGCCCCCAGCCCTCTGTTCGAGGCGTCAGTCTGCAGAACAAAAGGGAGGGAAAAGTTAGGAGTGTGAAGCAGCGGCTCCCCACAGAGAGCCTTTTTCACCTGCACAAATGCCGCCTGGCACGGCCCCGTCCACTGAACCAGATCTGGAGCACTCTTTCGGGTGAGATCGGTCAAGGGGCTGGTCAGCTGCGCAAACCCCGGCACGAAACGGTGGTAGTAACCTGCCAGCCCCAGAAACCATCTCACCTCCTTTTTAGTCTTGGGGCGCGGGCAGGATGCGATACCTGCCGTCTTCTCCACCTGTGGACGCACCTGCCCACCCCCCAAGTGGTACCCCAGATACTGTACCTCCCTCCGTCCAACTGCAGACTTCCCCGCCCTCCTCAGGTACTCCAGGACCGCGGACACCCGCTGCACATGCTCCGCCAAGATGTCGCTGTGGATGATCACGTCATCCAGGTAGGCAGCAGCATATGCAGCGTGCGGACGCAGCACCCGGTCCATGAGGCGCTGAAAGGTGGCAGGGGCTCCGAACAAGCCGAACGGAAGCGTAACGAATTGGTACAAACCGTACAGAGTGGAGAAGGCCGTTTTCTCCTTTGACTCAGCAGACAAGGGAATCTGCCAGTAGCCCTTGGTTAAATCCAGTGTCGTGAAAAAACGGGCCGTGCCCAACCGATCCAGGAGCTCGTCGACCCGGGGCATGGGATAAGCATCAAAGCGTGACACTTCATTCACCTTGCGATAGTCGACACAGAACCGTATAGACCCATCCTTCTTCACCACAAGAACGATGGGGCTACACCAGGCGCTGTGCGACTCTTCTATCACTCCCATTTTCAGCATTTCAGCTAATTCCCTCTGAACAATTTGCCGTTTATGCTCAGGAAGCCTGTAGGGCCGTGAACGCACCGTCATGCCAGGCTGCGTTTCAAAATGATGCTCAATGAGAGACGTTCGGCTGGGCAGGGGGGAGAACACATCAGCAAAACGCTGTTGTAACGCGACAACGTCCGCTCTCTGGGTCTGTGTGAGATGGTCATCACAAGGGAGGGAGGCGGGAATGATGGAATTTGGTACTTCCGGCCCCAACTCATCTCTCTCCTTAACCAGGCTTACCACAGAAGCGGTTTCAGCCTCTCTCCACTCTTTAAGGAGATTGAGGTGATAAATCTGCTTGGCCCCTCCCCTGTCCGACCGAGCGACCTCGTAGTCAACGTCCCCAACTCGCCGTGTGACCACAAAGGGTCCTTGCCACTTGGCGAGCAACTTTGAGCTAGAAGAAGGGAGTAATACAAGCACTTTTTCTCCCGGTGAAAATTGCCTGAGTCTAGCCCCTCTGTCATACAGGCGTTGCTGACGCTGCTGAGCCTGGAGCAAATTCTCCCGTGACAACCTCCCCAAAGTGTGGAGTTTCGCTCTCAGGTCCAACACGTACTTAATCTCATTCTTGGCGGGGCTCGGACCTTCCTCCCAGGTTTCTGTAATCAGGTAGAGTACTCCACGCGGCTTCCTGCCGAACAGCAGTTCAAAGGGAGAAAATCCCGTGGAGGCCTGGGGCACCTCCCGCACTGCAAATAACAGAGGGTCTAGCCAGCGATCCCAATTGCGTTCATCTTCGGTAATGAACTTACGAATCATGGATTTTAAAGTCTTATTCAACCGCTCCACCAGCCCATCTGTCTGAGGGTGGTAGACGCTGGTCTGAATAGATTTAATGCCCAGTAATTTGTACAGTTCCCGCAGTGTGCAAGACATGAACGACGTGCCCTGGTCAGTCAGTATCTCTTTCGGGATTCCGACTCGGGAGATGACCTGAAACAGTGCCTGCGCCACACTCTTTGCAGAGATGTTGCGCAGCGGGACTGCTTCCGGGTACCGCGTTGCATAATCCACCAGGACTAATACAAAGCGGTAGCTGCGTGCACTCCGATGAAATGGCCCGATGAGGTCCATGCCAATGTGCTCAAATGGGACCTCTATAAGTGGGAGTGGGCGCAAAGGCGCTTTTGGTATGGCCGGCTGATTAACAAGTTGGCAGTCCGGGCAGGACGCGCACCAGTGGCGCACATCCGCTCGGATGCCCGGCGAATAAAATCGGGCCGTTATTCACTCCAGAGTTTTTTCGTATCCCATATGCCCTGCCATGGGGTTATAATGAGCCGGCTGGAAAATCATTTCCCGGCGGCCCTGCGGCACCAACAACTGAGTGTGTGTCTCCTCCGTGGGAGTGTCACAACTCACTCGATATAACCTATCTTTTAATAAAATGAAGCGCGGGTAGGTCCGCACGACTTCAGGGCGCACCACGTGACCATCAATCTCAATCACCTGGTCAAAGGCTGAGCGTAGGGTGTCATCACGAGACTGCTCCAGTGGGAAATCACCCATGGGGGAAATTTCCGGAGCCGGCGGGGCCTCCCATGAAGGACCCGCTGTCTCCCCCTCCCCGGAGTCAGCGTCGGACGACCCCACGTCACCCCTGAGCGCCGCGCAGACACTACACGCTACTAACGGTCGTGATCACATCCCCGCATACTGCCCTAACAGATGATGAAACCCCGGTCAATTCGTGCCCAGAATTAGGGGATGCGACAGGCGCGGGCTAACCGCAGCTGTTACTCTATGCGTTTTGCCCTTATACTTTAATAACAGCGGCACTATGGGATACCAGTGAACATCACCATGGACACACTTCACCTCCACCCGTTCTGCCTCCAGCAATGCCCTAGGGCGAACCAAGCTTTGGTGCACGAGGGTCTGCGTACAGCCCGTGTCCACCAAAGCATGGCATATACCCCTCTCGAGTCCTTACCGGAATGCTGTATGTCCCTCCTGGACCGGGAGAGGGTGCTGGGGCACCGGTGACGCGGAACACCTGCCTTGGGTGTTCCTCATAGGGGTGTTCCTCATAGGGGCCCGTCCAGCCGCCACCTGTGGCTCCCACGCTGTCGCCTGCAGCGCCACCACCTGCGGCTCCCACGCCGTCGCCTGCAGCGCCACCCTCGTCTGGTCATGAAGCAGATGTGAGGAAGCAGTTTAAGAACCTGAATGCTCGGAAAGCTCCCGGCCCAGACGGTGTGTCTCCTGCCACCCTCAGACACTGTGCAAACGAGCTGGCCCCAGTGTTTTCTGGCATTTTCAACTCCTCACTGCAGGCATGTCATGTGCCTGCCTGCTTCAAGTCCTCCACCATAATCCCTGTCCCCAAGAAACCTAGGATCACTGGACTAAATGACTACAGACCCGTGGCTCTGACATCTGTGGTCATGAAGTCTTTTGAGCGCCTGGTTCTCTCCCATCTCAGGACCCTCACGGCCCCCCTCCTGGACCCCCTGCAGTTTGCATATAGAGCCAACAGGTCTGTAGACGACGCCATCAACATGGCCCTACACTTCATCCTGCAGCATCTGGACTCCCCAGGAACCTACGCCAGGATCCTGTTTGTGGACTTCAGCTCTGCCTTCAACACCATCCTTCCAGACCATCTCCGAGACAAGCTTTCCCAGATGAATGTGCCTGATCCCATCTGCCGGTGGATCACTGACTTCCTGACGGACAGGAAGCAGCATGTGAGGCTGGGAAAGAATGTCTCGGACTCCCGGACCATCAGCACCGGCTCCCCTCAGGGCTGTGTTCTTTCTCCTCTGCTCTTCTCCCTGTACACCAACTGCTGCACCTCCACCCACCAGTCTGTCATGCTAATCAAGTTTGCAGATGACACCACCGTTATTGGACTCATCTCGGACGGGGACGAGTCTACCTACAGGAGGGAGGTTGAACGTCTGGTGTCCTGGTGCAGCCACAACAACCTGGTGCTGAATGCCCAGAAGACAGTGGAGATTATTGTGGACTTCAGGAAGCACACAGCCCCACTCCCCCCCATCATCCTGACTGACACCCCCATCACCTCTGTGGACTCATTCTGCTTCCTGGGTACCACCATCACCCAGGACCTGAAGTGGGAGCCCACCATCACCTCCGTCATCAAGAAAGCCCAGCAGAGGATGTACTTCCTGAGGCAGCTGAAGAAATTCAACCTGCCAACACGGACGATGATGCATCACTCGCGAACAAGACCCCGAGATACTTGAACTCCACTTGGGGCAGGAACTCATCCCTGACCCGGAGTGGGCACTCCACCCTTTTCCGGCTGAGAACCATGGCCTCAGATTTGGAGGTGCTGATCCTCATTCCCGCTGCTTCACACTAGGCTGCGAACCGTTCCAGTGCGAGCTGGAGGCCCTCACCCGATGAAGCCAACAGAACCACATCATCCGCAAAAATCAGAGATGAGAGTCTGAGGCCACCAAAGCGAAAGCCCTCCGCCACTTGGCTGCGCCTAGAAATCCTGTCCATAAAAATTATGAACAGAACCGGAGACAAAGGGCAGCCCTGGTTTGCCCAACCAGTCTACACATGTAGACTGGTTGGGCAAACTCCCATGCACCCTCAAGTATCCTCGAGAGGATAAAGAGCTGGTCCAGTGTTCCGCGACCAGGACGAAAACCGCATTGTTCCTCGTGTACCGAGGTTCGACTAGCGGACGAACCCTCCTTTCCAGCACCCTGGCATAGACTTTCCCAGGAAGGCTGAGGAGTGGGATCCCCCTGTAGTTGGAACACACCCTCGGTCCCCCTTCTTAAAGATGGGGACCACTAAATGAAGACATGGATAGGCTCAATACAGCGGGAACTCAGCGTAATTGGCAGTCCACAAATATAATCAAAAAATATATGAGCGACTTTGGTCTTTGCGATGCATGGCGCTCCCTTCACCCCACCAGTAAGGAATATACTTTTTTCTCACATGTCCATCACTCCTACTCTCGTCTGGATTATTTTTTGGTCAGCAGCTCACTGCTGAACGACATTTCAGACACTGAGATTCACCCTATAGCTGTCAGCGATCATGGTCCTGTATCTTTAACACTAATGCACAAGAATAATACTACGCCAAGAAAAAACTGGAGATTTAATATATCACTACTTAAAGATGAAGACTTTATTAAATATTTTAAAAAAGAGTGGACTTCATATTTGAACTATAATGACACTCCCGAAACATCAGCTTCTGTTCTATGGGAAGCAGGGAAAGCTGTGATGAGAGGTAAAATAATTTCTTTCTCATCACATAAAAAGAAAAAAGAAAACAAAAATATTCAGGAATTAGAAAAAAACATCAAATCACTAGAAGAAGCCTACGCGTCCCACCAAGATCAGGAAACATTGAACAAAATACGCAAAACAAAACTAGAATTAAATGAGATAATTGATAAAAAAACAAAATTCTTAGTACAAAGACTACGCCTACAAAATTATGAACATGGTAATAAATCCGGTCAATTTCTAGCAAACCAGCTAAAAATAAATAAAGAAAAAACAACTATATGTGCTGTTCAAGATTCATCTGGGAACACATTATATGAACCGATACAAATAAACAACATTTTCAGGGATTTCTATAAAACGTTGTATTCACCACAAATAAACCCATCTAAAAAAGAAATTGATCAGTTTTTGGACAACATAACTCTTCCAAAATTATTGGACACTCAAGCAATGGCACTGGATTCACCACTGACACCAGGTGAACTCCAGGAAGCCCTGATAAGTATACCCAATAATAAGGCTCCAGGTCCAGATGGCTTTCCTGCAGAATTCTACAAAGAATTCTGGTCGATTCTAGCACCAGTTTTCTACAGAACGTTGTTGGAAATTAAAGAAAAGGGCAGACTTCCATCAAATATGAATTCTGCAAACATTAATCTCCTGCTAAAACCAGGCAAAGACCCTGTATATCCCTCAAGCTATCGTCCAATATCCCTTATAAATGTAGACCTTAAAATAATCTGCAAAGCTCTCTCAAAGAGACTGGAGAAAATAACCCCCCTCTTAATTCATCCTGACCAAACTGGTTTCATAAAAGGTAGGCACTCATCAACAAATACACGTAGATTACTTAATTTGATAGACTACTCATACAGTAAAAACCTAGAAACTACAATATTCTCTTTAGACGCAGAAAAAGCATTTGACAGAGTTAACTGGAAATTTCTATTTGCAACTTTACACAAATTTGGTTTTGGATCCTCTTTCATAAACTGGTTAAAAATATTATATAATTCCCCAACAGCTTGTGTTAGAACAAATGACCAGACATCCTCCAGCTTCTGTCTCTTGAGGGGCACCAGGCAGGGATGCCCACTCTCCCCTTCACTATTTGCAATTTTTATTGAACCACTAGCAGCAGCAATTAGACAGAATTCAGTAATTAAGGGCATAAAATGCAAGAACGTGGAACATAAAATCAGCCTTTATGCGGATGATGTGTTACTCTTTCTCCAAAATTCACAAACCAATATCTCTGGGGTGATTGAATTGATAAACGCTTTTGCAAGAATATCAGATTACTCAATTAACTGGTCAAAATCTACAGTCCTACCGATTAATTGCTCCTTCCATAATTCCTCTTCTACACCACTGCAATCGGGAAATATAAAATATTTAGGTATTAATGTTTCTCCCAAGCTTGCAGATCTAACTAAATTAAACCATATCCCACTTTTAAAGAAGGTAGAAGATGATCTGGCTAGATGGAAATGTCTACCCATATCACTCATGGGAAGGGTTGCCGCTATAAAAATGATGGTCTTACCAAAAATAAATTATTTATTCTCAATGATCCCAACTAAACCGCCACAAGATTGGTTCAGATCTCTAGATTCATGTATGTCCAAATTCCTTTGGAAAAATAAACCCCCACGTATAAGCTTAAAAACACTACAAAAGACCAAGGATAAAGGAGGACTAGAACTGCCTAACTTTCAGCACTACTTCTTAGCCAACAGGCTTCAGTTTATCTCAGGATGGCTAAAACACACCCTCTTAGATGAACCTTGGCTAGATGTAGAACAAGCACTCTGCAATAATCTAGATATCTCAGACCTACCATTTATCAGCTCAAACATCCAACGACATGAATGCTTTAAAAGCATCAACATCAGCTCTTCTCTGACAGCATGGTGGGAGTTTCTAAAATTGACGGCGTCTTCATTAATCCCATGCAAACGTACACCTATCTGGAACAACCCTGACATATTACAAAACAATAATATGATAAACTTTTCAGATTGGAGTGATAAAGGAATCAAATATTTAGAACATATACTAGAAGGAACAGAATTTATTTCATTTGACGGACTAGTTACACAATATGGGATCAACAAGAAAAGATTTTTAGAATATCAACAAATTAAATCCATAGTAAAAAAGAAATTTAAACCGGGTCAAGTTGAACTACAAACACCACCAAGTGTGGTTCAATTTCTTACTCTTAGACCCCCCAAATTACTATCCAAAATATACAGAATGCTTTCTAAAACAGATGAATCAATATCACTTCCTATTGCAAAATGGGAAGCGGATTTATCAGTTAACTTAGACCTAAACTTCTGGTCTCAGATTTGCTTAAAAACCTTTCATCTAATTAGAAATCCCAGTCTTCAATTAATTCAATACAAAATATTACATAGAGTACACTATACAGGTCATCGGATGTTCAAGATGGGCTTTACGTCTACCAACAACTGCTCACACTGCCAAACCAATTCACCGGACAATTATATCCACGCTCTTTGGTTCTGTCCACCAGTTCAGAAGTTTTGGCGCGAGATATGTGAAGACTTATCGAAGTGTCTGAAATGTAACATTCCAACTTCCCCCTTAGTGTGTTTGTTGGGCAGCTTAGATAATGTCACTTCAGAAAAGAATATCGCCCATATGGTTTTCACTGTCCTATGCATAGCCAAGAAAACAGTCCTCATGAACTGGAAAAATAAAAATAATCTTAATTCTAACCAATATAGAAATTATCTATTAGATTACATTAGTCTTGATACAGCCTCTGCCACCACATCAGATCAATTGCTCTGGGCTCCTTTGGGGGTGGGGGGTCATAGTTTGGTCCCGCCTTCACTGTTGTGATTGGTGTGGGGGTAGGGACAGGCTTAGGGCGTCGGGGGGTTCCCCGGAGGCATCTTCCTTGGGGAGCTCAACCCGGGGTAGCGGTCATGTCCGGTTAGGGGCTCTGTTGGCTCTCCGGTGACTGTTTCCTCGCGGCTGCGTGCAGCGGGGCTAGGGGAGGGTCTGTGCTGACGGACGTGGGTTACTGACCTGGTAGCCTGGCTGGCCCTGGGTGGGTCCGGGATGGGCGTGAGGTTCTGGGGGCGCTCCGTCTCTGGGCTGGGACCCGGACTGGGCCTCGGGGGCTTGGGTCCTGGTTTGTGTGTTGCCGGGGTTGTGGGCGGGTGGGTGCATGGGGGCCCAGCCCTGGAGCAGGGTGCCGCCGGTGCGTCGAGCCGCCTGGGGGGCTCTTCAACTGGTGGGGGAGATTGTCACATCTTGCAGGAGCTTTCCTCTCCTCAGGAGCTCCCTCTGCAGGAGGGGGAGATACAGGAGAGGTGGAGGAAGATCTCAGCCTGGGCGTTTATTGTCTCATGTAGTTTGGAAGATGAGTGGATGGTGGGGTGGGTGCAGTTTTCTCTGTGGTGGGGTTGGGTGGACTGTCCCGGGCTCTGTGGGGCCGGGCGGCGCTGCTGCACTGGGCCCGGTCTGGATGGGCCTGGGTCCCCTTTCCCTGGCGGGTCGCGGAGTATGGGGGTGCCTACTGGGGTCAGCGGGGGAGCTGGCCCCAGGGAGGGGTCACTTGCCCCTCCCTTCCTTCCCTCCCCATCTCCAGCTGCCTCCCTCTTCCCGCTCCACCACAACCACCCACACATGCAGGGCCTTGGAGTAGGGGTATGTCACCAGGGTGCAGAGGAGGCTACCCCCCCCCCCCCCCCCCCCCCCCTCTGTCCCCTTCTGGCTGCCTCTGCCTCAATTTTATCCCACAACTTAGACATTCACATTACTCACACTCTCATTACACATACATATAGGGTCTTGGGGGTGGGCACGATACACGGAGTCCAAAGTACCATCAGGGTGTACACCCCACCCCTGGCATCGTTGCCCACCTCTCAATTTTAAATACACGTAGACATTGAGGGCTAGCAGGAGGGACCATGCGCTTACCTGCTGCTCTCTGGCAGGTAGCTCCATGCCCTCCTGGGTTTTAAATGCACCTTAGAACACACATGCATCAACACTACAATGAGCGGGTGGAGGGAGGTTTGGAGTCTTCTCTCACCCCCGTTCTCTGCGACCTGCTGGAGCAGGGGGGCTAGGAGGAGGAGTTGGCCGTCCGACTGCGGTCTGGAGTGTGGAGCCTTCCTGCTGCTGCGGAGTCGGGGCGGTCTGCCTCCCCCCACCGCAGGGAAAAGGGAAACACCACCTGGGTCTGGGTGCAGTTCCCCCCTCCAGGGGCGAGGGCACCTAGACCCGGTTTGTAGAGTACGCTTGGGGAGTGTGATCGTGTGTACAACGTCTCTTTATGTCTGTCTCCACGTTGGTTTAGTGTGGAGTAAGTGCATATGAGAGCATGAGGGTGGGAATGGATGTTTGTATCTGTGTGTGCCTGTATGTCTGTGTCTATATGTCAGGTTGGGTGTCAGGCGCCACCTCTCTGGGGACATCTCAGGCCCTCCAAGGTTTGGAGGCCTATCTCCCCCTACCACCACTTCCCCTGCCAGTGGCGGACCCCCTCAGACATCGGTGCGTTGGTGGATCTTTGTGTCCGGGGATGGGCGTCCAGGTACACACCGGCTCACTCCTTGGCGGCCGCTTATCGGGGCCTGGAGCCTGGGGCTCGCTCGGGCCACTTCGGAGGTGGGGTGCCCCCGGCCTCTCGGCCTGGGGCTCGGTCACTCAGGCGCAGCTGGCTGCCGGCGGAGCTCACGGGCGCGTCACTGCAACTCCCCCTGGCTTCTGCTCCGCGGCTGCTGAGTGAGCCCTCATCTGGGACTCTCCTCAGCTCTTTCCGGGACAGTGGCGCAGCTGCCCCTCTGTTGGTCTTCCTTGGTCTCTTGTGTTCTGGGGGCCTCTGGATGTCTGGAGTTTTGATCTCCTCCACACCTGCTTCACGCCCTGGAGGACGGGGCTGTGGCCCCCCCACACCCTCTAGCAGATCATTACATGAAGGAACCTTTTAAAAAAACAAAAAACAAGCGCGTCCATGCTCACAGGTGTACACACGGGCGATCACACCCACAAACTACACCCTTTTTGGCTCCTACCTCAAAGCACACTGTGTTCTGTTGATCTTATGTGCTGCACAATAATGTTTAACATTTAGTATTTACTGTCATATTCCCATATATCATTGTGATGTTGTTTATTCTATTACTCTTGTTCTCTTCTGCTTGCTTTCTTTTTTCTTTCTCAGCAGGTGATCCAGGTGATTGATATATGCATTTTTTTTCTCTGCCCGTTCTGTTGGTTTTTGTCTTTTGCCCTTCTCCCCCGTCCCTCTTCTCAGCTGTTTCTCTTTCCCTCTTTCTTTCTCCCCTTCTTTCCCCCAGTCAAGTCTGTCCCGTATTCAGTAAGTGAAAATAAAATAAACAATAAAAGGTGAATCAAATGGACCATTACGGCAAGGCTGGGATGGTCAGTTTGGTAAAGTTTAGACAACAATTCTGATGGCAAAAGAGCCAAACGGGACAGGCCAAAAAAAAAAAAAAAAAAAAAAAATGAATAAAGAACCTCCCATTAAAAAAAAAAAAAGATGGGGACCACCACCCCGGTCTGCCAGTCCACAGGTACTGCCCCTGATCTCCACGCAACATTGCAGAGGCATGTCAACCAGGACAGCCCTACAACTTCCAGAGCCTTCAGGAACTCGGGGCGGACCTCATCAACACCAGGGGCTCTGCCACCAAGGAGTTGTTTAACTAAATTGTGTGTTCTAGCAAAAGTTCTAGAAAAGTTCATTAGTGAACAACTGAAAGACTTTTTGGACAAAAATTCAGTTCTTTCCCAACAAGTCAGGATTCAGAAAACAACACAGCACAATAACTGCTGCTATTAAAGTAGTTAATGACATTGTTGATTCAATGGACTGCAAAAAATACTGTGCTGCTCTTTTTCTTGACTTGTCAAAGGCTTTTGATACAGTTGACCATGCTATTTTATTAAATAGACTAAACAATATTGGTCTATCTGTAAATGATGTAAGTTGGTTTTCAAATTACTTGTCAGAAGAAAACAGTGTGTCCGTGCTGCTGGGTCTTCTTCCTCTTTTCTCCCAGTATCCAAAGGAGTTCCGCAGGGCTCCGTATTAGGACCATTGCTATTTTCTCTTTACATAAACAACCTTTGTGATAATTTGTCAAATGCAGCATTTCATCTTTATGCAGATGATACAATTATCTATTGTTCATCCCCTTCAGTAGCACAAACCCTGCAATTTCTGCAGTCTGCCTTTGATGTCGTTCAGTCCCATTTAACTCAACTTAAGTTGGTGTTAAATCCAGAGAAATCCAAGTTAATGTTATTCTCAAATGGCAAAGAGTTGTTAGCTATGTCTCCTAAGATTAAAACAATTCAAGGATCTGAAATTGAAATGGTCACATCTTACAAGTATCTAGGGGTCATTATAGATCAGAATTTGTCATTTAAGACTCACATTCAAAGGCTTGTGTCGAAGTTAAAACTAAAACTAGGTTACTTTTTTAGAAACCAATCCTGTTTCTCCCTCCAAGTAAGAAAACATTTGATTCGTGCAACCTTTTTACCTTTATTGGATTTTTTTTTTTTTTGTGTCCCGTTTGGATCTTTAGCCATCAGAATTGTTGTCTTAAGGCCAAGAAAGATGCCAAGCGGATTTATTTTACCAAGTGGCTCATCATGGCCTGATGTTGGAATTGAACTCAGGACCTTCTTGCTGTGCGGCAACAGTGCTAACCACCGTGCCACCGTGCTGCCAACATTCCAACATCAGGCCGGGGTCTTTCTGTGTGGAGTTTGCATGTTCTCCCCGTGTTTGTGTGGGTTCCCTCCGGGTACTCCGGCTTCCTCCCACCGTCCAAAGACATGCAGCTTGTGGGGATAGGTTAATTGGATAATCCAAATTGTCACTAGGTGTGACTGTGCGAATGAATGTGAGTGCGAATGGTTGTCTGTCCCTGTGTGTTGGCCCTGCGACAGACTGGCGACCTGTCCAGGGTGTACCCCGCCTCTCGCCCTATGACAGCTGGGATAGGCTCCAGCGCCCTCCGCGACCCTGAAAAGGATAAGCGGAAGCGAATGGATGGATGGATGGATGGATCATCATGGCCTTGCCATATTGGTCCATTTGATTGACCTTTATTATAATTATGAATGTATTTTATTTTCAGTTGCTACAAACGGGACAGACATGACTGGGGGATAGGACAGGGAGAAAGAATGAAAGAAAGAGAGGGAGAGAAAGAAGACCAAAGGGGAGAAGAGACGGTGAGAAGGGGGGGAAAAACAAAAACACCTGGGTCACCTGTATGGAGAAAAAAAACAGAAGAGAAAGCAAACAACAAAGAGCAACATAATAAAAAAAACGGCACCATCACAATAAACTAGCTAGCAGTAGATATCACTAGATACTAAATAATAAACGATATTGTGCAGCACGCAAGATAGACAGCGCACAATGTGCTTTGAGGCATCAGCCAAGAAAGCTGTAGTCCGCGTCTGTGAATACCCGTGTGTACACCTGTGTGCATACCTGTGTGGATCAGCATGCTTGCATTCCAAAGGTTTCTCCATGTAACGATCTGCTAGGGAGTGTGGGGAGCCACAGCCCCGTCCTCCAGGGCATGAAGCAGGTATGGAGGAGATCAAAACTCCAGACATCCAGAGGCCCCCAGAACACAAGAGACCAAGGAAGACCAACAGAGGGGCAGCCGCGCCACTGTCCCAGTAAGAGCTGAGGAGAGTCCCAGATGAGGGCTCACTCAGCAGAAGCCAGGGGGAGTTGCAGTGACGCGCCCGTGAGCCCCGCCGGCAGCCAGCTGTGCCTGAGTGACCGAGCCCCAGGCCGAGAGGCCGGGGGCACCCCACCTCCGAAGTGGCCCGAGCGAGCCCCAGGCTCCAGGCCCCGATAAGCGGCCGCCAAGGAGTGAGCCGGTGTGTACCCGGACGCCCACCCCCAGACACAAAGAACCACCAACGCACCGACACCTGAGGGAGTCCGCCACTGGCAGGGGAAGTGGTGGTGGGTGGAGATAGGCCTCCAAACCTTGGAGGGCCTGAGATGTCCCCAGAGAGGTGGCGTCTGATACCCAACCTGACATATAGACACAGACATACAGGCACACACAGACACAAACATCCATCCCCACCCTCATGCTCTCATATGCACTTACTCCACACTCAACCAACGTGGAGACAGACATAAAGAGACGCTGTTCACACGATCACACTCCCCAGGCGTACTCTACGAACCGGGTCTAGGTACCCTTGCCCCTGGAGGGGGGAACTGCACCCAGACCCAGGTGGTGTTACCCTTTTCCCTGCGGTGGGGAGAGGCAGACCGCCCCGACACCGCAGCAGCAGGGAGGCCCCACACTCCAGACCGCAGTCGGACGGCCAACTCCTCTTAGCCCGCCCCGCTCCAGCAGGCCGCAGAGAACGGGGGTGAGAGAAGACTCCAAACCTCCCTCCACCCGCTCATTGTAGTGTTGATGCATGTGTGTTCTAAGGTGCAATTAAAACCCAGGAGGGCATGGAGCTACCTGCCAGAGAGGAGCAGGTAAGCGCATAGTCCCTCCTGATAGCCCTCAATGTCTACGTGTATTTAAAATTGAGAGGTGGGCAACGACGCCAGGGGTGAAGTGTACACCCTGATGGTAATTTGGATCGTGCCCACCCCCAAGATCCTATATGTATGTGTAATGAGAGTGTGAGTAATGTGAATGTCTAAGTTGTGGGATAAAATTGAGGCAGAGGCAGCCAGAAGGGGACAGAGGGGGGGGTAGCCTCCTCTGCACCCTGGTGACATACCCCTACTCCAAGGCCCTGCATGTGTGGGTGGTTGTGGTGGAGCGGGAAGAGGGAGGCAGCTGGAGATGGGGAGGGAAGGAAGGGAGGGGCAGGTGACCCCTCCCTGGGGTCAGCTCCCCCGCTGACCCCAGTAGGCACTCCCATACTCCGCGACCCGCCAGGGAAAGGGGGCCCAGGCCCATCCAGACCGGGGCCCAGTGCAGCAGCGCCCCCCGGCCCCACAGAGCCCGGGACAGTCCACCCAACCCCACCACAGAGAAAACTGCACCCACCCCACCATCCATTCATCTTCCAGACTACATGAGACAATAGACGCCCAGGCTGAGATCTTCCTCCACCTCTCCTGTATCTCCCCCTCCTGCAGAGAGAGCTCCTGAGGAGAGGAAAGCTCCTGCAAGATGTGACAATCTCCCCCACCAGTTGAAGAGCCCCCCAGGCGGCTCGACGCACCGGCGGCACCCTGCGCCAGGGATGGGCCCCCATGCACCCACCCGCCCACAACCCCGGCAACACACAAACCAGGACCCAAGGCCCCGAGGCCCGGCCGGGGCCCCAGCCCAGAGACGGAGCGCCCCCAGAACCTCACGCCCATCCCGGACCCACCCAGGGCCAGCCAGGCTACCAGGTCAGTAACCCACGTCCGTCAGCACAGACCCTCCCCTAGCCCCGCTGCACGCAGCCACGAGGAAACAGTCACCCAAGAGCCAAAAGAGCCCCCACCCGGACATGACCGCTACCCCGGGTTGAGCCCCCCAAGGAAGATGCCTCCGGGGAACCCCCCCGACGCCCTAAGCCTGTCCCTACCCCCACACCAGTCACAACAGTGAAGGCGGGACCAAACTATGACCCCCCACCCCCACTAGGTGATGGAGCTGATCAAAGGAGCCCAGAGCAATTGATCTGATGTGGTGGCAGAGGCTGTATCAAGACTAATGTAATCTAATAGATAATTTCTATATTGGTTAGAATTAAGATTGTTTTTATTTTTCCAGTTCATGAGGACTGTTTTCTTGGCTATGCATAGGGCAGTGAAAACCATATGGGCGATATTCTTTTCTGAAGTGACATTATCTAAGCTGCCCAACAAACACACTAAGGGGGAAGTTGGAATGTTACATTTCAGACACTTTGATAAGTCTTCACATATCTCGCGCCAAAACTTCTGAACTGGTGGACAGAACCAAAGAGCGTGGATATAATTGTCTGGTGTATTCAAAGGAGCTTGCAAAGAAAAGCGTCTGGACTTCTTTAAGTTGCTTGAAGACGTTTCACCTCTCATCCGAGAAGCTTCTTCAGTTCTAAGGTCAAATGGTGGAGAGTCCCAGATATAAACCTAGTGGGAGTGACCCCCCACAGAGGGACAAAAGGACCCCCTGATGATCCTCTAGTCGCCTGTCTGGTGTATTGCCTTGACAGTGTGAGCAGTTGTTGGAAGATGTAAAGCCCATCTTGAACATCCGATGACCTGTATAGTGCACTCTATGTAGTATTTTGTATTGTATTAATTGCAGACTGGGATTTTTAATCAATTTAAAGGTTTTTAAGCATACCTGAGACCAGAAGTTTTGGTTTAAGCTGACTGATAAATCTGCTTCCCACTTTGCAATAGGAAGGGATATTGATTCATCTAATTTAGAAAGTGTTCTGTATATTTTAGATAATAATTTGGGGGATTTAAGAGTAAGGAAATGTGCCGCACTTGGTGGTGTTTGTAATTCAACTTGACTGAGGTTAAATTTCTTTTTTACTATGGATTTAATTTGTTGATATTCTAAAAATCTTTTCTTGTTGATCCCATATTGTGCAACTAGTCTGTCAAATGGAATAAATTCTGTTCCCTCTAATATATGTTCTAAGTATTTAATTCCTTTACAACTCCATTCTGGAAAATTAATCATATTATTGTTTTGTAATATGTCAGGGTTATTCCAGATAGGTGTACGTTTACATGGGATTAATGAAGACTCCGTTATTTTTAGAAACTCCCACCATGCTGTCAGAGAGAAGCTGATGTTGATACTTTTAAAGCATTCATGTCTTTTGATGTTTGAGCTAATAAATGGTAGGTCTGAAATCTCTAGATCCTTGCATAGTGCCTGTTCAACATCTAGCCAGGGCTCATCTAAGAAGGTATGTTTTAACCATTCTGAGATGAACTGAAGCCTGTTGGCTAAGAAGTATTGGTGAAAATTAGGCAGATCTAATCCTCCTCTATCCTTGGTTCTTTGTAGCGTTTTTAAGCTGATACGCGGGGGTTTATCTTTCCAAAGGAATTTGGAAATATATGAATCCAGAGATCTGAACCAATCTTGTGATGGTTTGTTAGGGATCATCAAAAATAAGTAATTTATTTTTGGCAAGATCATCATTTTTATAGTGGCGACCCTTCCCATGAGTGATATGGGTAAAGGTTTCCATCTAGTCAGATCGCCTTCTACTTTCTTTAGAAGTGGGATGTGGTTTAATTTAGTTAAGTCTGAAAGCTTAGGAGAGACATTAATACCTAAATATTTAATATTTCCGGATTGCAGTGGGGCAGAGGAAGAATTATGGAAGGAGCAGTTAATGGGGAGAACTGTAGATTTTGGCCAGTTAATTGAATAATCTGAAACTCTTGAAAACCAGTTTATTAGAGTAATTACCTCAGAGAGGTTGGTTTGTGTGTTTTGCAGAAAAAGCAACACATCATCCGCATAGAGACTGATTTTATGTTCTATGCTCTTACATTTTATGCCCTTAATTGTTGTAGCCTGTCTAAATGCTGCTGCTAGAGGTTCGATAAAAATTGCAAAAAGTGAAGGGGAGAGTGGGCATCCCTGTCTGGTGCCCCTCAGGTGACAGAAGCTGGAGGATGTCTGGTCTGGTCATTTGTTCTGATACGAGCTGTTGGGGAATTGTTTTATTTTATTGGATTATGGTGACCTGCTTTTTATGAATGCACCTGCCCACTACCTAAAGAGGTTGGATACTGTGTACCATTGTGCTTTACATTTTATTACTGGCTATGGAAATCATGTACATCATTGTTCTTTGTATGCTGCTGCTAAATGTCCATCTTTGCATATTCGCAGACTCTCCCATTGGTTGATCTTTATCTATAAATCTCTCCTTGGGCTGATTCCATCTTATTTATGTGTTTATATGTGTAAAAACCACAACCAATACAGCCTTCATTCGAACAAAATCATACAATTGATTGTCCCAAAAATCAGAACAGAATTGGGGAAAAGGGCTTTTAAATACGCTGCCCCTGCTTCCTGGAATAATCTGCAGAAGGAACTGAAATTATCAGAATTGGTTACCTTGGGAGAGTTTAAGTCTGTCTTAAAGGAACAAGAGAACAGCTCTTTTACTCAGTGTGATTGTTTTTAATGTACTCTTAATTTGATCTGTTATTGTATATTTTACACATGTTGGTATGGGATATTGTATTTGTTTTAAATGTTATATACCTATGTGGTATGTGACTTTTGTTGCCATGATGCCAGGTCTCTCTTGGAAATAAGATTTTTAATCTCAATGAGATTTTTTTTTACCTGGATAAATAAAGTATTAATAAATCAAATAATATAATAAACTCAAAAGTCCTGGGTCAACGACCCAGGCATCCTAACAGTTTGCTTCGCTTTCTATAGTGCCTCTTAGGCAGGGAAGGTAGAGGCAGTTCACCAGTGGACGGGTATATATGAAGCAAAGTAGCATCTCTTAAGTTCCAGCATGGGCATTGACATCAGAGAGGAATATTACCAAAAGAAGGACGAATAATACACAACAAACAAAAAAGAAAGATCGGAAACAGAGACGAGGACGGCCTGCTGTGCACACTGGCACCATCTTGTTTTTTCAATACAAAGTATATGAAATATGCTTTCTCCCCCTAATTTTTTTTATAGAGTGTTGATGACTATTTACCATTAATCCTGAGGTGCATTAAAGTTTCCCAGTGGACACCCATGTCCAACCACTGCACAAGATAAAGCTGTGCAGAGAAACAAGAAGCACATGAACTGATGCATTTCAGGTGATCATTAACAGTTTGCTTCTTGCCTTCAGATGATAACAAATTATCTTGTATGATCATTCAGAAAACATTATTCTGTGGGTCCTTTTCAGTTTATTTTTCTCCCTTGAACAAATATTTATCATAGTGTTTGTCCTCCATTTGCTGGTGGATACTAGATTAATATTTTACAATGTGTGACTTTTGAAAAAAGTTTGCCTCACTGCTAATATTTGATGTTTAATTTATTACATTTCAATTTTAGTTAATCTTTTTCCCTCCTTCTGCTTTTACTTCAGACAAGATGGAGAACTATATGTACAACAGTCCAACACTTCAACTTCAGGAGTTGAGGATTGTCAGGACTAACAAGTATCTGATCTAGAGATCAGCTGATCGCCCTGATGCCGGCCGGCTCGCTGGCCAGGCCCGCAGAAGTGCCCGCAGAAGTACCAGCTGAAATTTGGAGGAAAACACATCGGGGATGCAGAGGTCAAGGACAGAAGAGAAGAAAAAAGGTGACGGTGAGACAGCGGAGGCTCGAAGCGAGGAGGAGGTTTAAACCGTGTCTGCCGTCTATCGTGATGGGAAATGTGCGATCGTTGGCAAGTAAAATCGACGAGCTCTCAGCACTGGTACGGAGTCAGAGGGAATACCGAGAGTGTAGCCTGATGTGTTTCACCGAATCATGGCTGCACCAGGTCATTCCCGATGAGAATGCTTCCGTGGAAGGCTTCCACACTGTTCGGGCGGACAGGGACAGCATCGCTAGCGGTAAGCGTAAAGGAGGTGGGCTTGCTGTTTTAGTTAACAACCGGTGGTGTAACCCTGCCAACATAACAATCAAAGAAAGGATTTGTTGCCCGGACACTGAACTGTGTGCTGTTGGACTCAGGCCGTATTATTTACCCAGGGAATTCTCTCACGTCATCTTGGTGGCTGTTTATGTTCCCCCCTCTGCTAACCCCACAGCTGCATGTGACACTATCCACTCTGCCATAGCTCGGCTACAGACTCAGCACCCGAGTGCCTTTATTGTGATCTCGGGTGACTTCAACCATGTATCACTGGACAATACACTACCAACATTCAAACAATATGTGGACTGTCCCACCAGGGGAGAGAAAACTTTAGACTTACTGTATGCTAACGTCAAGGATGCATACAGCTCCTCCTCCCTCCCCCCACTTGGTAGGTCAGATCATAACCTGATTCACCTCACCCCCCGCTATGTGCCAATTGTGAGGCGGGAACCTGTGACCACCAGGACTGTTAGGAGGTGGTCAGAGGAGGCAATAGCGGAACTACAGGGCTGTTTCGAGGTGACCGACTGGGAAACACTCTGTGAGCCTCACGCCGAGGACATCAATGGGCTTACTGAGTGTATCACAGACTACATAACTTTCTGCACCGACTCCATTGTTCCAGCTCAGACTGTTCATTGTTACCCAAATAACAAGCCGTGGGTGACTAAGGACATCAAAGCCCTCCTCAACAACAAGAAGAGGGCTTTCAGAGGGGGCAACAAAGAGGAGGTGAGGAAGGTCCAGGTGTTACTAAAGGACAAGATCAGAAAGGCTAAGGACAATTACAGGAGGAAGCTGGAGTGGAAACTCCAGCAGAACAGCATGAGAGAGGTGTGGAGGGGCATGAAGACCATCACTGGATTCAGGCCAACCAACAGCAGGGGAGCTGAGGGAGGTGAGAATAGAGCCAATGAGTTGAATCTGTTTTTCAATAGATTCGACACCACAGTGTCTGCTCCCACCCCCACAACCTCACCTGCAGTCAGCCTGGAATCCAGAGCCACACCACTGTGCCAGCCTCTCTCTTCACATGTTGCCTCCTGTGAGATTCCTGACACCCCTCCCCCACCCATCACCTTCACTCAATACCAGGTTGAGATGCAAATGAGGAGACTTCACTCAGGCAAGTCTGCTGGACCAGACGGAGTGAGTCCCCTTGTCCTCAAGGCCTGTGCCCCCCAGCTGTGTGGAGTCTTTCATAAACTGTTTATGCTGAGTCTGAGTCTGCAGAGGGTCCCGGTGATGTGGAAGACATCATGCCTCGTCCCTGTACCAAAGACGCCTCGTCCCAGTGGCCCCCAGGATTACAGGCCCGTGGCACTGACCTCCCACATCATGAAGACCCTGGAAAGGCTCATCCTGGACCAGCTGCGACCCATAGTAAGACCACATCTGGATCCCCTTCAGTTCGCTTATCAGCCTCGTCTTGGAACAGAGGACGCCATCATCTACCTGCTCAATCGTGTCTACACCCATCTGGACCAGCCGGCGAGCACTGTGAGGGTCATGTTTTTGACTTTTCCAGTGCTTTCAACACCATCAGGCCGACCCTCCTGGGTGATAAGTTAGCAGCGATGCAGGTGGATGCTTCTCTGGTGTCCTGGATTGTTGATTACCTGACAGGAAGACCACAATATGTACGTCTCCCACAGTGTGTGTCTGACAAGGTGATTAGCAACACAGGGGCACCACAGGGGACTGTCCTCTCCCCCTTCCTCTTCACCCTCTACACCACAGACTTCAGCCACTGCACAGAGACCTGCCATCTTCAGAAGTTTTCTGATGACTCTGCGGTGGTTGGATGCATCAGCAGGGATGATGAGACAGAGTACCGGGCTGTGGTCGACTCCTTTGTCACGTGGTGTGAGCAGAATCATCTGCAGCTCAACGTGGCAAAGACCAAGGAACTGATCGTGGACTTCAGGAAGACCAGGAAACACTTGACCCCTGTTTCAATCCAGGGGGTCAGTGTTGACATTGTGGAGGACTATAAATACCTTGGAGTTCACATTGACAATAAACTGGACTGGGCTAAAAACACCACAGCACTTTACAGGAAGGGCCAGAGTCGTCTCTATTTTTTGAGGCGACTGAGGTCCTTCAACATCTGCCAGAAAATGCTGAGGATTTTCTATGAGTCTGTGGTGGCCAGTGCGATCCTCTATGCTGTTGCATGCTGGGGGAGCACGCTGAGGGTCGCAGATGCCAACAGACTTAATAAACTGATCCGTAAGGCCAGCAATGTTGTGGGGATGGAGCTGGACTCCCTCAAGGTGGTGTCGGAGAGGCGGATGCTGTCCAAGATAAAGACAATGTTGGATAACACCTCCCACCCACTCCATGACATGTTGGTCAGTCACAGGAGCTCGTTCAGTGAGAGACTGAGATTACCCATGATGCACCACTGAACGACACAGGAAATCATTCCTGCCTGTGGCCATCTCCCTGTACAACGCATCCACTTAACACACTGTTTGCTGCTACAACTACACATGTTTCTTTTCCAAATATTTATTTATAAGTGACTTATGTATGTATGTATGTATATATATGTATATATTGTACTATTCTTAGTTAGCGTATTGTCTGTCTTGTCTTAATGTTGGTTTAAAATGGAGCACTGTAACAAAAAATAATTTCCCCCAGGGATCAATAAAGTATTCTGATTCTGATTCTGATTCTGATCTCTGTCTTTTTTTGTGATATAAGCTCTTGTTTACAGATGTGGGAATGTCATGCGTGAAAGCTTTATTTAATGTTTTAGATAGTTACTGGATTGCTTTTGAAATGCCTTTGAAATTGTCTTGTTCTTTCAGGTCCATGCAAAATACAAACAACATCTTCACAATACAGCTGGAGGGTTTAAATGTCCCACAGGAAGCCACATATGCTATGTTTCTTTTTCTTTTTTCTCCTACTTGTTTCTAATTGTTGCAAATGTGGGCATTGCTGTTTTGGTTTTTGTTGACAAGAGTCTTCACCAGCCCATGTATATCCTTTTTTGTAATCTGTCCATTAATGATTTATTTGGAAACTCTATCATGATCCCTCGTTTGCTTGTAGACATGTCTGAGCGCCTCATCAGTTATTATGAATGTGTGGTCCAAGCTTTCACCACACAAATGTTTAGTACCACAGCTCACACAGTGCTTATGATAATGGCCTTTGACAGATATGTAGCGATCTGTAATCCTCTGCGTTATGCTGCAGTAATGACAAATAAGATGTTGATGAAGCTGACAGTTTCTGCCTGGGGGGTGGCCTTTGTTTTGGTTGGGATTCTGCTTGGTCTGACCTTGAGACCGGGCCGATGCAGAACTCTGATCAAAAGCCCCTATTGTGACAATGCTGCACTGTTTAACCTGTCCTGTGAGGATGTGTTCATTAACAATGTCTATGGCCTCACTTTCACTGTGCTTTTGTTCACAGGTTCTATCGGTAGCATGGTTCTTACCTATACTAAGATTACTGTGGTGTGTCTAACCACTAAGAACAAGTCCTTGAACAATAAAGCCTTGAAGACCTGCAGCACTCACCTGGTTGTATATCTGATTTTTTTGTTCAGTGGTATGTCCATAATCACTCTGCATCGCTTTCCTGAGTACTCAGGGAGCAGAAAAATTGTGGCTGTCCTGTATCACATCATCCCTGGAAGCCTCAATCCCATCATTTATGGTATGCAATCCAAAGAGATAAAAAAAAATTTGTATCAAAAGTTAAGTTAAAGAAGGTTTTGCCATTATATTAAAGACAATTTTCAGGGTTATTTGAACAGTTTAAAGTGACATATTATATATCATATGTCAGAATCTGCAGATTATACAGAACAAATAAAATGTTCACGTTTCTCCAACGTTGTCTTCCCAACAGTTTCACTGACATCTACACTGGATGGACAGGAAGCGTTCGCGATGTCTTCTCCGGCGCTGATAATTGGCGTCTGTCTTCTGTCAGTGACGTAAAAGACGGATTTAATGCGACGTGACCATCAAACAGCAGTCGCTTTCTAAAACAGATATGTATCGATTCAGCACCACATACGAAAGTGACCCAGGTCAGATTTGAAAATATCGGATTTGTGCCGTTCACACTGTCACACCATGATGGGATATGTGTCACAGAGGGTAAAAAAAATGGATTTGATGCGCTTTTGCCTGCAGTGTGAACGCAGCCTAAGTGCTACCAGTGAGAAGTGAAGCTTGAGCAGACAAACATTACTTCATTGCCCACAAATTTTATTCCCCAGATTGTTGACAGTTGTTGTTGTCTTCATTGTATGACATCATACATTGCTTAAGCTAAGTGTTTGCATGGTTGAGATAATGCCCATATAACACTGCAGCAGAGCGCATTCTGTGTAGGCATTGCCAGTTGTGAACTACCAGGAACAAGAAAGCGCAGACAATAGACAAAAGACAGAGTAGATACCTCTCATTTAAAACTGAAATCAAAACACGTTTTTCCTACCACAAACTTGATTGGCTTACTTACCATTTTGTTCTTTCATGATGATGGAGAACTACACCTACAACATCCTCACACTCCAGCTGGAAGGGTTGAATATTTCAGTAGAGTCCACATATGCTTTGTTTCTTCTCCTGCTGTTCTTCTACCTGTTTATAATAGTAGCAAATGGAGGGATTGTTGTTTTAGTTTTCATGGACAAGAACCTTCACCAGCCTATGTATATGCTTTTTTGCAACCTGCCTTTTAATGATATTCTTGGAAACTCTATCATGGTACCTCGATTGTTGATAGACATATTGAAGCCTCCATCTGAACGCTTTATCAGTTATTATGAATGTGTGGTGCAAGCTTTTACCACACATATGTTTGGTACCACGAGTCACACTGTGCTCATGATTATGGCCTTTGACAGATATGTGGCCATTTGTAATCCTCTGCGATATGCTTCCATAATGACCAACAAAATGGTGATCAAGCTGACGGTTTTTGCCTGGGGAGTGGCCTTTGCTTTGGTCGGGATTCTGCTTGGACTGACTGTACGACTGAGTCGATGCAGGACTTTGATTACAAACCCTTACTGTGACAATGCCTCTCTTTTTAAGCTTTCCTGTGAAAATGTGTTCATTAATAATGTCTATGGGCTCACCTTCACTGTGGTCCTGTTTACAGGTTCTATAGGCAGCATTGTTCTCACATATGCTAGTATAACAATTGTCTGTCTAACCAGTAAGAACAAGTCTTTGAACAGTAAAGCATTGAAGACCTGCAGCACCCACCTGGTTGTTTACTTGATTATGCTGTTGAGCGGAATGATTGTCATTATGTTGCATCGCTTTCCACAGTACTCAGATTACAGAAAACTTTGTTCCATTTTGTTTCACATCATCCCTGGAAGCCTCAACCCCATTATTTATGGTGTACAGTCCAAAGAGATGCAAAAATTATTTGCAAAGTTACTACAGAAGAAAACTGGGCCATTAAAATAAGTTTTATTTGCACATGCATTATTAATCGTGCAGGATGACACAAGATAATTAAGAATAATTTATTACCAGCACTGTAGAAATGCAACACTATTTTCAAAGGCAAACCCTTGTGGTTCCTTTTTTTTCAACATGATTTTTGTCAAATATTTAGTTAATTTATTGGGAAAAAAAAAAAGAAAATAACATTGAGCAAACCTAGACCTAGAGAGTATTAAAGTGTGTAACAAAAACCCAGTGTCACTGACATGGTGTTATTACAATACATTACTGATATTAAAAGTACAGATGAGAATAAGATGACTTGTAAAAATTTGACCTAAGCTACAGCCTCCACCTGCTTTTACATGTTTCCTGTTGTCTTTATCATTTTCAATGATAGCCTTTTAGCACTGTTTGTTAATAATGAAGGCTTCTGTTATATGAGTGGCTGACATACAAAAATCTGCTTCTCCAATTAAAGCCATGACAGTCCACATTTTCAATGCAATTTATAATAGAGTTTTGAGCCTGGTGATAGTATGTTTTCTTACCAAACACAACAGTAAAGGGTGGGCCATTTATATGGATACACCGTAATAAAATGGGAATGGTTGGTGATATTAAAGTCCTGTTTGTGGCACATTAGTATATGTGAGGGGGCAAACTCCTCAAGATGGGCGGTGACCATGGTGGCCATTTAGAAGTCGACCATCTTGGATACAACTTTTGATTTTTAAATGGGAAGAGGGCCATGTGACACATCAGACTTATTGGTAATGTCACAAGAAAAACAATGGTGTGCTTGGTTTCAACGTAACTAATATCACCAACCATTCCCATGTTATTACGGTGTATCCATATAAATGGCCCATCCTGTAGTTGCGGCTTTTTTCCTTCCTTGTATTTCACATATTTTTTTACTGGGAATACAGTGTAAGTGTATAAAATTATCTAGGGGGGAAAAGTCGTTTCTTTACAATTTACTGTGAATACTTTTTCACATAGTATAAATATTTTTTGTATTTAGTACACATAGCGAATTGGATTTATTTGCCTTGTTTAAGTAAAACCAAATCCTACATATCAGCACAAATGCCTCACACCAACTGTCAGCATGGTAGTGGAGGGATGATCAATCGTTTGCACTTGCTTTGCAGCCACAGGTGTTAGAACTTACACGGATGGATTTAGTGGCAGAAACACATACGGGCACAAGATAGTAGTGATGCAGATTTATATACAATGATGGGGAAATATTTACAAGGGAAGGGGCTATATACAGTGACAGGTAAAAATGTGCAAGGAGAGCAGAGCTGAAGAGATGAGACGGAGCCGAGGTATGCGGGTGGGCAGATGATGCACCGGAGCTACCTGAAAACGAGGGACAAACAAAGTTTACCGAGTAACGTCAATAGCCGAGAGTTAAACTAAAGTGGACGGGGAGAGTTGGAGAGCTTACTTGAAACACAGAACTACAGCTGTAGCGGTGGTCACAGACTGGTATGAAGTAACTCTCCGTCACGGATCCAAAGAAGCCAACACAAAGAAAACTAGGCAGGCGAGCAGGCAGCGGGACAGGCTAGAACAAAGGAGAAGCAGGCAGAAGATGGATCCTAAAAAACATGCAGCTCAATAGCGTGGGATCAACAGATTCAGCTGGCACCAACACATTACCACTTGTGACAGCAACAATACTCCAACACCAGACATCCGTGACTCAGCTCCATAAAAGCGCTCACTGATGACGTCCAATGCGCCGCAGGTGTGCCGGAATGCCATCAAGCCCCGCCTCGCCTACCTATGCCAAAAAGGGAAACAAAACCCAAAAACAACTATACACCTACCCACCACCTCCTAACAACAGGACCCGGGCACCTTGTGATTGGCGAGTTCATCATGAACTTTTCTGTATACCAAACATTTCTAGAGTCAAATGTGAGGCGATCTTTACCACAGCTCAAGCTTGGATCAAACTGGGTCCCAAACACAGTAGTGATCCCAAGCACCGCAGAAAATCTGCAACAGACTGCCAGAAAAAGAATAAAGATATAAAGATGTAAGTCTCCCTGCATTGTGGAAGATGATAATTCCATTTTGGATGTTGTCAGAACTGAGGTCAGGGTCACTCCAGGCTGTCTGTCTCTGCTGGAGACTCGGGAGAGCTCCCACACAACCGTCTGTTCCTGCTGGAGGCTCAGCCACCTGTTCCCGTCAGACGCTCTGCAGAGTCCATCCCGCAACTACCTGCTCAACCACCTGCAACTGCTACACGGCATCTGGCCTGCCTCATCTTGTCCTGCCTTGTCTGGTACTGCACACCGGCCATCTGCCAAGCCACCCAAGAGCGTTCAGTCACATCCACTTCCAGCGCAACCTGCACGTCTACATCCATCCACCAAGCCGCACCGACGACAGTTACCATCCAAGCCTACCAAAGCCCTTTGATTCCTTCATCTCCCTCTTCTGGTTCCAAAGCCTTCATCACCACCATTGCCCTCTAGATCTGTTGACCAAGGATCTTCGCTTCCATGAGCGGCCTCCTGAATTGTGTTGCCGCTGCCGCTTTTCATGAGGTCAGTCCCCAGAACTGCTCCATCTCTGTCACAGCCGTTGGCTCCTTGGTTTGCCTCCTGAACTGTGTGTTGAACACCAGTGCTGCTGATCTCCAGGTCAGTCCCCTGAACTTCTTGGATTTGGACTACTGTGTTTTTATGCCACACAGCGTAAACATGACAAGAGGGTTATCAAGGCCCCAACCTGGTGATTTGATTCGATTTGATCCCGTTTTGACTCAGACAGTCAGAAAGATTATAATTATCTTCATTTATCAGTACAAATCCATATTTTTATATCTATCTATGAAAACAAAGCTGACACTTGTGAGACTTCATCAGAAGTGAAAGCATAACAGCAGATGCCTTTGTGTCAAATTAACTGAGGATAAAACATGAAGGAGATTTTTCTGCCCTGTTCTTTTATAGCAGATAACCACCTTAAAAATATTCTGCAGTAGAACAAAAACAGAAGAAAACCATGAATCAACAGATAAACATTACCTGATGCTGCTAAAGTAAAGCAGAGTTACAAACTTATTTTTAGAGACAGAGATAAGCATTTTGCATTTTGGCAGAATTTGTAAAAGCTGAAACTTCTTCAGTATTGAACAGCGGAAATTAGGCTTTCTTGTCGGAGGTCATTTTTATACACCGGTAGACTGGTGCATAATAAGCAAGCAAATAATACAGAAAACAGATTTTTGATGGTATAAACTGGTCTCTGAGTACAGAGAGAGACTTAACTCATATAAGTTTATGAGTTAACCTAATTAACTGACTCCCTCATTAACCTGTCCAGGGTATCTTCCTCCTCATTTTGCCTCAGCGGGATCATGGCCCCTGGCCTTCTGACCCTGGGTCCGCTGCCTTGTTGATGAGACGCACTGCCAACACGCTAATACACGGCACACAGCAACAACAACTTACAATAATTGCTAAACTGTAGCGAGAGAAACCATAATAGACAAAATAAACCCTTTCCATTACCCCAACATAAATGTCATGCATTCTTCCAATTGTGTTCGTCAATGTTCATGTAATATTGTGGCATAATTACTTCTATCCACAACAAAAAATCAAACAAATAAGTCAAGCACTAAGACAGCACCTCGTGTCTACGCCTGGCTGTGAGCTGTCCCCATTTTCACCCCGCATCATAGTTTAATCCCACTTCTGACTTCCCTCACTGCTCACTGTAAAATCCAAACAGATATAATTAGCTTTTTCCTAGTAAAAGGTCCTAGATTACTTTTGTAAATCTATGGGAACAGTCTCTTTAGAGTTAACCCGTTTCCTCTTTACAAAGCACTCCTAGTTTCTCAGCACACAACTTTTAGTTCTCTAAACTCCCCCTTTAACGGCTAGACTATATCAGGCATGAGCACTGTGTTTGGTCAATTGACATAACATAAAAATCATGCAAACTATTACTAAAGCTAATCCTCCCATAACTTTTGATTACTTTTGTGCTCACACCATAACCTCTGTCTAACGAGCTTTCGACCTTCTTTACAATTTAAACAACTAATCTTCTGGGACGGGCGATTCTCTGGGATCTATGCTTCTTTTAGATCACTGTGTCCCCCTTTGTTAGCCAGATCCGTTCGGTCTGGTGCTTCCTGGATTCTCGCCAACCCCTTCGTGCTTTTGCTGTGGTTCTGGAATCTGCTCCTTCTGTAAAGGACAGAAAAGGCAAACACTGCTCTGCGAAGCCTCAATAAGCTAATTTATTCATTCCTTGTTCTTTTAGCTATTTAAAGTTGGCTCAGAATATCATGTTTGAGACTCTCTGATCTACAGGATTAGTCTAATTATTATAATGTGTGTAAGCGTGTTTGCATTTACCGCTCTGCACTCTAAGTCCTTCATTATTGTCATGTGTGTATGAAAATAATTATAACCGCTTATTTTAGTAGAAGAAATCAAAAAGAAATCAAACATTTTCAATCTTAAGCATCTTCCCTTCTTTCACAGAAGCATGTTTCATTCAGCTTGCTGTCCCACAGTTTCCCCTTCAGTGTGGTACTCAGCTTCTCATGAACACAAGCATTTTATCTTCTAAATGGGATTCATTTTATTTTTAATCATTTAAGCTTAAACATGAAAACAATGATTTATGCGTAAGTTTTACCGTAGCTAAGTTATCAAGCACACTAAAAAGTCATACCCTGATCATGCAATCCATTCTTTCAAATTAAACCTAAAATTCCCCCTTTGACACATTTTATGTGTCAAACAGAATGAAATTGCTTCACCACATCTAGGAAATTAAAAGAAAAAGGTTAGTCATATTATTTCTCAGAAAACCTCAGCAATTCTCCTCTCAAGTAAACTTGCTCCGGGCTTGCAAACCTGTGTTAAGAAATGAAATAATTTTAGTTATCATGTTAAATCTCTTCAACTCCTCGAGCTTTCTTCCACATCACCCAGACAAAAACTTTTAATTATTATGAACTTCCCATTTGAAACCCCGTTTTCTTTTTATTTTCATTTTGCTTTTCCCATTTTAACATTTAGCATTTCCCAACAATGACCCACTTACAACCAATTAACCCAGATTTCTTAATCCAGACATCAATAACCCAAATTTAGTAGCCAAAGGGTTCAGTCTTTTTGGCCTGTCCCATTTGTATGGAAGCCCGTTTCCGCCACTAAAAAAAAAAAAAGGATCCATAACTCAAAATTCCGAGTTATTTTCTCGAAATTTCGATTTATTAACTCAAAATTTTGAGAAAAGTAACTCAAAATTTCGAGTTAGCGCTGCCAATCAGTAATCTACATGAATGACGTCATTTCCTCGTTACCCGGAAGTTGAAGCCCTCAGCTACAAATGCTACAGCTAAGCTACCGGTATTACATCCAGTCGTGAATGCACAGATTGCTGAGTGTTTTCAGCCTGGCTTCACAAATGATGAAATCCCTGTGTTATTAGCTGAATCACACGGTGTTACTATCAGCAAACGTACTCGCGAAAGCGCCAATTTGTTGCGATCCGTTTTTGAGTGCGCGTTCCTCTGCACCATATGCTTCCGGGTAACAAGAAAGCGACCTCATTCACATATATTTTTGATTGGCAGAGCTAACTGAGAAAAGTAACTTTAAATTTTGAGTTATTAAGTCGAAATTTTGAGAAAATAACTCGAAATTTCGAGTTATGGATACTAGCTGTTTTGTTTTTATTTAGTGGCGGAAACGGGCTTCCATACATTTGGTTCTTTAGCCGTCAGAATTGTTGTCTGAAGACCAACAAGGAGACCCAATGGATTTACTTTGCCAAATGGATCATCGTGGCGTTGCCGTATTGGTCCATTTGATCGACCTTTGTTTTTATTATTTATTATATTTTATTTTCAGATGTTACAGACGGGACAGACATGAGTGAGGGATAGGAAAGGGAGAAAGAAAGAGGAAGGAAAAGAAAAACAGAAGGGGAGAGGGACAGTGAGAAAGGAAAAAAAATCTCCTGGATCACCTGTTGAGAGAAGAAGAAGAGAAAACAAGCAAAAAAAAAACAGAGCAACATACTAAACACAACACCATCGCATTAATCTAGCTAAGTGTAAACAGCAGTAAATACTAAATATTCAATGTTGTTGTGCAGCACGCAGGACAGACAGCGCACAATGTGCTTTGAAGTAGCAGCCAAGAAAGGTGTAATTTAAGTCTACGAGCAGTGAACACCCGTGTGCACACCTGTGTGGATCAGCACGCTTGTATTCAAATGGTTTCCACATGTAATGGTCTGCAAGAGGATGTAGCGAGCCATAGCCCCGTCCCCCAGGGCATGAAGCAGGCATGGAGGAGATCCAGGCCCCAGACATCCAGAGGCCCCAGAGTGCAAGAGCCCAAGGAGGACCACCGGAGGGGCATCCGTGCCACCCTCCTGGCCACCCTCCTGGCTGAGGATCCCCAGACGAGGCGTCACCCAGTAGCCACCGAGCAGAAGCCAGAGGGGGCTGCGCTGGCGTGCCCGCCGGCTCTGCCGGCAGCCAGCTGTGCCAGAGTGAACCGAGCCGCAGGCCCAGAGGCCGGAGGCCCGAGGGCCCCCTGCACCCCGGAGGAGGCCTGACCGAGCAACAGGCGCCAAGTAGCCACCGGGAGTGAGCCGGTACATACCTGAGCGCCCAGCCCCGGACACCAAGAACCACCAATGCACCGACCCCTGAGGGCATCAGTCACCGGCAGGGAGTGTGGTGAGGGGAGATAGGCCTTGGAGGGTCTGGGAGTTCCCAGAGAGGTGGAGTCTAAGACCCGACCTGACATATAGACACAGACAAACAGGCACACACAGACACACACATGCATTCCCACCCTCATGCACACATATACAAACACTGGGGGCAGGGATAGCTCAGTAGGTAGAGTGGTGGCCCCATGATCGGAAGGTCGGGGGTTCGACTCCATTGAACGGCTACCCTGAGGTACCCCTGAGCAAGGTACCGTCCCTTCACATTGCTCCCCGGGCGCTGCACTGGTGGCTGCCCACTGCTTCACTGGGTGAATGGGTTAAATGCAGAGGAACTATTTCCCTATGGGGACTAACAAGCTCACTTTACACTCAGCACTCACTCAACGTAGGGATAGACATACATGGACACTGTACACACAATCACACTCCCCAAACAAACTCTATACCCCGGGTCCAGGTACCCTCACCCCTGGAGGGGGAAGCGGCAACTAGGCCGAGGAGATGTTACCCTTTCCCACGGGGTAGAGGCAAGCGGACCGCCCCAGGCTCCGCAGCAGCAGGGAGGCCCCACATCCCAGATCCCAATCGGACAGCCAACACCTCCCAGCCCCCCCGCCCCGATGGCCAGCAGAGAACAGGGGTTTGTGAAGACCCCAAACCTCTAAGCCTAATCTTGAAAGTAGAGATTGTGTCTGTCTCCCGAATCCAAACTGGAAGCTGGTTCCACAGAAGAGGGGCCTGAAAACTGAAGGCTGTGCCTCCCATTCTACTTTTAAATACTCTTTACAACAAGTTGGCCTGCAGTGTGAGAGTGAAGTGATATGGTACTACAAGGTCATTAAGATAAGATGCCAGCCTAGCATAGCCTAGATTTACAGGTCTAGCATAACGTATCGTCAGGGTGACTGAAAGCATTTGGCAGAGGCGGCATTTGTAACTTTTTGAAGCTACTGCACTCAAAAAAGTGAAATTGGCTGGTTATTGCATTTACATGAGTCTTACTTATAATTTGAACAAAATAATTTGATGTTTCTATGGTATATGTAATCAAATCATTTACGATTTGTATGAAATTCAACAACTTAACAGTTGCTAAATTAATTCCTGTTAAAATGATGTGACATAATCCAGCAAAAATGGTTAGTTGCTTGGACTCAAATAAATAAATAAATGTAAATGTTTTAATTTACAAATATCAACATTGTTGTTGTTAACAAAAGTGTAAAGAAATTTTTTAAATCAAACCTTGTAACCATAGCTTTCCTACTTTTTTTTTTAAGTATAGAACGACAGCTCGGTGGCAAGCACTGTTTCCTCGCTGCAAGAATGTCCTAAGTCCTAAGATCCACTAACTGGCCAGGGCCTTTCTGTGTGGTGTTAGCATAATTGTGTTTGCGTGGGTTCTCTCCAGGTACTCTGACTTCCTCCCACAGTCCAAAGACATGTGAGGTTACTTGATGATTCTAAATTGCCAATAAGTATGAACTGTGAATGTTAGTGCATATAGCTGTCTGTCCCACCTCTGCCATAGTCCTCTCACCCTATGACAGCTGGGAAAGGCTCGAGCCCCTCTAGCCTCCGAGATAAGCAGAGAAGAATGGACGGATGGGTTCCCTCCCTGAGCCTGGTTCTGCCAGAGGTTTCTTCATGTTAAAAGGGAGTTGTTCCCTTTTTTGTTCATTTAAATATTTGTTTTTTTGTTTGTTTGTTTTGTTTTTGTTGTTTGTTTTTTTTGGGGTGGGGGGGGGGGGTGTTAGTGTGGACAGAGCTGTGGCTGTAAGGTTGTTAATGCCTGTCATGTTGGTAATCTCAGGTGGGGAGTCTTAACAGCCTTGTTTAGCCTGTGGGACAGACACTGGCAGGCCAACTAGAGCAGCTCTGGAGGTCGTTGAACCCATGGAATTAGACTTTTGGTCAGCTTTGATTGCTCTGGCAATCTAGTACAGGGGGCCATTTCAGCCTTGAGCTGAGGTGAAGAAAAAATGTAAAAAGTCATTGCCCTACAAATTGAGAATAAACACACACACACTTAAAGCAACAGTTTGTATAATGAGAAGGTTAAGCAAGTGTTTTGAAGCAGGTTTTTGTTACCATGGCTACAGGGATAATTATGTTTCTGTGCTTTTTGCATTTAAACCCACAAAGGTACCTAAAACAAGTCCCTTTGGTATTCTTTGTGTTCTTGTGTGTTACATTTTTAATTCTGATGCTCTGATGTAACTCAGCCTAATTAAAGTTTTCTGGTCACTCATTAGATAGTTGTTTTTTCTAGAAAAGGCAGAATGTGGAGCAGAGGACTTCAGTCCTGCTTAGACAAGCCAGTGATACCTTTTCACATATTTTGTAAAGCAACCTTTAAATCTGGAGGGGTTTCATTTGTGTTCTGCAGCCTTTTAATGTTTTCATGAACACATCAAATTTTTCTTCACTTGTCATTGTCGTTTATCGAGCTAATTTTTTCTTACCTGGTCACCTGTTGGGAGGTTCATCCGTCTGTCTGGTGAGAAGAGATGGAGCTGTGGACATTCGATATTCCACTCCAAAGTCCCAGAGGTCTGTACCTTTACTTTACTGTCTTTACTTTTCCACCAACTAACTACTGATGTCCAGTCAAAACTTCATAATCTGCCATTTATATAAAACAGAAACACTTGTTAAAGGTGATGAAGTGTTTTTGGGGGTTTTTTTGGTAAAAATTATTTAAAACTGATTCTGTTATTGCTGTTGGTGCTTTTACAGTTCTGGACCCTAACCACAATGTTAATAACACATTTTCTTTTTCTTTAAATAACAACCATAGTTGGAATCCAAGAGATCAAATAACAGACAACTCAAAAATATATATAACAACTGCATTATTAGTGTTTGTGGTGTTTCTTTTAACTAATGTCATTATTTGATTAAATCTATTGTTTTAACCAAACCTACAGTATTATTTGAAGTTATAGTACCTGCTTATGGGGTACAGTAATACAGCAAAAGTACAATTTGGTTTTTGGTACAGTCATACTGAAGTTTTAGTCCAGTCACACTGATGTTTATTTGGGTTCATTTATTTTAAAATTTAGGGTTCTTAAAGTAAATTTAACTTTAAAATAGGTGGTACTCATTTACTTTGCTATAAGGAGTTCATGTGACTCAATTTTGAGTAAGTTGTTAGCTTAAGTTATTTAATAATTCTGATACCATTAGATTTTAGATTAAATTAGATTTTTACAATAGAAATGGTGGTTACTTTCAAGGAGGTTAAGTGATTGTTTAGGTATGCTTGTCATTGTGATCACAAGTAACTTATTTTTACAGGAATCATTTTAATACAGCTCAAAATACCACAAATCTTGACGTTCTCACAAAAAACCCAGCCTGATCTCATAGCAGTTCATGATATACTCATGACTACTAATCTACTGATTCCCATTGCTGGCCCACATTTCACAACAGTATGTTGTGTCCTTGAGCACAATTTTTCTTCAGTCCACTCTATTTGTTTATTAAAAAAGTTAGATAAATTCTAGATTAACAATTAACAAAGAGTGTATTTGTTTTCATGGCAGATGTTGAACTTTGAGTTACATGTCAGTTTTCCACAAATCACTTGTATGATTTTTTTTATCCATTAAATTGCATGTATGTCATTTGATTAAGGTTCGTCATTTGAAACCTCTTGGTTAGGTTTTGAAAAAGTGATCTCAGTAAAATTATAAACCTTGTCACAGCTGGTGGTAAAACCTCCCTGCTTTTTCTGCAAAAATATGTGCTTTTGACACAAAATGCATTCCCTGCCAAAATGCATTACTTACAAATTTATGATAATTCATTTTTGACTATTTCCTACTCGTCACGGCTGCTACAACAGTCGTGTGGTGTTTGTGAAGGAAGGACCTAAATGCAGGCGAAGGCTGTGATTCGAGTGAGCGTTTTATTTACAGTGTCTGCACAGTGACAAAAACAGGAAATAATGATTGGGGAGCTACCAAAACCTAGAATGGGAAAACCAACGTCATGCAAACTCAAACTGAAAAACAAAACGCTAAACACTGTGATACCTGAAACCACGAGGAGACAAAAGGCACGGGAACACATGGCATGAGAGGCGGGGATGACACAGAGAAACACCAAGAAACGCAGAGGGCCCCTTCGCCTAATGTCCTGGTGCAGTTGTGTACTGAATAATATAATGTCTGTGAGTATACTGATTTTGAAGTACTGTGTAAAATGTAATTAAGACCACAATGATAATGCTTTTGCTAAACATGGCTCAAACTCTCCTAGGTTTAAGTCATCATCTAACCATAGCTGTATTCATAAGATAAGAAATCTTGGTAATCCAGACCAGGACTAAAAAGTACTTTTTGTTTGCCTCTGAAGAAGGCAAGGACAAATTCCTTGGGCAAGTATTGGGATCATCGCTGAAAATGGCTTGAACCTTGTTTCTTTATTTTTGGAAACATGTTTTTTATATGAGTAGATGAATTTTGAACATTTTGGCCAGTCTGAAAAACTTCACTGTGAATGATTTTAAAGCATCTCAGCAGTAAACAGAATCAGAATTACAATTATTGTTTCTTTTTGCATAAAAAAGGAATTTGTCTTGCTATCATGTTACAAACAGTCGCTTAAAAATAAAAAAAAATATGAATATTTAGCTATGAAAAACCTAATATTTATACCAATATCACACATAACATATCACTCTCTCCACTAAGAAAAAGAGAGATTTTGAGGTTCGGGGCTTTTATGCTTTATTAAGTTTGTGAAATAGTCCAGCTGCATGGGGAAAAAAACTGGTACTGATGGACTGCAGCTTCCTGCCAGAGGTTAGTGGGACTAAAAATTTATGTAATGTGGGAATGGCAATCTCTCATGTCTGTCACAGACATACTAGTAGTACAAACTATACTGTGGTGGGTCCATCTTCTAGATTTAATGTTATGCCAAGAGAAAAAAAAGTGGCTTTTTAACATATTGTCTGCCTAAATATAAATTTAATATATAAATATCCGTGTAAAAGATGGTCGTAGTTTCTGATTCTGAAAAGGAAAGCCAAAGCAGAAGTGCCTGACACTTTCATTTTTTTTTTTTACCACGTCAGCAGAAGACCGCTCCTCTGGATGGAAAATCTAGTTTTGAAGTCTGTAGGAAACAACCTTAACATTAAGTTATTTTATGAGCTTTATACATACTTGATGAGTTTTGGTCTTACACCATAGTTTTAAGTCTTATAAATTCAACATGATGATCACCCTGTTAATGGTCCCACAGAAAAACAGAATAAAACACAGTGTGATTTGGGGCATTGTTACTTTATAATTGGCATGTTGCTATCATATAAGCATGGCACGTCTTTCAAAAAACTTGAGGACAATAGAAAAAATGCTTAGTGGAACTTTACTGGCCAGTGGGTGCATCACAGCTGGCATCATATATACATCATATCAGCAGCACAAACAATGCACCTTTTTGGACTTGGACCCCTCTGATGAACACTGATGAGCTCTTTTTTTCCTTCAGATTTCCCAACTTTGTCAACCAATCACAGATCTAGTTCTGTTAATGAGACCTTGGGACTCGGTGGTGTCACGTTCTTTATCATCCAGGGCCTCACAAGCCTCGATGAGAAAAAGATAATACTTTTTTCCATCCTGTTGCTGATTTACATCATGGTCCTGGGAGGAAACAGCATCATCATCTATGTGGTACAGAGAACAGTTTAATCAATATTGTCGTAGTCTAATAAAGAGTTGAGGATGAGGTGAGGATGTGACGATTACCATCTATGTCTTTCCTGCTGCAGGCACTGACGGATCCAAAGCTCAACTCTCCACTGTACTTCTTCCTCTGCAACCTCTCCTTTGTGGACATGGTCTACACCACAACCACCATCCCCAACATGCTATCTGGCTTACTGACAGATATCTTAACCATCTCTGTCCTGGGCTGCTTACTCCAGATGTACTTCTTCATTCAGTTATCTGTTACAGGCCGTGCCATTCTCACAGTCATGGCATACGATCGCTACGTGGCGATCTGCAACCCTCTGCAATACAACAGCATCATGACCAGGCCTGTCCGACTGCTACTTGTTGCAGGAGCCTGGGGATTCGGTGCAATTTGCACTCTTCCTGTTACTGTGATTGCCTTTGAGAGGCCTTACTGTGGCCCAAATGTGGTGAAACATGCCTGGTGCGACCCATCTTCTGTAAGGCGGCTTGTGTGCAGTGACACCTCTTTGGATAACATTGTGTCTCTCTTATTTGCAATGGTGTCGCTGGTGACCACAGGTGTCTTCATACTCTCCTCCTACATCTTGATTGGTTTTTCCATATCCAGGATGGTTGTTGCTCAGAGGCTGAAGGCGCTCAGAACATGTTCTGCCCACCTGACTGTGGTGTCCATCTCTTATGCAGCAGCCTCATTTGTATACATTTCCTACCGAGTGGGAAACTTTTCATCAGAGGTAAAAACTTTGCTTTGCTTTCTCTGTAATGTCTCAGTGCAGTACTCTGTAAAGGTCTTGAGCCACCTCTATTTATTTATATTTTTGGTAGGAAAACAAGAAATACGTGCAGAGATTTACTGAAACAAACAGACCAAAATGGAAATACAGTATCAATGACAAAAACAGCATTTGGACATTTCTAATGAGCTGTCAATATTTGCTATAACCACATTTATTCTCCACCTTTTCTTCTTCAGCAGAACCAGGACTCTCATGGACAAGATTTCATGTAAACTCCCCTGAGTGGGTTAGGGTACTTGTTGTTTCTAAATTGGCCTAGGTGTGAATAAGAGCGTGAGATGAGCAAAAAAGAAGCCAGTGGCTAAAGAAGGAATTTGAAAGACCTTCAGAAATCCTGGAGAACTATTGGTTAAGACGACTTTAAAGGAAAACATAAAGAAATGTGGTTTAACACTTTTGCACATTACTATACGTCAAACGGTTTTAAAGTGTCAGAAGAAACAACATTAACAGTAACATTAAGAGTTTGGTGACATTGCTCAAAGTAAGTCTAAAGAGCTTGGAAAGAAAGCTGGACTTCTTTAACTTTCTTGAAGGCAATTCCCCTTTCATTTGAGAAGCTTCTTCAGTTGAGAAGCTTGAAGTCATCTAGGTCATCCTACCACGACCTGGATGACTGAGAACCTACACAGACATATTGCCTCAAAATAAGGTACATTTGTTTCACTTGTGTTTTCATTTAGGGCTGAGCCCAGAGAGTTAACAGCCAGTGTTGGGAAAGTTACTTTTAAAGTGTATTCCACTACAGATATATTACAGATGTATTACTATTACTGAAGGCTACTCGCCATTACAATGCCAACTAGATCATTAAATCTTAATATAATCTTAATATAAAATGGACATTAGGTAAGGCTGCACTTTTTGCAGTGATTGTGTATAGGAGACTGTTTCTGTATCAGTCTAAGAAGCTTGGAAAGCTTCTCATCTGAGAAGCTTCTTGAGTTCTGACTATGATGACCTGGATAACTGAGAACCTTCACAGACATATTTCTGGATCAGTAATATGTTTTCTTTTTATCTGTTAATAATCATGTGGAACTGCACATGATTATTTGCAGCTAGCAAGTTGTTAATGCTATCCATCAGTCTAAAACCACCATGTTAATATGTGGAGATCCTGAAGGCTGCTCAAAAAGATAATATTTTAAATATTTGTTCAATTAAAATTAGTTCAAATTATAATTTTTTTCTTAAAGAAATCTGCTACATCATGTATAATTTATGTCATGTGTAATTTCCATTGCAAATATCAATCACAGCTAAATTAAGAGGGGATGGCAGTAAAAAGCTGTGATGTCATCAAGTACACTGCCGTTCTAATTGTGGAACGATCGCACTGCGTTCTCAGGAAGTCTGGACTCCTGTGTGAACTTACGAAGTCCGGACACGCGAAAATGCGAGTACGGACTCGTGTACAGTGGCTTGCAAAAGTATTCGCCCCCCTTGAACTTTTTTTGTCACATTACAGCCACAAACATGAATCAATGTTATTGGACTTCCAGGTGAAAGACCAACACAAAGTGGTGCACACGTGAGAAGAGGAACGAAAATCATACATGATTGCAAACATTTGTTACAAATCAATAACTGCAAAGTGGGGTGTGCGTAATTATTCACCCCCTTTGGTCTGAGTGCAGTCAGTTGCACATAGACATTGCCTGATGAGTGCTAATGACTAAATAGAGTGCACCTGCATGTAATCTAATGTCAGTACAAATACAGCTGCTCTGTGACGGCCTCAGAGGTTGTCTAAGAGAATATTGGGAGCAGCAACACCATGAAGTCCAAAGAACACAGCAGACAGGTCAGGGATAAAGTTACTGAGAAATTTAAAGCAGGCTTAGGCTACAAAAAGATTTCCCAAGCCTTGAACATCCCACGGAGCGCTGTTCAAGCCATCATTCAGAAATGGAAGGAGTATGGCACAACTGTAAACCTACCAAGACAAGGCCGTCCACCTAAACTCAGGCCGAACAAGGAGAGCGCTGATCAGAAATGCAGCCAAGAGGCCCATGGTGACTCTGGACGAGCTGCAGAGATCTACAGCTCAGGTGGGGGAATCTGTCCACAGGACAACTATTAGTCGTGCACTGCACAAAGTTGGCCTTTATGGAAGAGCGGCAAGAAGAAAGCCATTGTTAACAGAAAACCAGAAGAAGTCCTGTTTGCAGTTTGCCACAAGCCATGTGGGGGACACAGCAAACATGTGGAAGAAGCTGCTCTGGTCAGATGAGACCAAAATGCAAAACGCTATGTGTGGAGGAAAACTAACACTGCACATCACTCTGAACACACCATCCCCACTGTCAGATATGGTGGTGGCAGCATCATGCTCTGGGGGGGCTTCTCTTCAGCAGGGACAGGGAAGCTGGTCAGAGTTGATGGGAAGATGGATGAAGCCAAATACAGGGCAATCTTGGAAGAAAACCTCTTGGAGTCTGCAAAAGACTTGAGACTGGGGTGGAGGTTCACCTTCCAGCAGGACAACGACCCTGAACATAAAGCCAGGAAACAATGGAACGGTTTAAAACAAAACATATCCATGTGTTAGACTGGCCCAGTCAAAGTCCAGATCTAAATCCAATCCAGAATCTGTGGCAAGATCTGAAAACTGCTGTTCACAAACACTAATCTGACTGAGCTGGAGCTGTTTTGTAAAGAAGAATGGGCAAAGATTTCAGTCTGTAGATGTGCAAAGCTGGTAGAGACAGACCCTAAAAGACTGGCAGCTGGAACTGCAGCAAAAGGTGGTTCTACAAAGTATTGACTCAGGGGGCTGAATAATTACGCACACCCCACTTTGCAGTTATTTATTTGTAAAAAATGTTTGGAATCATGTATGATTTTGTTTCCACTTCTCACGTGTGCACCACTTTGTGTTGGTCTTTCACCTGGAATTCCAATAAAACTGATTCATGTTTGTGGCTGTAATGTGACAAAATGTGGAAAAGTTCAAGGGGCCCAATACTTTTGCAAGCCACTGTACATGAGGATTTAGAAAAGGCCTAACAATCTGCAAACTACCCTCAGCTAACGCCAGCTAACAATGTTAGCTCGGTATGGAGTATCCTTCATTAAAAGTAATAAATATCACACAGCAATAGTACATCAAAGATACTGAAGTTTCGCCCATCCCATTCTTCTTATGAGGTTGTGTTGGAATTTCCAAGAAATGCATTCCTGCCCGTGCACTGCTGGCTGTTGGGCTGGCTCTGGGTCAGCCCAAAAGCTGATGCCACCAACATTAACAGTACATTTACATTACAGCCTCTTATTATGTGTTTTGTTTGGGTTTCCAGCAATCAGAATCAGGTAAACTTTATTAATACCAGATGGAAATTGTTAAAAAGAAGAAGAAAAAAGGGCCTGCTGCGAATTGTACTCGAACTCAGGCCGGCTGCTCATAGCCATGCGATATATGACTACATGCACCTGCGCCAAGTGCGTTTAATCACCAAAATTGGAGAAGGCATAGAGAGGGGATAGCCTAATATATGAAGCCAGAAACGATTGCTGTGTATTCTATTTATTTCAGCAAAGTAACTGTATTCTGATTACCACCTATTTAAATGGTAACTGTAACAGAATACAGTTACTCATATTTTGTATTTTAAATACATAACGCCGGTACATGTATTCTGTTACTCCCCAACACTCTTGACAACCAGGTGATATGTTAAATCACCTTGTGGATACAATAAACCACGACAAACCAAAAAGTACTTGCATCATTACTGTGATAACATGTTGATATGACTTCCACCACAGAGCTGGATACTTTCATAATGTTTCTGGTTTAAATCTCAGGGAAAAAAAAGTCATGCCAGTTTTTACCAAGGGCCATGCAGCATGACTCCTGGGTAAAAAACCATTCATGCTAAAGGACCAGATGGACCAGCAATGTCATCCTCGAGTATATAAACAGATGAATTAAGCATTACATCTGACTCTGTTTCAGGTGCGGATCATTGTGTCTGTGCTGTACTCTGCTCTGACTCCCTTCCTGAACCCGATGATCTACAGTCTGAGGAACAAAGAGCTGCGAGAGTCTATCAGAAGAACTTTGAGCAGGTTCAGACCTGCTGCTGTGTTACCCACCAAGAAAATCAGCACTTTGTCCTGAAAAAGTGTCTGACACAAATCATTTCTAGAAATGGTGATCTTTTAATTACATGGTTGATTGTGCCAATATTAATAATAGTTGTCCAATTGTTTATGTACTGATGAGCTCATATATAAAATCTACTGATAAAGTACTGCATTAGTTAGTTAACATTTTGTCATTTTGGTTCCCTTGTCTCTGTCACTTTCTTTTAATGTTTGAAATAAAGTCAATGTTAACAAAACCTTTAAACGTTTTTACATTTCTCTTCAGCTACACCAGACAGTACAGCAGTAAGCTGTGAATCTTGAAGCTGTTATATTGTTAAATAGTGGTTAACAGAGACTACATGAGTTATCTGGGTCATTCATGAAGTGATTGGCTTACACCCAAGTGTTCTTATGACTATTTTACAGTTAAATAATAATTCATATATAATTATTATAATTATTACAGAGAATTTGTTAAGCAGTTCCTGACCCAAGTGGAGGAGTTTAAGTATCTCGGGGTCTTGTTCACGAGTGACGGGAGAAGGGAGCTGGAGATTGACAGACGTACCGGTCTGTTGTGGTGAAGAGAGAGCTGAGTGTAAAAGCAAAGCTCTCAATTTACCGGTCGATCTACGTCCCTACCCTCACCTATGGTCCACGAGCTGTGGGTAGTGACCGAAAGAATGAGATCGCGAATACAAGTGGCGGAAATGGGCTTCCTCCAAAGGGTGGCTGGCCTCTCCCTTTGAGATAGGTTGAGAAGTTCGGCCATTCGGGAGGGGCTCAGAGTAGAGCAGCTGCTCCTCCACATCGAAAGGAGCCAGCTGAGGAGGTTCAGGCATCTGACAAGGATGCCTTCTGGGTGAGGTTTTCCAAGCATGTCCCACCGGGAGGAGGCCCTGGGGCAGACCCAGGACACGCTGGAGAGATTATATCTCTCAGCTGGCCTGGGAATGCCTTGGTGTTCCCCCGGATAAGCTGGAGGAGGTGGCTGGGGAGAGGGAGGTCTGGGCTTCTCTGCTTGGGCTGCTGCCCCCGTGACCCGGTCCCGGAGAAGCAGAAGAAGATGGATGGATGGATTATTAAGAAATTTGTGATTGACAAAATGCCCAAGTATCATTAATATTAATTTTGCACAGAACTTCTTTTTGCAAGAATCTGAAAATCTGGTAGAAGCTCGGTGGCCTTTGTTGAGGGAACTAGTGTGACACTAACTTCAGTTAAACTTACAGTTGGCTGTTTGTTTTTTCTTTTTCTTTTTTTTTCTTTTTTTTTTACAAAAAACTGATGCAATTTCATAAACTTAGAATTAATTTATTAAAAATACATAGAAGCCAGTCTCCTGAATTGAAGCCGTGCAGGGCTCTAACACACCAAAATGTGCATAAACGTGCTCATTCATGGTTTCCATAGGATTATGCACTTAAATTGACAGCACTAAGAAAACACAATTTAGTTCACTGCGATCAGCACTTCACTCTCACACTGCAGGCCAACTTGTTGTAAAGAGTATTTAAAAGTAGAATGGGAGGCAGAGCCTTCAGTTTTCAGGCCCCTCTTCTGTGGAACCAGCTTCCAGTTTGGATTCAGGAGACAGACACTATCTCTACTTTCAAGATTAGGCTTCAAACTTTCCTTTTTGCTAAAGCATATAGTTAGGGCTGGACCAGGTGACCCTGAATCCTCCCTTAGTTATGCTGCAGTAGGTGTAGACCAATCAATCAATCAATCAAAATTTATTTATATAGCACATTTTTAAAGACCGAAGTACACCAAAGTGCTTTCCAGTAAAATCATGATACAGATAAAACTGCTGGGGGATTCCCATGATGCACTGAGTATTTCTTCTTTGGTCACCTTTCTCACTCGCTATGTGTTAACAGACCTCTCTGCATTGAATCATATCTGTTATTAACCTCTGTCTCTCTTCCACAGCATGTCTTTATCCTGTCTTCCTTCTCTCTCCTCAACCAGTCACAGCAGATGGCCCCGCCCCTCCCTGAGCCTGGTTCTGCTGGAGGTTTCTTCCTGTTAAAAGGGAGTTTTTCCTTCCCACTGTCGTCAAAGTGTTTGCTCATAGGGGGTCATATGATTGTTGGGTTTTTCTCTGTATCTATTATATTATATCTATCCACTGTACAATATAAAGCACCTTGAGGCGACTGTTGTTGTGATTTGGCGCTGAATAAATAAAATTGAATTGAATGCTCTAGAAATTTCTAAGAACCTAAATATGAAAATATGCTACTGAAATGTCACCTTTAGGCTTTCATCAAAAGTGTCTCACTGGCACTGGAAAAAAAAATTTTGAAAAACATAAACCACAGTAAATTTGATACTTTTGGAGCTGGGGATTTTTTTAGACCCTTGTAAATGTTTCATTTTTCTCTCTTATCTTTGTTATGAAATAAATATATATTGTTAGTGCTTATTTTCTGTTTATATTGGTTTATAGAGTAGGAAAACGCCCCTGTGAGTTAGAATGTGTGCCAAAAGTCACAGAGTACTGACAGAAGACTGCACGCTTTGTGCAGAGAACAGGAAGCGTGGCAGACAGAAAGTGAAACTAAGTAGAGTGTTTAATCGAAACTTAAAGTGTTCGTGAAGTCTAGAGGAAGTATATAAATAACCAGACTGCCTGCTGCTGCTTCAGACTTGAGCTGATGACTCTGTGCTCAGTCTCTGTTCCCAGCAATGTAAAATAAAGATCATTTTTTGAGCTTTGACCACTTTGAGCCTAGTCTTTCTTTGCCGTTAAAAGAATACAAAGAACTGAATTTAATATCTTCCCTACACTTTAAAGCACTATTATGGCCTCATTGAACAATACAAAAATGAAGACTTTTAAAGATCATGCACTCAAATAGTGGCCAGATAACACAATAATGAATAATGACAAACAAGCTGAAGTGATGCTCACTTTATCGATATACACCAGGGGTCGGCAACCTTTCTTATGATGAGTGCCATCCAAAATTTCCTCAGAAGTCAATGTGCCATATGATTACATTAGCAATAAATTTAATGACGCTCTATAGTAACAGTTACACACTATATAGATCAACTTTACAGAATTATATTTGTTCAGATGTTGGCAGCTATCAGCGAATAGTTATCAGCTACTTTGAAAAAAAAAAAAAGACTTTTTATCCATAACAGCAAATGAACTGAACAACAGAAAATACAAATGCTATTTATGGCCTCCTCACAACAGTGATAAGAAAAGTAAACTGGGCCATGGGATGTTTGTTAATACAGAGACACACATGTTACTGTGATCTCTGGTCTCCGAGTGTCCAGCATTAAGAGGCTACCTGAGGACTCATGTGAGAGAAAATCTGCTCACACAGATATGTAGAGCCAAATACTGTCAATAAGGCCTCTGCAACGTTCTGTAGACAGTTAAACTTGTCAGGTAGTGACGTCCAGCAGGTGAAAATGCAAGCTCCATGAACACGCACAGCTGTGGACTGTAGGCTAAGTTATTTTTAGCCAATTACAAGTTGAATCTGGTAGTTGGGCTGTTAGCTAAGATACCGTCATTAAGAAGCAGCACAACTAATGTGTCTATGCGAGCTACTTTGCATGCCAGCTATGGTACACGTTCCCAGGGTTGCCGACACCTGATATACATCTACTTGACCCACTGTAGGATATTCATTTGGTATTAAGAGGTGTTACCACACTCTGCAATTTTATCACAACTAATCCACAATTTGTCCCCATAAAGTACCTCTGACAAGGAAAATGTCTGATCAGTTTCCAAAGTATTTGGACATGTTAGCATAAACAAAGACAAAAAAGAAGCTTAGTTCACCAGTAACTCTGTTACAGATGACACAAGAATTGTTTCTTTACATAAGACTCTTGTTTGCTTAGTAATATATTTAATCTATGATTAATAATGATTTCTAAAGTAAACTTTACCATACAGAAAACAGATGATGTATTGTGTTTTGCCTTGTTTACCAAAAGTAGCAGTAGTTAACCTGACATTAAGTGATAATATGTTTTTGGGTAAATTAATTTGAAAAGGTTTCACTGGTGATTTGAGGGTGCTTTCAAGAAACCAAACGTTTTTACATTTCTCTTATAAGGAAAGAGAGAACTTCCATTCATCCATTCTGAATGGATGAGAAATGGATGTGTGGTGCTGTGAAAGTCAAAAGTTAAAGAAATAATGGATTGCTGGAAAGTTTATGGTTATCAGATTATTTTCACCCGACATCAGTAACCTGACAGAGGTTAAAACATGTTTCTAAGGAGCACATGAGATTTCAGCATGGTAGTTTAAAAAGGTGTTAGGAAAAATGTACATATTGAAAAAGATTAAAGCTAAAATTCTTAAGAATACAAGTGTCAAAGTAACAACATGCAATTAAACGCATACAATATTGCCGTTGCATAATAAGATCACAAATTTCAACAAAGTTCAACTGAATGAGATGTGTAAAAATAACAGTCAGTTTCCTATATTAAATTATAACTCAAAGCCTGTTAAACACAGTTAAAAGATCAGTTTCTTATAGCTAAAAATGAAATTGCCCTGCAGGAGAAGGAAGTCATTTTTTCCTTGTAAAAATAGTATAGACAGTGATTTTTTTTCTCTAACGGCTTTGATCTGATGTCCGTAAATAATGGCGTTTAAAGAAGGTGGTACCACGTGGAACAAGATGGATGCCAGCTTCCTATGGTCTGAAAGGTTCTCAAACCGATGCAGAATGATGATGATGTTTCCTGACAGAAGCAGAATGATGTACACAGCCAGGTGTGCACAGGTTTGCAGGGCTTTACTGTTCAGAGCCTGGTTTTTCCTACTCAAACACACCATGGAGATCCTCAGGTAGGTGATCGTCACACTCCACAGTGAGCAGGCCATTTTGGCCATGGTGGAGCCGAGGCCATAGAACATTTTCACATGAGAGCTTGAACAGGGAGGCGTTGTCGCAGAACGGGTTGCTGATGGTGCGTCTACAGCGAGACAAGCGAATGCTGAGGCCAAATAGCAAAATAAATCAGAGAGAAAGCAAAAAAGTCATGACTGCCCAAATCAACAAATGGGTACAATGTTAGAAATAATTAATGTACTGGTTGAATCAACAGCACCAAATGACCTGAAAGATCACAGAAGACAAATGAAATGCAGAGTAGCAGAATTATTTCCATGGTTAAGGGGAAAAATATGACATAACATTTAACCAAATCAAAAACACTTTTGACGAGGTTGCTACAATCAAAGCTACAATCAAGATGTGCCGTCATAAATGGAAATAAAGGGAGTTTACAACAAGCTGCAAACCAATTTTTACACTAAAGAAGAGGAAGGCCAGACAACATCTGAATGAGTCTGCACACGTCTTAAAAGATTCTTTGAACAGATGAAAGATGGAACTGGGTCAACTTTTTAGCAGCACTGATGCACGGACTGCTTCTAACCTGCTATGCTAGTGTGAACAATGTGGACAGAATAAGTTAGAGAAACCAACTAGGAACCCGCAGAGTGCCAGCTGAGATGCCAGCACCTCTCAGACAAAGCCATTTGTTGAAGTGGCTGTATGACAGTTTCTACAGGTGGAAGAAGAGCAGTAATCAACATCTGCACACGTATTGCCTGTAACAAGTAAACAGATTTTTTTGTGTAAGTCAATACATGTTACAAATATTGTATAATTAATGTCCTCATTTGTTGTAGTACAAGCAAGATAAAAATAATATATGAATAAAGTTCAGTTCCGCCACTGAGTTAAATTTACATAGACAGTTCACCAGTTCAGAAAATAATAGAAATTGAAGGGAACTGCACTTACTACAAAAAGAAATTTAAACTTCATGGCAGAAACAGAAAAACCAGATGAACAGATTCAACCTGTTCAACCTTTTGGGATTTAAAAAAAACAAAAAAACAACTTTTGTTCCACATGCATAGGTCAAAGGAGCAGTGTGGGATTTAGCAGTGAAGTTGCATATTACAACTAACTGAATTCAGTGAAATGCGACATAAGAAATGGAAAAGAGTAAGCGTGAGCTGTTACCTAATCATCACCTGATGCACTATCTAGGTTGTGGTTGTGGTTTGTTTTATTATGTGTGAAGCTCTTTAAGTTTGTGCAGCTTCCCCGCTTGAAAGGGATTGATGCATCTACCACAACTGGATTTTATACAATGATCAGGCAGATCTTTTGTTTTCCTTCTTTCTTTAATCTTCTTTTCGGCCATAGTCAGCTATAGGTGAAAAACATTTAAATACAAACCAAAAAACCAAAATACAAATTATGTTTGCTATCATACATCTGAGAATATTGTGAACAATCCCAAACATTTTTTTTACCACATCAATGCAGTGCATAAGCTTCGTAGCACAATTTGTAATTGAGTATTATTTATAATAATTATAATAATTAAATGATTAATCTGCATTTGAGCTTAAGCAGTAACAATAGTATTTATAACCAGCTTCTCTTAACCATATGCAAGCATTAACAGTCTTCCATGCAGACCAACAATAAACAATAGTGCTGCTTGCGACCAACTCACGGCACAATGTTAATGCTACATAAGGACTTAGCCCCAGAACCGCTGTAACTTGAGCATACCCGGACATTGACGTCCCTCACAATACCTTTTTTGTCTGGATTAGTGCTGACAACTATGCCCATCTTGAAGTGTCCTCTCAGCGCATTCTGATCACTTAACCAGACATCTCCAACAGCGACATTTCTGTGTGCAGTGTGCCACTTGCTCCTTACAAACAAATTGGGGCCAGCAAGTTGGCTCCAGGACCTCCAAAACTTGCTCACTTCTGGAGTCTTCCTGGAGTCTCTTATAGGGGTAAATGGAAAAGTCAAACATCTTGAAGTCCCCATTTTGAGATGCTCGACCAAGCAAAAGAGTGTTGGGTGTGACGTAATGAATGCAACCTTCCCGACTCTGTACTCTGGCATTAATCGGGCGCTCATTTGCAAGGTTAGCTGCCACATGAAGAGCTGTCTGGAACTCACTGTAACTTAGCCCAGACTCCCTTCCAAGACTCTGGAGCGCTCTCTTCACAATGCGCACAGCAGCCTCAGCAGCTCTATTCCTATGTGGGGAATCAGCTGGATTAACTTTCCACATCCACTCTGTTCCATTCTTTGCCGCAGTCTCCTCCAAGACGAGCTTGTTCTGACTTTCCAAGAATTCATAAAGTTCCTTCAAGACAGACTTTGCTCCTATGAAATTGGTGCCAGGGTCGGACCAGATCTTTCTTGGATGTCCTCTAATTGCTGTAAATCTCTGGTAAGCCATCAAGAATCCTTCAATCGACAAGGAGTTTACTAACTCCGTGTGAATCGCCCTGCTGGCCATACAACAGAATACAACTCAAACTCAAAAGGTAAACCAGGTTGAGTTCGTTCCGGAGGTAAGTCACCCATTATTTGCCGGCAACTCTGTACTTTTGCTTTCCGGCAAACCACACAACCATCAACAACCTTTTGGGCAATTCTTCTCCCTCTGATGACCCACGCTTTCTTCCTCATTCTGAGCAGGGTCCCAACAACTCCCTGATGACTCTTGTGGAGATACAGAAATTCTTTTATTGCTGCCATATAATCTGCATCATTATAACTGCAGTAATAACATTCAATAATATTTCTTACAGTATTGATATTGCATTAAAGTTGTTGATTGAAGATGTCCATTTGAGGATCCTTCCTTTAGGTTAACTTTTATTACAAGTATGGTTAGAAGTATTTTATACACATTGCATATCTGTGCTTATTTTGAGTTGATGTTCGGTTCATTAAGGGTCTTAAGCTTCACTGGCGTGACTGTCCAGGTGATGCATGCTGAGGGAAACTAGAACATAGAAGGATAACTTCAATGCATGCTTACAACACATATAATCTAGGAATGCGTCAGGCCTGAGGCCTTAACTCATTTGGTGTCTCACTATATTTTACTCTACTTGGCAACAGATGACCAGAGTCAATAATTAGCCCCAGAGACCCTGAGGGCTTGAAGTTTATTACCTTGTATGGAAGGTGTTATAGAAAAGAGAAGTTCTATGTCTGTCTATAGCTATTAAAGATGTACAAGATGTACAATTAATGTCTGGAACCTATTTTGATCTGTCATTGATGCCATGGGGGGGGCGTGTACCCCGCTGCTTTATAAGTATCCACAACATGTATTTTGGTCAGAAGACATATGTTGGTGTTTTCTCCTGGCTGTTAATAAACTCACCGTTTGAGTGCACTTTTCTGGGGCCTCCGTGGTTTGCGACACTTCTCTACATTGGTCGATTTTACGACACTCTAATTGTGGGCCTCCCGGGCTAACAGTGTAGACACCCACTCATCATAAGCCAAGATGGGAACACTAATCAGGTCTTTCTTAAAAGCTTGCACTCGGCCACCACAAACAAAGAGCCCAGAGCCTGGGTCTTTGTATACTACCAGTCTATCTGTAGTAGTGCTTGGGAAGACTGCGCTGTTTTGTGCAGCAAGGAAGATGTCTCTTAGGGCATCTTCACGTTCCTTCACTGAAATTACTCCTGCCAACGGGACTGCCTCCCACTTTGGGTCATTAGCAGCTGGATTTCCCCCAAGAAACTTTCTTGCTGCTCTCCAAGTCAAAGCAACTGATCTAACCAATCGAGTTAGGCCACTGAACCGCTTGACATCTACAAGGTTGTTGATGATTGACCCTGCAGGTGGTCTTCGCTGCTCTCCCTGGGGCTCAGCCCGACTTTGCTTTTCTTCCTGCCCCCTTATCTTGGCCCTTGTCAAGGCAGCGACAAATGCCTTTCTTTGCAGCTTATTGACGTTTTCTTTGGCAGTGGCGGCTAACTCTTTAGCTGACCTAACTGGCCACTTGCTCACAGGCAGACTCAAGAACCTTGGACCATTTTGCCACTGAGTTTTCATCTAGATCTCTGGGACTAGCTCCTCTTGTGACTACATCCGCAATGTTCTGAGTGCTAGGGATCCACCACCAATCTTGAATCCTTGTGCTGCTCTGTATTTCTCCAATCCTATTTGCGAAAAAGGTCTGATAACCATAGCTCTCCCGCTGTATTGCCCCAATGACCGTTTGGCTGTTGACAAAGTGTGTCTCAAAGTATTTCTTTAGGCGTGAGGCAAACACTGCCCCACACAGCTCTGCTTTGACAACATCGCCTTTGTGGGCCAATGGAGTTAACTTAGCTTTGGACTCCACCAACCTGATGATTGTGCCCTGATCTGAATTCCACCTTAAGTACAACACTGCCCCGTAGGCTTGCTCACTTCCATCGGAGAAAGTAATTGCCCAGGGTTCTTCAGTGAAGCATGGGGGAGTTAGCGTCCTGGCAAATGTGAATTTGCTGAGCTGGGCATACTCCTCAAAAAGCCTAATGGCGTCCTCCCTCAGGGCATCTGAGAGCGCCATGTCCCAAGTGTCCTTGACCAAACAGCTTTCTACTTTTGTCTCTTGGAATGCTCTGCGAACTAAGATTGCTCCTTTTTGCTTTGCAGGAGTGACCAAACCGACTGGATCCTACAACCCTGACACTTGACTGAGAAGCTCTATTCGTGTCAGCGGGTTTAGCGTGTGGGTCTTAATCTGCTCCTGGACAAGGTCTTGGCCAACTCGCATCTTTTTCTTCCTCTCGGAGAAGTTGATTGCTACCATGAAATGAAGCTTGTCTTCTTCCACTATATAACCTATACCAAGAGCTTTGTTTTCTTCATCACGCATTTGGTTGGTAAGACCATGGTTTTCATTCTTGTCTTCTCACCCTTGTCATCGTGCTTCCTCCTCCCACTTTGCCCAGATAAGACCCAAGGCTTCAGCTCAAATCCTCCAGCCTTCAGAATTCGCACAATGTTCTCTGTAATGACTTCTAGTTGGTTCAAGGTTCTTTATTTGTCACATGCATAGTTATACAAGTATAACACACAGTGAAATGTAGCCTGACACGCTATAGATAACATAGATAATATTGTCTTAACAGATTATATTTCTGCAGTTTGAGAATTTTGTGTCCATCTTTGTCTCAGCAGGTTTGTCTATGACGTTAACCAAGATGGCGCCGCGTATGGTTGCCCTGGTGCTTCAGTGCATTATGACACCATGTTTGCACTGAAGCACCGCAGCAATTTCCTAATGTTGTAAACCTGCTCAACATTTGGCAATAAACCCCTTTCTGATTCTGATTCTGATTCTGAACTGTGACTGACTTAGTTTTAATGTCTGAGGTTTTAGAGACATGGTGAAGGATCTAGTTTCTAAGTCATTACTGCTAATCAGAGTCTGCTGGATCGATGACTGGCCGCGTTCTTCTGTCACAAAAGCAGGTTTGAACCACACACAGTGAGGACACCAGAATGCAGGACGGAATTCAATCAAGTTTATTGCCACCTTTATGACACATGACATATTTTCCATTTCTTCCAGATCAATATGGGAATACTATGGAATATTAAATATTGTGGAGCAGGGAAATTATTTTACTGCTATTGTTGAATAATTGTCATCAGTACCATTGCATTAATAATATAATCTGGAGTTTATATTGCATTCAGGGGTTAAACAGTGTCTCTTGACCGTGGACTTGAGAAGAATTAATAGCAGGCAAAAGACAGTGCAACGGAAACCACACTGACGACACCAGCAGCAGCATGTAAGGAACCACGAGGTGGAAACATGTACTGTAAATTACAGGCTGGGCAGTTGAACAGTGGGATAATGAGCTGTGGAAAGCACTGGACATTGATTGTCAGATTTGCCATGCTTGGAGTAATTTTGAAAGAGATGACTGAGAGGATTATGAAATCATTGTGTGAATGATGCTACATTTTAGATCAAAAGTTAGTAGAATTACAGAGGGTTTGTAGATTGTAAATACAAAATAAGTTTGATTAGCCTGGAGAAACAGCAGAGCTGGTGACCCTGAATCCTCCCTTAGTTATGCTACAATAGACGTAGGCTGCCGGAGGATTCCCATGATGCATTGAGTTTTTCTTTACTCACTATGTATTAACAGACCTCTCTGCATTGAATCATATCTGTTATTAATCTCTGTCTCTCTTCCACAGCATGTCTTTATCCTGTCTTCCTTCTTTCACCCCAACCAATCACAGCAGATGGCCCCGCCCCTCCCTGAGCCTGGTTCTGCCGGAGGTTTCTTCCTGTTAAAAGGGAGTTTTTCCTTCCCACTGTCGCCAAAGTGCTTGCTCATAGGGGGTCATATGATTGTTGGGTTTTTCTCTGTATCTATGAAGCGCCTTGAGGCGACTTTTGTTGTGATTTGGCGCTATATAAATAAAATTGAATTGAAATTGAATTGAATTGTAAGAGCTTGGTCCGTATAGCCACCAATGAGTTGGACTTGTTCCCGGTGGGTGATGAGCTCTGCCAGGGCTGCCCTTTGTCATAGATTCTCTTCGTAATTTTTATGAACAGAATTTCTAGGCATAGCTAAGTGGCAGAAGGCTTTCACTTGGGTGGCCTAAGTGCTGTGGCTGCAGTGATGCGGAGGCTGCACTGGTCTGTTGTAGTGAAGAGAGAGTTGAGTGTAAAAGGGGGCACTCTCAATTTACTGGTCGATCTACATCCCCTACCCTCACCTATGCTCATGAGCTGTGGGTAGTGACCGAAAGAATGGAATCACGGATACAAGTGGCGGAAATGGGTGGCTGGCATCTCCCTTAGAGATAGGGTGAGGAGTTCAGCCATCCGGGGAGGGGAAGGTCTTACTGTTTACTCACGCGACAAACCATCAGCATCAGGGAACATGTTCACATTATAAAAAACGTGTCAGCCAAGCCTCAGGTGTGATATCAGGAGGTTCACGTCAACTGAGGTGAGTATGAGACACAAACACACACATGATCTTACTATAGACCAAAATGGCTGTAGCCTTTGCTGGGTTTTATTTGTGTTGCATTTGGTGGAGTTAAGACTTCATGTCACTAATTCGTTGTTGGATGGCCTTTCTTTGCTCTCTGATTTATATATGTATGTAGTTTATATAGTGTTGATTAAAATCTTAATGCTGGTGGTTCGAACTATCAGGAAAATGTGGTTTTAGGAGTAAACAACAGGTAAACAAAGACTAGAGTGTTAGGCTGATTGTTTTTTTGTTTGTTTGTTTTTTATTAATAACAATTTTAGGTGGTTGACCTGCCCAGAGGTATTAGTTAGGAGTTGATTTTGGTTAACACTGCAGTGTGTGATCTACTGATAGTAGTAATAGCCAAAATTTTTAAAATGTCTGAAAGTCTGTCTGGTTAGTAAGCAACTAAAACAAAACCTCACCCTAACCCTTGAAAGGTTAATGGGGATCTGGTGGATGTAAAAAGGATTAATTTTTCCATTTGAGCACTTTAAATCTAATTTCCTTTGCTGTGCACGTTATAATCTTTATACTGCTGAAAAAAAAAGAGAACACTTGGAATGAAATTTCAATGAACAAACTAAAACTCAACATGAGGAAACTTCAATTCAGGAATTCTAATTCTATCACCAGAGGAACATTTGTTCATTTCCTACTGCTACAACAAGCTTTAGAAATTGTGCTTGTAAAAAAAACAAAAGAAGTGGAAAAGCATCACATGTTTAAAGTTTCGATTAGACTTTTTAATTTATTCGTGATCTTGCATAAACAGTGGCAATAAAATATAGTTTCTTTTACCGAGTTTTGAAATCAAGTTTGTACCTGATGATGACTCATCAGGGGAACATCAGGTTACCATTTCTGGAAGATCCCTTGAAACCACAGAGAGTAGTTGGGTCTGTTGTTTATCAGTGGTATCTAATGTCATTGTGTTTCCCTGATGAATCTCACATTTCTATTACCTAAACAGAAATGTAAAATTTAAATTACATTTTTCTTCATCCCTTTCTTTTTGGCTGGAGCTGCAGTGTTGTGTGATGCATTTTCATTTTCATTTTGGGTTAAATACAAAAAGCAAAAAGCTACATTTTTCAAGACGGCCTTATTTAAAAAGATGTGCTCATCTTGGTGGAGAATATTCAGCTCATTTCGCACTGTGACCAGTTGGGAGTGAGAAGTGGGAGACAAAAAAAAAAGACCCATGTAATGATTACATTCCTTTTTATCAAAAGGAATTGTCATGTTTCAGCTGTGTGGAGGCAGGAAAAGGACCCAAACGCAAAACTCACGACAACAAAATTAAACTCAAGAAGCTGCTTTATTGCAGAATGACATGAAAAACTAAACTAAACTAAACTAAACTGGGACATGGATAACTAATACACAGGGAAACACAGACATGAGGGAGATTACGACACTGACAAAGAGAAACACAGGGCTTAAATACACAGAGGGCACAGCTGGGAGTGATCAGGCTGGACGAGACAAGGGAAGCAAAACTAGAATCACTCACATGAGACATGGACCTTCAAAGTAAAACAGGAAACACACTGACTGAACGCTAGACATGCAAACTTAACAGCAACTGAGAAGACAGAACATAGGGACCTGAAACATGGGACAGAAAGCCACAGTAGACACAACGTGGACATAACAACGCCACAGGGAAAGAGTAAAACAAAACACAGAACTTCTTAGAAAATAAAATAGGAAACATAATGAAATGCAAACATGACTACATGAACTTGACAGCATAACAGACTTGAAACACATGAAGGGCAAGGGAGACTTAACAGGGGTTGGAAGACACAAGGGGAATCTAATAACAAAGAACTAGAAAAACTCATGAGCTTAATCATATAAACATCCAAATAAACTAAACTCAAAACACTGGGTCATAAGACCCAGGATCGTGACAGGAATGTTTTAAGCCTAATCTTAAAAGTAGAGAGACAGAATGCAAATAATGATAACACAAAACACTGTGTCTCCATGCCCAGGAGCATGACGCTAATGAATTACAGTAGTCCAGCCTAGAAGTAATAATGAGCTAGTTTTTAATCACTCTCAGATACAATGTTTCTAATCCGATTGTTAAGTGATGACGTGACAAATCCTACTTCCGGGCCTAAAGTAGTCTGCGTTTAATATGGCTTTTGTGTTGTTAACATGTTTAATGTTATGTATTTTCTTCTATTTGATCTCAAAAAGCTCCTAAAACAGTCAGTGATCACTGTTGACCTCCCTCGGCTTTTATTACCGCTAATCATTTATTTAAGCTCAGTTTTTAAAACCTTAGGATGTAACTACAGCCCAGCCCATGCAGCAGTATATGAATGACTAACCTCGTATTGTGGATGGATTATCTCAGTTGTTCTCCTGGCTGAAGTTTGGTCCTTTTACAGCATCCTGCCATGCGATTACGTTTGTTCCTGACCACCGAGAACACTCACGTTAACTTTTATCGAGTGGAAAAAAAGTTAGCTTGTTTATATTATGCTAACATAGCTGTGTCGCTAGCGGTCACGTAGCACATCATTATATACCAGCTAGCCCAACTTCAGTAACCCTACAAACGTCACTGCTGTTTAGTTTTCTGTCTTCATTTATGCTGGAAGTGATAACAGAGCTGTACGTTTGAATTTGTTTCCAAAACCCCGCAGTCAGGACATGCTATATTGCATTTAGATAGAAGCTAGCGAGCTAACTCTCTGCTAACTTCTAACTCCGTTAAATGTCATAAATTCCGTTTTCATGGATGCCTGGATGTTAAACTCAATTGTTACACCTGGTAGAGCAGAACGCTGCTCATTTTATTAAAGATGAAAGACTTTAGACAGTTTTTCAACTCTCAGTAATGCCATAGTGATCGTTTGATATATGGACCTGCAGCGGAGTTTAGGCCCAGACACGGCTAGTGACGTCAGACTGAACAACCGGATAGATATTTGTGGAAGAAAGCAGTCTTACATATTTGTTTAATATGTGCATTGAAGGTCAAAAAATGACTCCAAACACTTTAAAATCCCTTTAAAGTTTGAAAATAAACATGTTTTTTTGTCTTCTCTCCAGGTTGAAATTAACCTTCTGCACTATGGAAAACCAGACTTCAGATATCCTGCTCTTAGAAGGTTTACAGGTCAGCCCAGATGCCTCCATTCCCACCTTTACCCTCCTCCTCCTCATTTACATCTTCATCATGTTTTCCAACATTGTCCTGGTGATCCTGATCACGCTGGATAGTAGCCTCCACCAGCCCATGTACCTGCTCTTCTGTAACATGAGCATTAATGATGTATTTGGAGCCACAACAATCATTCCACGTATGCTGAGGGATATTTTTATTCCCAGCTCAGATCGGTACATCCACTATGTAGACTGTGTCATTCAGGCCTTTTGTGTTCACATTTATGCAGGTTCTTCTCACACTATACTCATGATCATGGCTTTTGATCGCTATGTGGCAATCTGCAACCCGCTGCAGTACGCCACCATCATGACCAACTGGATGGTGGTGAAGCTGTCGGTCTTGGCCTGGGCAGTAATCTTCATTATGGTGACAATCCTCGTGGGCCTCAGCGTTCGCCTGTCACGCTGCAGGTGGATCATATTTAACCCTTTCTGTGACAATGCCTCTTTGTTTAAGCTCTCCTGTGAAAACATCCTCATCAATAACATTTACGGTCTCGGCTACACTGTCCTTCTGCTGGGCTCCTCCATTGGCAGCGTCACTATCACCTACCTGAGGATCGCCATGGTGTGTCTGAGCAGCAAGAGCAAGACACTGAACAGCCGGGCGCTCCAGACCTACACCACCCACCTGACTATGTATGTCATCATGTTTTTGTCAGGCATTGTCATGGTGCTCCTCCATCGCTTCCCACATTTGACAGACCAAAGGAAGTTAGCCTCCATGATGTTCCATGTGGTTCCTCCAGCACTGAATGCTGTTATCTATGGGATGCAGATCAAAGCAGTCCGACAAAAAATGTTCATCATGTTCACGAGGAATACAGTGACTGTGACTGACGGGAAATGATTCATATTCTCAATAAATAAATAAATATATTTACAGTACGTTTTTCTGCCTTTCATTGTTTTATTTCTCATATCCCGATTTCCTTTGTGTATTTTACTAAATACATACATCACAGCAGTTCACCTCAGACATCTGCATTCCCCTCAATATAATGCAGGTAAGGCCTCAGTCACACCAGACACCAGTTGGTGTCTGCCTGACAACCAGTGGTTGCAGGGAGATGCTGCCATGAAGACATTTGTGGTGTTGCGCCCGATACCTCCGTGCAATTTGTTTGATCTGTAGCACATTAACCCTCTCATCCTAACCTTGCATTGAAAATGCTAACTTCTCCATAAACACTTACTATTTTCTTGTGAAACTTTGAAGAGTGTGATGAAAACTGGACACAAAGACTGCTTGCCTTCAGCATAAAAGTTAAATGTCTTGATGTATGTTCAGTCACCCAGGTAAGGAAATCCCAACATTGGAATAGGTGAGATACATTTTCTCTAAAAAACGGGTCTATGTGGCTTTTAAACCCCAAAACATTCTTCACCAAAAACTGGTCCACACATGTAGGATTGTGTCCCCTGACACAAACAGAGTAATGCAGTGTACACTGTTAAGTGCCAGCTGTTTCTTTGTTGTTGTTGTTGTACCACAAAAACAACAGAATACCAGCCTGAATTTTACTTTATTAGACTGGAAAAAGAAACCAGTGGTATTGCACATCACTGCTTATTATTTCCCTCCATCTAGTTTCATACCAATTGAATTTCACCTTCTCCTATCTCTCCCTCCCTTCCCCAAAGCAGATACTAGCAGAAGCCTCCTGTGACTGTGAGACTTGGTTACTAGTTGTTGCTGGTACTACTGTTCATGGTGAAGCAGAACTGGCAGCCAACATGTCATTAATTTGACACACTTTGTTGCATCTATTGAGAATCTATGACAAAGGGCAGCCCTGGCAGAGCTCATCACCCACCGGAAACAAGTCCAACTCATTGGTGGCTATACGGACCAAGCTCTTCCAATTGTTGTATAAGGATCACATGTCCAGACACCCGATACTCCTGAAGCACCTCCCACAGGAAACTCAGAGTGACATGGTCAAATGCCTTCTCCAAGTCCACAAAACACATGTAGACTGTTTGGGCAAACTCCACTGCGCCCTCAGGTATCATCGAGAGGATAAAGAGCTTATCCAGTCTTCCATGATAAGGGCAAAAACTTCATTGTTCCTCCTGTATCCAAGGTTCGATTAATGGACGGACTCTCCCTTCCAGCACTCTGGCATAAACTTTCCCAGGGAGGCTGAGGAGTGTGATTCCCCCTATAGTTGGAACATGCCCTCTGGTCCCCTTTCTTAAAGATGGAAACCTGCACAGCGATGGGAGGCTGTAGCTCAGGTAGTAGAGCGGGGCACCAACTAACCAGAGGGTTGTTGGTTTGATCCCAGTCTGCTCCATTCTGCATGCCAAATATCCTGAATATGAAGCTCTGGCAGAGGTGTGAGTTGAAGATCTCATGTACCAGGCCTCCGAGATGCATTCCCAGCGCACCCTCACTATACATTTAATCTGTCAGTAACATTTGTTATTTATCATTTACTGTTAGTTATGCACATGTTGGTTTGCTGAGGTTTCCCTGCTGTATTGTTTGTTGCCTTTTTTCAGCAGGTGGTCTAGCAGATTTTTACTATTTTTTCTCTCTCTCCTCATAAATGGTAAATGGGTTGATTCTTAAATACCACTTGCCTACTCTACTTGAGCACTCAAAGTGCTTTACACAAGTTGCCTCATTCAAGTGCTTTCTTCAATGATATTTCTGTTGTTGGGATTAAATAACTTGCAGTGCCTCAATAATGTTATGCTTTTTTTATTAATAAGTGTTATAAAGTGACCATCTCTAGTGAAAAGTTACTGAGACGCTGTTGTTTAGACTCGAATGAGCGAGCTTCTGTAATAAAACTGTTAGGGCCCCAGTTTGAGATCCATGCCATGCTGGACGCATCTCCCTTCTAGAAGTAATAAGGTGTTAAATATTCTACTAAGCAGTGTTTTGTCTTCGGATGTCTCTGAGGAATCAAAAGAACTCGGTGAAGTGTTGATATTTACAAGTGCTTTGTATCTAACATTCACACGCATCCATACTCTGATGGATGAATCTCAGATTAACTTGGGTTTAGTATCTTTCACAAGGATATTTGGCATGGAGATGGGTGAAGATGGGAATTGAAAAACAAACATGTAAATAGTAGGTAACCTGCTCTACCACGTGACCTACAGGGAGGGGGTTGTGACAAAGTGGATGAGCAGTTGTAATACTCTCCACTTATCCCAGATGTGTTGACTTCTTTTGCACAATATGCACATTCTTCTTTCTCTGTATTTATTTGCTATTAATTGCTATTTATCAAAGGCTAGTTTACGCTAATCCAGATAAATCTGAAAACTAAAAACGCTCCGCGTCCACACTATCATTTTCTTTTTGTTTGACTTTTTTTTTTCCTATCCCGTTTGGATCTTTAGCCATCAGAATTGTTGTCTGAAGGTCAAGAAAGATGCCAAGTGGATTTCCTTTACTAAGTGGATCATCATGGCTATATTGGTCCATTTGATTGGCCTTTATTATAATTATGTATTTATTTTATTTTCATTTTTTAAAGACGGGACAGACATGACTGGGGGATAGGACAGGGAGAAAGAATGAAAGAAAGAGAGGGAGAGAAAGAAAAATAAAGGGGAGAAGAGATGGTCAGAAAGGGGGGGAGAAAAAAAAAGAAAAACAAACAAAACACCTGGATCACCTGTATGGAGATAAAAAACCAGAAGAGAAAACAAACAACAAAGGCCAACATAATAAAAACAACACCATCACAATGAACTAGCTAACAGTAGATAACAGTAGACACTAAATATTACATGTTATTGTGCAGTACGAAGATCGACAGCGCACAATGTGCTTTGAGGTAAGTAAAAAATCTAAATACTTTTTTCTAAACAATTATCAAACACAAAATTTAAAATCCATGTCTGAACACAGTTGCTGCCTTAAAATTTTTCCCTGGATTTTCTTTGAACAGAGGTGGTATTCAATGAAACATCTCCTAACCTAGGTGGTTAGGAGAGACAGGCTGCAGCCTTGTGTTGAATGTGTATAGGGCTTTGGAATGTGACATCGCGAGGGGGCGTGGCCAGGATTTTTGGTTGAGGTGTCATTTTTGTAGGCCAAAAAAGCACTAACAATGGAGAGGAGCAAAAGCCAAGATCGACAGTTTTGTTTTATCTACTTTCAAATCCATTTATCACAAATGTAACAATCAACAAAAGTTATCATTAATCAATATATAAAACTAAAATAGAATGTGTTTTTAGTGACACAGGGCACAAACATGGAAGCAAGATATATAATTTGGATTATTTATAGTAAATATAAATAAATCATTGCACTGTAATTTCCCCCTCATGAAGGAATTTATCCTTGCACTAATGAATCTGAATGTTCGGGGGGAAATCAAATGCGTTTTACTCAAGCTGACTTACCTTTGTTTGAATGGCGACATACTCACGACTTGGAGGTTTAAAAATAGCCTAATCTTGTACCCAACCATTGGTGAATTTGATGTGCACCTCCAGAGATTTATAATTGCGAAACAGGTTTGCAATGAATGTGCTGACTCCACAGACAAGGTATGAAAATACAGGGTGGGTCATTTATATGGATACACCGTAATAACATGGGGATGGTTGGTGATATTAAAGTCCTGTTTGTGGCACATTAGTATATGTGAGGGGCAAACTCCTCAAGATGGGTGGTGACCATGGTGGCCATTTAGAAGTCGGCCATCTTGGATACAACTTTTGTTTTTTCAATAGGAAGAGGGCCATGTGACACATCAAACTTATTGGTAATGTCACAAGAACAACAATGGTGTGCTTGGTTTCAACGTAACTTTATTCTTTCATGAGTTATTTACAAGTTTATAAATGGCCCACCCTGTATATCAGGGTAAGTCAATGGCAATAGGTCCTCGGGATTTCTACTCCATGGCCATATTTCATACGGGACCACATTTCCGATGCACTCTTTTTTTTGCAAGTACTGTCTCTTTGCATCCGGATGCAATCTGTCTCTATACCATCCTTTTTCTTTTGTGCTGCTTTTAAGCATGGTTCGTTGCAATCTTCCTTCCAACACAGTTTGTTTTGATTCGTGGTCTGCAAATATGGCGCTGCGCTCCTACAATACATTGCACCGTTATGTCAATTCCAAAGCTCTATTGGAGGCTGTTGTTGTTGGTGGAGAGTAGTGAGCAGGGTGAGCAGAGGAAGTGTAAAGTGACTGAGGTGTCAGGGGTGGAACAGTAGCAGTCGGGGTGGGTGAGTCTGCAGCCAATGTTGGAGACTGCATCCTGGATGAATCAAATGATTCAGTTAATTTGCTCACCTTACATCACCCCCGGGCAGAGACTTCTGGTCTTTGTGGCACGAGATGGTTCTAAGACCTCTCCAGACTTCGCTAACATTGTTCTGCTGAAGCTCGTTCTCCATTTTCTGCCTGTAGCTGTCCTTCTCATTCCTTATCAGTCCTCTCAGCCCTCTGCACCTTTTTCAACTCCTTCTTGTCTCTAGATTTGAATGCCCTCCTCTTCTGCTTGAGGACAGCTTTTATTTCTAGGGTAATCCACGGTTTACTGTTGGAGAAACAATGGGTATGGCGTTATCCACACAGTCTGTAATGCAGGGCACAAGGCTGTTGATGTCCCCTCCGTGGTGGTCACAGATCACCTCCCACACAGTAGACTCAAAACAGTCCCTAAGAGCCTCCTCACTCTCCTCCGATGATCTCTGCACTGTGTGGGTGGTTGGTGGCTCCCTGCGCACTAAGGGCTTGTACACAGGGACAAGGCGAGGTAGTATGTATGCATGCTAATGGCCAACAGCTCAATGTCTCTGTTGCATAGTTGTTCTTTCACAGTGATGTACCCAGGGTTACACCATCTGTCGTTCACAAACACTACAAGACCCCCTCCTTTCCTTTTACTGCTCTCTCTCGTCCTGTCCACCTGCAGCAGCTGGAATTAGTGATGTGTCGGTCGCGAACGAAACGACTCTTGGAGCCGACTCTTTGAAGTGAACGATGCGAGCCGGCTCCTTATTGGGAGCCGTGGGTAGGGATGGGTATCGTTCAGGTTTTATCCGATACCAGTAATTCTTTTTGTGCAGAATTTTATAGTGTTGTTAATAATAAATTAATTAAAGCAACAAAACAACCTGAAGAGTTGGGAGCTGAAAGAGCCTGCTCTTTTTAGTGAGCCGAGCCGAAAGAGCCGGTTCTCTAAAAAGAGATGGAAATCCCATCACTAGCTGGAATCCAGGCAACGTCACACTCGTGTCTGGAGTTAGTCAGCTGCCCTTTGGAGGAAGCCCATTTCCACCACTTGTATCCGTGATCTTGTTCTTTTGGCCACTACCCACATCTCATGATCATAGGTGAGGGTCCGTCTGTCGATCTCCTGCTCCCTTCTCTCGTCACTTGTGAGCAAGACCCCACGATACTTCAACTCTTTCACTTAGGGCAGAGTTATATACCCCAATTCTTTGATCTTCGGGCTGAAGGAAGATCAACACTCTGTGTTTAAATCAATGACTGTATAAAAGATGGACGACGCGACACCGCCTCCTCCCATTGTGCAAAAATGAAGCCAAAATATCCCACTTGTGGAGGCTGCCATCTTGCAAATTTGGAGCCAGAGTCTGCGCAGTAGTGACTTGAGGTGGAGCGACTGTGTAACGCTCCCGCCCACACACCCACTGGACGTGACCGCAAACCCGCCCCTCTACACTTTTTACGTAGCCCAGCGACTTGAGGTTTTTTGCTGGTTTATCGTGACTGACGACTCGTTTAATTAAGGTAAATACAACCATGTCACTGTTATAAAAAACACACACAGCTTATCGTCTTATAGTTCTAAAATCACTCTGTTGTTAATTCGTTCGCTAGATTAGCCGCTAGCATACACACTGTGTTGGAGGCTTTTTGCTAGCTAGTTAGCGATGCTACACACCTGTTACTCTAATAGTCTGTGTTATTGAAGGATTCAGCACTTCTTAGGTTTTTTTTTTTTATCCATTCTTAGACAGCGATGAGATCAGCTGCACACTTTACAGAGGCCCAGCGTTGCTGTTAATATCAAAAATATAATGCTGTCCTTTGAGATTTTAACATAAGACTGAGTGTGATGGATCTAAAACTGTTTAAATCTTCAGAGCCCTCTACAGCAAGCTGGGTTACCTGGGTCCAGAGGTTTGGAGAAACTTTTCTTTCATCACAGCTGTCCTGTGCCAGATGTTCTGTTGACCCACTGAGAGAGGCATCGTTTAAGAAACAACAGGAACACTGAAGCTCATCGCATTGATCAAGCAGGACTCATGATCTTCACCACCAGCTCCCTCACAGCGAAATCTTCTGAACTCCTCTGTTGGCCCGCCCCAGGAGATGGATAAACCCAGGATTTCATGAACACTGTGATGGAGACTTTTGGTTTGTGTAATGTTATACATAAAGATGACTTTTACATAAAGATATTACATTCAGTCCTGTAGAAAGTTATATATTTAAAAATATATGATCCTCTCTGGTTACTCTGGTATGAATAACTCTGAATTACTTTATGGTAAATAACACTATCTGCAAAAAACTGTGAAAGAATTCCAGATGACAAGTTTGTAGTTCAACATACAAGTGACGACCTTTGACCTTCATCAGGTTTTTTTTAATTGTGTCAGAGAAACTCAAACGTGCTCTTCATGCAGCTGAGTACATCAAGTGTTTAAAACGGAAGCTGTGCAGGTCTGAGATCAGCAGCTCTCTGAAACACCAAACTGAGGTCCTGTTAATGCTGATATATAGTGACACAGTTACATGAGTGATTAATCCTTTTGTTTTTTTGTCTTTAACTTTATCAATAAAGCTGCAGCTTTCACTACAGCACGTGTGGTACTTTAACGTTTGTACTGTTTTCATCAGTTCATTTTGCAGTTAACATGTGAACATGTTGGATGATCTGTCTGCTGTCACTGGGTGGTGCTGAGGTCTGAATCTGAGGGCAGCTCCTGTAATCACAAAGAGAACAGAACCATCAAACTCAAATGTAAATTTTATCCCTCAAAATTTAAATTAAGCTGATTCTTCTGTCCTCACACACTCAGGATCTGAAGTTCTTCTCTTACAATTTTTTCAGTATTACAGTACACTACAGTACTTTAATCCATAGTTCCTGATTAATGAGGAGTTACTGAAGCACAAGCTTTTAAAAAAAATGTTACTGTCTTTACAGATGTGGCAAGAAACTGAAAACATGCTGTTGTTTGCACATATTTAATACTCAGCTCTGCACAGGAGCTGCAGCAGGGTGCAGCCTGTTGCTTTTACAGTATAATACTTGTGATAAAAGTACAGTAACAGTAATTAGTGACTGAGTAGCCCGGGGTGTTTCTCTTGATTTCTTTAGACAGGGTAAATTCATTTACCTGTACGGATCAGCTAAATTTAGCTTACTTAAAAAAAAATTATCTTTTTCTGTCAGACCTGACGAGAGCTGTTAACGAACTCCATGAGGAGGTCAGAGCCATCCGCAATACTGGCTGCAATGAATCGGTAGATGCTGGGGTACTGCCTCTGGATTTGCCCTTGCACAACATTGAGGAGCTAAACAATGCAGAGGCAGCTCTTCAATCACAAGAGGCAAATAAGGCAATGGTAAGTATATAAAGGTTATGTACACTTTGTAACTATAAAGTGTAATAGCTGTCAGATGTGATTTAAATACATAACAACGGCCTGTTGATTAAAACACACAAGCACTTGTGTACACATTTAAGACATGAGACATGCTAATTCCATCTCTTAAAATGTGTCTATAGGTGAAACGCTTTGCCTTGATTGGAGGGACCACATTGGAGTCCCCAGGCAGCGCACCCACAGCACCCCACCCAGGAACTCCAAGACGGATGGTGGTCCTGCAGGAAGATGGGCCCATTTCTGATTATTCAACTCGCCGATTCCTCTTTCTTAATTCTTCGATAAGTCAAGGCCAAGCCAGCTCCGATAAGCCAGAACCCTGTTACCATGGTTCTGAATAGGTAGATATCTTCAGCACTCAGGCTCACCCAAGCCCAGACTACTCATTGAGAAAGGGGTGTCAATTGCATTTAGGGACCAGTTGATCCATCCATCCATCCATTTTCATCCGCTTTGTCCGGGGCCGGGTCGCGGGGGCAGCAGCCTAAGCAAAGAGGCCCAGACCTCCCTCTCCCCAGCCACCTCCTCCAGCTTATCCGGGGGAATACCAAGGCGTTCCCAGGCCAGCCGAGAGATATAATCTCTCCAGCGTGTCCTGGGTCTGCCCCAGGGCCTCCTCCCGGTGGGACATGCCTGGAACACCTCACCCAGGAGGCGCCCAGGGGGCATCCTTGTCAGATGCCCGAACCACCTCAGCTGGCTCCTTTCGATGTGGAGCAGCAGCTGCTCTACTCTGAGCCCCTCCCGGATGGCCGAACTTCTCACCCTATCTCTAAGGGAGAGGCCAGCCACCCTTCGGAGGAAGCTCATTTCTGCCGCTTGTATCCGCGATCTCGTTCTTTCGGTCACTACCCACAGCTCGTGGCCATAGGTGAGGGTAGGGACGTAGATCGACCGGTAAATTGAGAGCTTCGCTTTTACACTCAGCTCCCTCTTCACCACGACGGACCGGTGCAGCGTCCGCATTACTGCAGCTGCAGCCCCAATCCGTCTGTCGATCTCCGGCTCCCTTCTCCCATCACTCGCGAACAAGACCCCGAGATACTTGAACTCCTCCACTTGGGGCAGGAACTCATCCCCGACCCGGAGTGGGCACTCCACCCTTTTCCGGCTGAGAACCATGGCCTCAGATTTGGAGGTGCTGATCCTCATTCCCGCTGCTTCACACTCGGCTGCGAACCGCTCCAGTGCGAGCTGGAGGCCCTCACCCGATGAAGCCAACAGAACCACATCATCTGCAAAAATCAGAGATGAGATTCTGAGGCCACCAAAGCGAAAGCCCTCCGCCACTTGGCTGCGCCTAGAAATCCTGTCCATAAAAATTATGAACAGAACCGGAGACAAAGGGCAGCCCTGGCGGAGCCCATCACTCACCGGGAACGAGTCCGACTTATTGCCGGCAATGCGAACCAAGCTCTTGCAACGGTTGTATAGGGATCGAATGGCCCGTAGCAATGGGCCAGACACCCCATATTCCCGCAACACCTCCCACAGGACACCCCGAGGGACACGGTCGAATGCCTTCTCCAAGTCCACAAAACACATGTAGACTGGTTGGGCAAACTCCCATGCACCCTCAAGTATCCTGGAGAGGATAAAGAGCTGGTCCAGTGTTCCGCGACCAGGACGAAAACCGCATTGTTCCTCCTGTATCCGAGGTTCGACTAACGGACGAACTCTCCTTTCCAGCACCCTGGCATAGACTTTCCCAGGGAGGCTGAGGAGTGTGATCCCCCTGTAGTTGGAACACACCCTCCGGTCCCCTTTCTTGAAGATGGGGACCACCACCCCGGTCTGCCAGTCCACAGGTACTGCCCCTGATCTACACGCAACATTGCAGAGGCGTGTCAACCAGGACAGCCCTACAACGTCCAGAGCCTTCAGGAACTCGGGGCGGACCTCATCAACACCAGGGGCTCTGCCACCAAGGAGTTGTTTAACTGCCTCAGTGACCTCGCCCCCGGAAATTGGCGGGTCATTCCCCTCATCCCCAGACTCTGCTTCCTCCTCGGAAGACGTGTCAGTGGGATTAAGGAGGTCCTCGAAGTATTCCTTCCACCGCCTGACAATTTTCTCAGTCGACGTCAGCAGCGCTCCGCCAGCACTATACACAGTGCAGGTAGAGCACCGCTTTCCCCTCCTGAGACGTCTGACGGTTTCCCAGAATCTCTTCGAGGCAGCCCGAAAGGCTTTTTCCATGGCCTCTCCAAACTCCTCCCACACCCGAGTTTTTGCTTCAGCCACTGCCCGAGCCGCATTCCGCTTGGCCTGTCGATACCTGTCGGCTGCCTCCGGAGTCCCACAGGCTAACCAAGCCCGATAGGACTCCTTCTTCAGCCTGGTGGCTCCCTTCACCTCTGGTGTCCACCATTTGGTTCGGGGATTACCACCACGGCAGGCACCAACCACCTTGCGGCCGCAGCTCAATGCAGCAGCTTCGGCAATGGAGACGCTGAACATGGTCCATTCGGACTCAATGTCCCCAGTCTCCCTCGGAATGCTGTTGAAGCTCTGCCGGAGGTGTGCGTTGAAGATCTCGCGGACTTTCTTTGCCTTTAGACAACAATTCTGATGGCAAAAGAGCCAAACGGGACAGGCCAAAAAAAAAAAAAAAAAAAAAAAGAACATGTTAACTTAAAAAAAAAAAAAAAAAAAAAAAAAAAAAAGATCTCGCGGACTGGGGCCTCTGCTAGACGTTCCCAGCACACCCTCACTACGCGTTTAGGTGCACCAGGTCTGTCCAGCGTCTTCCCCCGCCACCTGATCCAACTCACCACCAGGTGGTGATCAGTTGACAGCTCAGCCCCTCTCTTTACCCGAGTGTCCAGAACATATGGTCGCAGGTCTGCTGATACGATTACAAAATCGATCATCGACCTACGGCCTAGAGCATCCTGGTGCCACGTGCATTTATGGACACTCTTATGTTCGAACAGGGTGTTCGTTATGGCCAAACTGTGATTAGCACAGAAGTCCAATAACAGAGCACCGCTCGGGTTCAGATCAGGGAGGCCGTTCCTCCCAATCACGCCCCTCCAGGTCTCGCTGTCGTTACCCACGTGAGCATTGAAGTCTCCCAGCAGGACAACAGAGTCTCCAGGTGGAGCACCTTCCAGCACCCCCCCCCCCAGGGACTCTAAGAAGGCTGGGTACTCTGAACTGCCACTCGGCGCATAAGCGCAGATGACAGTCAGGACCCGTTCCCCGACCCTAAGGCGCAGGGAACAAACCCTCTCGTCCACCGGGAAAAACCCCAACGTACCGGCAGCAAGCCGAGGGGATATTAGGATACCCACCCCAGCCCGCCGCCTCTCACCAGGGGCAACTCCAGACTGAGACAGAGTCCAGCCCCTCTCCAGGAGACTGGTTCCAGAGCCCAAGCCATGTGTAGAGGTGAGCCCGACTATATCTAGCCGGTACCTCTCAACCTCACGCACTAACTCAGGCTCCTTCCCCACCAGAGAGGTGACATTCCATGTCCCTATTGCCAGTCTTGGCAGCCAGGGGTCAGTCCGCCAGGGCCTCTGCTCCTGGCCGCCACCCGGCACACAATGCACCCATTGACCAGTTGATCCAATCCATAATTCCTCTTTTAGGTTTTAGAGAACACACTGTGAGAGAATATTCCAGGGAAAATACAAAAAAAAACCCCACAAGACTAGACAAGGACATAAGCAGGGAAGATAAGGGAGAGGAGAAAAAGTGCGTCCGCCTCCTCCGAGAGCCAAAGAAAGATATGCATCCCATAGATCGCATCCCTGAACTTAACTCCAGGCCCTGCATTTTTGGTGGAACCACCAAACTTATAATTAGTAGGTAACCTGCTCTATCAACTGACTGGGACCGTGGTCAGTCAGCCACCCCACCCCAAAGGAGGGGGGTAAAAATTATGAACATTTTTTTGTCCGACTGCTTTAATTTGCATCCCATAGTTCGCATCCCTGAACTTCCTCCAGCAATGAATGCTGTTAACTTCCTGTGGTCTCTACATAGAAGGGAAGGGATGGAGAATAATGGAATAATCAACAATAATACAATCATAAGGATCCAGAAGCAGGCGTGATCTGTCAGTAAACAAAAGCTGTTTTTAACATTTAATTATCATCTATTCATTTATTACTGCCCTGTTGTGTCATTGAACTCAGATTGTCACAACAATACTGAAAGTATCATCAAATTTACTCATTTTGTTCTCAAAGTTTGTAGTTTTCATAATTCCAAATTCAGATGAGGTCAGCTGAATCAGAAAACACTGAAGGACCTTATTAGAACTGATGTCAGACTGTGACGTCGGACCCCAACACACGCACACACACGCCGTGGTTATGGTGACACACACTTCTTTTATTATAACTGTGGTTTCAGCTTAAACGCACGGGACACAGACACTCCCGCTCAGTAGTCGCTCCGTTCGCTTCCTCGACTGTCACTGAAACATAAGAAAAGAAACAATCAGTCACTCGTCCCAAACACCTGTGCAGCCCCGCCTCCCCCCCGCCCCGGGAGCTCACCATGCCACCCCTCCCCTGCAGCGGGCCAGAGACCACACCCGCGCCACACAGACCTTTCAGTCCTATGGATGTCTGTCAGTGGGCTAAAAATCCTTTGTTTTTATTGTAAAAAAAACAAAAAAACTAAACTAAAATGAACAAACAGTCATTACGACTTGCGACTGGTGGTTGTCAGGCAGACACCAACTGGTGTCTGGTGTGACTGAGGCCTTACCTGCATTATATTGAGGGGAATGCAGATGTCTGAGGTGAACTGCTGTGATGTATGTATTTAGTAAAATACACAAAGGAAATCGGGATATGAGAAATAAAAAAAAACATGAAAGGCAGAAAAACGTACCATATTTTCACGACCATAAGGCGCACTTAAAAGGCTTAGATTTTCTTCAAAAAGTGCGGCGCGCCCTATAGCGCAGTGCGCCTTATGTGTTGTAAGGAGGACGTAGTAGAGAACACCATGAGAACGTTAAAGGGTGAAGTGTGGGCGTTGATCGTATATACCGGGACAATCGCACATACCTGTATAAAAGAACAGGTATGTGCATTATGCAGGACATCGGTGTTTTAACAACCCTGAAAATGGCAAAGAGACACGCTTACGAAGCACAGTTTAAACTGAAGGCCATCAGCTACGCGGAGGAACATGGAAATCGAGCAGCGGCGAGAGAATTTAAGATAAACGAATCGATGGTTCGCAAATGGAGGAAGCTGGAAAACAAGCTCCGGCAGGTCAAGAAAACGCAGCTGAGTTTCCGCGGACATAAGGCGAGGTGGCCCGAGTTGGAGGAAAGACTCGAGCGGTGGATCATCGAGCAAAGAGCGAGCGGGAGAAGCGTTTCGACGGTCACCATTCGGCTAAAAGCGGTTTCACTTGCTGAAGAGATGAACATTGAACATTTCCAAGGAGGTCCGTCTTGGTGCTTTCGTTTTATGAAACGGTGCCATTTTTCCATCCGGACCAGGACTACGATAGCGCAGCAACTTCCAGCGGATTATAAGGAAAAGCTGGCCATCTTCCGCTCCTACTGCAGCAAACACATCGGCGACAAACACATCCAGCCCAGCCACATCACAAACATGGACGAGGTCCCGCTCACTTTTGACATCCCGGTGAGTCACACTGTGGAGAAGAAGGGGACCAGCACGGTAGCGATACGCACAACGGGGTATGAAAAGTCTTCTTTTACTGTTGTGCTTGGCTGCCATGCTAATGGACAGAAACTGCCGCCTATGGTGATTTTTAAGCGAAAGACTTTGCCTAAAGAGAAGTTTCCAGCAGAAATCATCATTAAGGCAAATGAAAAGGGCTGGATGGATGAGGAAATGATGAAAGAGTGGCTGAGGGAGGTGTATGTAAGGAGACCAGGTGGTTTTTTCCACGCATCACCATCGCTGTTGATCTGTGACTCTATGCGTGCCCATCTCACAGCCGATGTGAAAAAACTAGTGAAACAAATGAACTGTGAGCTTGCTGTCATTCCGGGAGGCCTGACAAAGGAACTCCAACCGCTGGACATCGGTGTGAACCGCCCGTTCAAAGTAAGGCTGCGAGCGGCCTGGGAGCGATGGATGACTGGTGGAGACCACAGTTTCACTAAGAGTGGAAGGCAGCGCTGGGCGAGTTACGCCACAATTTGCCAATGGATTGTAGATGCTTGGGCTAACATGTCTGCTGGCACTGTTGTTCGAGCTTTCGCAAAAGCCGGCATCGTTTCCGAGGAGCCGCACGGCACGGAAAGTGACTCTGACGGTGAAGACAGTGAACCTGGCATGTGTGATGGAGATTTAGCGCAGCTGTTCAATTCAGACACAGAGGATGAGGACTTCGATGGGTTTAATTGATGATAAAAATGTGAGTACTAAACTTTGTTTTGCTCCTGCTTTATTTTTAAATACGCACATTTGTATGCTTGTGTGTTGTTGATGATGACGATTATTGGTAATAAAAATGTGAGTACCAAACTCAGTTTTGCTCCTGCTTTATTTTTAAATATGCACACTTGTATGCTTGTGTGTTGTTGATGATGACGATTACCGGCAATAGAAATGTGAGTAAGGTACCGAATTCACGTTTGCTCCCGCTTTATTTTTAAATACGCATACGGTACTTGTATGCGCCCTATGGTCCAGTGCGCCTTATGTGTGTGTTAAATACAGTAAGGGCACACATAACTGAGACTGCGCCTTTTAACACAGTGCGCCTTATGGTCGTGAAAATACGTACTGTAAATATATTTATTTATTTATTGAGAATATGAATCATTTCCCGTCAGTCACAGTCACTGTATTCCTCGTGAACATGATGAACATTTTTTGTCGGACTGCTTTGATCTGCATCCCATAGATAACAGCATTCAGTGCTGGAGGAACCACATGGAACATCATGGAGGCTAACTTCCTTTGGTCTGTCAAATGTGGGAAGCGATGGAGGAGCACAATGACAATGCCTGACAAAAACATGATGACATACATAGTCAGGTGGGTGGTGTAGGTCTGGAGCGCCCGGCTGTTCAGTGTCTTGCTCTTGCTGCTCAGACACACCATGGCGATCCTCAGGTAGGTGATAGTGACGCTGCCAATGGAGGAGCCCAGCAGAAGGACAGTGTAGCCGAGACCGTAAATGTTATTGATGAGGATGTTTTCACAGGAGAGCTTAAACAAAGAGGCATTGTCACAGAAAGGGTTAAATATGATCCACCTGCAACGTGACAGGCGAACGCTGAGGCCCACGAGGATTGTCACCATAATGAAGATTACTGCCCAGGCCAAGACCGACAGCTTCACCACCATCCAGTTGGTCATGATGGTGGCGTACTGCAGCGGGTTGCAGATTGCCACATAGCGATCAAAAGCCATGATCATGAGTATAGTGTGAGAAGAACCTGCATAAATGTGAACACAAAAGGCCTGAATGACACAGTCTACATAGTGGATGTACCGATCTGAGCTGGGAATAAAAATATCCCTCAGCATACGTGGAATGATTGTTGTGGCTCCAAATACATCATTAATGCTCATGTTACAGAAGAGCAGATACATGGGCTGGTGGAGGCTACTATCCAGCGTGATCAGGATCACCAGGACAATGTTGGAAAACATGATGAAGATGTAAATGAGGAGGAGGAGGGTAAAGGTGGGAATGGAGGCATCTGGGCTGACCTGTAAACCTTCTAAGAGCAGGATATCTGAAGTCTGGTTTTCCATAGTGCAGAAGGTTAATTTCAACCTGGAGAGAAGACAAAAAAACATGTTTATTTTCAAACTTTAAAGGGATTTTAAAGTGTTTGGAGTCATTTTTTGACCTTCAATGCACATATTAAACAAATATGTAAGACTGCTTTCTTCCACAAATATCTATCCGGTTGTTCAGTCTGACGTCACTAGCCGTGTCTGGGCCTAAACTCCGCTGCAGGTCCATATATCAAACGATCACTATGGCATTACTGAGAGTTGAAAAACTGTCTAAAGTCTTTCATCTTTCATAAAATGATCAGCGTTCTGCTCTACCAGGTGTAACAATTGAGTTTAACATCCAGGCATCCATGAAAACGGAATTTATGACATTTAACGGAGTTAGAAGTTAGCAGGGAGTTAGCTCGCTAGCTTCTATCTAAATGCAATATAGCATGTCCTGACTGCGGGGTTTTGAAACAAATTAAAACGTACAGCTCTGCTATCACTTCCAGCATAAATGAAGACAGAAAACTAAACAGCAGTGACGTTTGTAGGGTTACTGAAGTTGGGCTAGCTGGTATATAATGATGTGCTACGTGACCGCTAGCGACACAGCTATGTTAGCATAATATAAACAAGCTAACTTTTTTTCCACTCGATAAAAGTTAACGTGAGTGTTCTCGGTGGTCAGGAACAAACGTAATCGCATGGCAGGATGCTGTAAAAGGACCAAACTTCAGCCAGGAGAACAACTGAGATAATCCATCCACAATACGAGGTTAGTCATTCATATACTGCTGCATGGGCTGGGCTGTAGTTACATCCTAAGGTTTTAAAAACTGAGCTTAAATAAATGATTAGCGGTAATAAAAGCCGAGGGAGGTCAACAGTGATCACTGACTGTTTTAGGAGCTTTTTGAGATCAAATAGAAGAAAATACATAACATTAAACATGTTAACAACACAAAAGCCATATTAAACGCAGACTACTTTAGGATTTACGTCACGTCATCACTTAACAATCGGATTAGAAACATTGTATCTGAGAGTGATTAAAAACTAGCTCATTATTACTTCTAGGCTGGACTACTGTAATTCATTAGCGTCATGCTCCTGGGCATGGAGACACAGTGTTTTGTGTTATCATTATTTGCATTCTGTCTCTCTACTTTTAAGATTAGGCTTAAAACATTCCTGTCACGATCCTGGGTCTTATGACCCAGTGTTTTGAGTTTAGTTTATTTGGATGTTTATATGATTAAGCTCATGAGTTTTTCTAGTTCTTTGTTATTAGATTCCCCTTGTGTCTTCCAACCCCTGTTAAGTCTCCCTTGCCCTTCATGTGTTTCAAGTCTGTTATGCTGTCAAGTTCATGTAGTCATGTTTGCATTTCATTATGTTTCCTATTTTATTTTCTAAGAAGTTCTGTGTTTTGTTTTACTCTTTCCCTGTGGCGTTGTTATGTCCACGTTGTGTCTACTGTGGCTTTCTGTCCCATGTTTCAGGTCCCTATGTTCTGTCTTCTCAGTTGCTGTTAAGTTTGCATGTCTAGCGTTCAGTCAGTGTGTTTCCTGTTTTACTTTGAAGGTCCATGTCTCATGTGAGTGATTCTAGTTTTGCTTCCCTTGTCTCGTCCAGCCTGATCACTCCCAGCTGTGCCCTCTGTGTATTTAAGCCCTGTGTTTCTCTTTGTCAGTGTCGTAATCTCCCTCATGTCTGTGTTTCCCTGTGTATTAGTTATCCATGTCCCAGTTTAGTTTAGTTTAGTTTTTCATGTCATTCTGCAATAAAGCAGCTTCTTGAGTTTAATTTTGTTGTCGTGAGTTTTGCGTTTGGGTCCTTTTCCTGCCTCCACACAGCTGAAACATGACAATTCCTTTTGATAAAAAGGAATGTAATCATTACATGGGTCTTTTTTTTTTGTCTCCCACTTCTCACTCCCAACTGGTCACAGTGCGAAATGAGCTGAATATTCTCCACCAAGATGAGCACATCTTTTTAAATAAGGCCGTCTTGAAAAATGTAGCTTTTTGCTTTTTGTATTTAACCCAAAATGAAAATGAAAATGCATCACACAACACTGCAGCTCCAGCCAAAAAGAAAGGGATGAAGAAAAATGTAATTTAAATTTTACATTTCTGTTTAGGTAATAGAAATGTGAGATTCATCAGGGAAACACAATGACATTAGATACCACTGATAAACAACAGACCCAACTATTCTCTGTGGTTTCAAGGGATCTTCCAGAAATGGTAACCTGATGTTCCCCTGATGAGTCATCATCAGGTACAAACTTGATTTCAAAACTCGGTAAAAGAAACTATATTTTATTGCCACTGTTTATGCAAGATCACGAATAAATTAAAAAGTCTAATCGAAACTTTAAACATGTGATGCTTTTCCACTTCTTTTGTTTTTTTTACAAGCACAATTTCTAAAGCTTGTTGTAGCAGTAGGAAATGAACAAATGTTCCTCTGGTGATAGAATTAGAATTCCTGAATTGAAGTTTCCTCATGTTGAGTTTTAGTTTGTTCATTGAAATTTCATTCCAAGTGTTCTCTTTTTTTTTCAGCAGTATAAAGATTATAACGTGCACAGCAAAGGAAATTAGATTTAAAGTGCTCAAATGGAAAAATTAATCCTTTTTACATCCACCAGATCCCCATTAACCTTTCAAGGGTTAGGGTGAGGTTTTGTTTTAGTTGCTTACTAACCAGACAGACTTTCAGACATTTTAAAAATTTTGGCTATTACTACTATCAGTAGATCACACACTGCAGTGTTAACCAAAATCAACTCCTAACTAATACCTCTGGGCAGGTCAACCACCTAAAATTGTTATTAATAAAAAACAAACAAACAAAAAAACAATCAGCCTAACACTCTAGTCTTTGTTTACCTGTTGTTTACTCCTAAAACCACATTTTCCTGATAGTTCGAACCACCAGCATTAAGATTTTAATCAACACTATATAAACTACATACATATATAAATCAGAGAGCAAAGAAAGGCCATCCAACAACGAATTAGTGACACGAAGTCTTAACTCCACCAAATGCAACACAAATAGAACCCAGCAAAGGCTACAGCCATTTTGGTCTATAGTAAGATCATGTGTGTGTTTGTGTCTCATACTCACCTCAGTTGACGTGAACCTCCTGATATCACACCTGAGGCTTGGCTGACACGTTTTTTATAATGTGAACATGTTCCCTGATGCTGATGGTTTGTCGCGTGAGTAAACAGTAAGACCTCCCCGGATGGCTGAACTCCTCACCCTATCTCTAAGGGAGATGCCAGCCACCCATTTCCGCCACTTGTATCCGTGATTCCATTCTTTCGGTCACTACCCACAGCTCATGAGCATAGGTGAGGGTAGGGGATGTAGATCGACCAGTAAATTGAGAGTGCCCCCTTTTACACTCAACTCTCTCTTCACTACAACAGACCAGTGCAGCCTCCGCATCACTGCAGCCACAGCACTTAGGCCACCCAAGTGAAAGCCTTCTGCCACTTAGCTATGCCTAGAAATTCTGTTCATAAAAATTACGAAGAGAATCTATGACAAAGGGCAGCCCTGGCAGAGCTCATCACCCACCGGGAACAAGTCCAACTCATTGGTGGCTATACGGACCAAGCTCTTCCAATTGTTGTATAAGGATCACATGTCCAGACACCCGATACTCCTGAAGCACCTCCCACAGGAAACTCAGAGTGACATGGTCAAATGCCTTCTCCAAGTCCACAAAACACATGTAGACTGTTTGGGCAAACTCCACTGCGCCCTCAGGTATCATCGAGAGGATAAAGAGCTTATCCAGTCTTCCATGATAAGGGCAAAAACTTCATTGTTCCTCCTGTATCCAAGGTTCGATTAATGGACGGACTCTCCCTTCCAGCACTCAGGCATAAACTTTCCCAGGGAGGCTGAGGAGTGTGATTCCCCCTATAGTTGGAACATGCCCTCTGGTCCCCTTTCTTAAAGATGGAAACCTGCACAGCGATGGGAGGCTGTAGCTCAGGTAGTAGAGCGGGGCACCAACTAACCAGAGGGTTGTTGGTTTGATCCCAGTCTGCTCCACTCTGCATGCCAAATATCCTGAATATGAAGCTCTGGCAGAGGTGTGAGTTGAAGATCTCATGTACCAGGCCTCCGAGATGCATTCCCAGCGCACCCTCACTATACATTTAATCTGTCAGTAACATTTGTTATTTATCATTTACTGTTAGTTATGCACATGTTGGTTTGCTGAGGTTTCCCTGCTGTATTGTTTGTTGCCTTTTTTCAGCAGGTGGTCTAGCAGATTTTTACTATTTTTTCTCTCTCTCCTCATAAATGGTAAATGGGTTGATTCTTAAATACCACTTGCCTACTCTACTTGAGCACTCAAAGTGCTTTACACAAGTTGCCTCATTCAAGTGCTTTCTTCAATGATATTTCTGTTGTTGGGATTAAATAACTTGCAGTGCCTCAATAATGTTATGCTTTTTTTATTAATAAGTGTTATAAAGTGACCATCTCTAGTGAAAAGTTACTGAGACGCTGTTGTTTAGACTCGAATGAGCGAGCTTCTGTAATAAAACTGTTAGGGCCCCAGTTTGAGATCCATGCCATGCTGGACGCATCTCCCTTCTAGAAGTAATAAGGTGTTAAATATTCTACTAAGCAGTGTTTTGTCTTCGGATGTCTCTGAGGAATCAAAAGAACTCGGTGAAGTGTTGATATTTACAAGTGCTTTGTATCTAACATTCACACGCATCCATACTCTGATGGATGAATCTCAGATTAACTTGGGTTTAGTATCTTTCACAAGGATATTTGGCATGGAGATGGGTGAAGATGGGAATTGAAAAACAAACATGTAAATAGTAGGTAACCTGCTCTACCACGTGACCTACAGGGAGGGGGTTGTGACAAAGTGGATGAGCAGTTGTAATACTCTCCACTTATCCCAGATGTGTTGACTTCTTTTGCACAATATGCACATTCTTCTTTCTCTGTATTTATTTGCTATTAATTGCTATTTATCAAAGGCTAGTTTACGCTAATCCAGATAAATCTGAAAACTAAAAACGCTCCGCGTCCACACTATCATTTTCTTTTTGTTTGACTTTTTTTTTTCCTATCCCGTTTGGATCTTTAGCCATCAGAATTGTTGTCTGAAGGTCAAGAAAGATGCCAAGTGGATTTCCTTTACTAAGTGGATCATCATGGCTATATTGGTCCATTTGATTGGCCTTTATTATAATTATGTATTTATTTTATTTTCATTTTTTAAAGACGGGACAGACATGACTGGGGGATAGGACAGGGAGAAAGAATGAAAGAAAGAGAGGGAGAGAAAGAAAAATAAAGGGGAGAAGAGATGGTCAGAAAGGGGGGGAGAAAAAAAAAGAAAAACAAACAAAACACCTGGATCACCTGTATGGAGATAAAAAACCAGAAGAGAAAACAAACAGCAAAGGCCAACATAATAAAAACAACACCATCACAATGAACTAGCTAACAGTAGATAACAGTAGACACTAAATATTACATGTTATTGTGCAGTACGAAGATCGACAGCGCACAATGTGCTTTGAGGTAAGTAAAAAATCTAAATACTTTTTTCTAAACAATTATCAAACACAAAATTTAAAATCCATGTCTGAACACAGTTGCTGCCTTAAAATTTTCCCCTGGATTTTCTTTGAACAGAGGTGGTATTCAATGAAACATCTCCTAACCTAGGTGGTTAGGAGAGACAGGCTGCAGCCTTGTGTTGAATGTGTATAGGGCTTTGGAATGTGACATCGCGAGGGGGCGTGGCCAGGATTTTTGGTTGAGGTGTCATTTTTGTAGGCCAAAAAAGCACTAACAATGGAGAGGAGCAAAAGCCAAGATCGACAGTTTTGTTTTATCTACTTTCAAATCCATTTATCACAAATGTAACAATCAACAAAAGTTATCATTAATCAATATATAAAACTAAAATAGAATGTGTTTTTAGTGACACAGGGCACAAACATGGAAGCAAGATATATAATTTGGATTATTTATAGTAAATATAAATAAATCATTGCAATTTCTTTAACCATAGAGAATAATAAAAATCCTCAGGACAACGTCACATTAATACAATGAACTCACTATGTTATCCCTCTAACAGAGTCCACATGTTCTCACTGTAATTTCCCCCTCATGAAGGAATTTATCCTTGCACTAATGAATCTGAATGTTCGGGGGGAAATCAAATGCGTTTTACTCAAGCTGACTTACCTTTGTTTGAATGGCGACATACTCACGACTTGGAGGTTTAAAAATAGCCTAATCTTGTACCCAACCATTGGTGAATTTGATGTGCACCTCCAGAGATTTATAATTGCGAAACAGGTTTGCAATGAATGTGCTGACTCCACAGACAAGGTATGAAAATACAGGGTGGGTCATTTATATGGATACACCGTAATAACATGGGGATGGTTGGTGATATTAAAGTCCTGTTTGTGGCACATTAGTATATGTGAGGGGCAAACTCCTCAAGATGGGTGGTGACCATGGTGGCCATTTAGAAGTCGGCCATCTTGGATACAACTTTTGTTTTTTCAATAGGAAGAGGGCCATGTGACACATCAAACTTATTGGTAATGTCACAAGAACAACAATGGTGTGCTTGGTTTCAACGTAACTTTATTCTTTCATGAGTTATTTACAAGTTTATAAATGGCCCACCCTGTATATCAGGGTAAGTCAATGGCAATAGGTCCTCGGGATTTCTACTCCATGGCCATATTTCATACGGGTCCACATTTCCGATGCACTCTTTTTTTTGCAAGTACTGTCTCTTTGCATCCGGATGCAATCTGTCTCTATACCATCCTTTTTCTTTTGTGCTGCTTTTAAGCATGGTTCGTTGCAATCTTCCTTCCAACACAGTTTGTTTTGATTCGTGGTCTGCAAATATGGCGCTGCGCTCCTACAATACATTGCACCGTTATGTCAATTCCAAAGCTCTATTGGAGGCTGTTGTTGTTGGTGGAGAGTAGTGAGCAGGGTGAGCAGAGGAAGTGTAAAGTGACTGAGGTGTCAGGGGTGGAACAGTAGCAGTCGGGGTGGGTGAGTCTGCAGCCAATGTTGGAGACTGCATCCTGGATGAATCAAATGATTCAGTTAATTTGCTCACCTTACATCACCCCCGGGCAGAGACTTCTGGTCTTTGTGGCACGAGATGGTTCTAAGACCTCTCCAGACTTCGCTAACATTGTTCTGCTGAAGCTTGTTCTCCATTTTCTGCCTGTAGCTGTCCTTCTCATTCCTTATCAGTCCTCTCAGCCCTCTGCACCTTTTTCAACTCCTTCTTGTCTCTAGATTTGAATGCCCTCCTCTTCTGCTTGAGGACAGCTTTTATTTCTAGGGTAATCCACGGTTTACTGTTGGAGAAACAATGGGTATGGCGTTATCCACACAGTCTGTAATGCAGGGCACAAGGCTGTTGATGTCCCCTCCGTGGTGGTCACAGATCACCTCCCACACAGTAGACTCAAAACAGTCCCTAAGAGCCTCCTCACTCTCCTCCGATGATCTCTGCACTGTGTGGGTGGTTGGTGGCTCCCTGCGCACTAAGGGCTTGTACACAGGGACAAGGCGAGGTAGTATGTATGCATGCTAATGGCCAACAGCTCAATGTCTCTGTTGCATAGTTGTTCTTTCACAGTGATGTACCCAGGGTTACACCATCTGTCGTTCACAAACACTACAAGACCCCCTCCTTTCCTTTTACTGCTCTCTCTCGTCCTGTCCACCTGCAGCAGCTGGAATTAGTGATGTGTCGGTCGCGAACGAAACGACTCTTGGAGCCGACTCTTTGAAGTGAACGATGCGAGCCGGCTCCCAATGGGTAGGGATGGGTATCGTTCAGGTTTTATCCGATACCAGTAATTCTTTTTGTGCAGAATTTTATAGTGTTGTTAATAATAAATTAATTAAAGCAACAAAACAACCTGAAGAGTTGGGAGCTGAAAGAGCCTGCTCTTTTTAGTGAGCCGAGCCGAAAGAGCCGGTTCTCTAAAAAGAGATGGAAATCCCATCACTAGCTGGAATCCAGGCAACGTCACACTCGTGTCTGGAGTTAGTCAGCTGCCCTTTGGAGGAAGCCCATTTCCACCACTTGTATCCGTGATCTTGTTCTTTTGGCCACTACCCACATCTTATGATCATAGGTGAGGGTCCGTCTGTCGATCTCCTGCTCCCTTCTCTCGTCACTTGTGAGCAAGACCCCACGATACTTCAACTCTTTCACTTAGGGCAGAGTTATATACCCCAATTCTTTGATCTTCGGGCTGAAGGAAGATCAACACTCTGTGTTTAAATCAATGACTGTATAAAAGATGGACGACGCGACACCGCCTCCTCCCATTGTGCAAAAATGAAGCCAAAATATCCCACTTGTGGAGGCTGCCATCTTGCAAATTGCCAGAGTCTGCGCAGTAGTGACTTGAGGTGGAGCGACTGTGTAACGCTCCCGCCCACACACCCGCTGGACGTGACCGCAAACCCGCCCCTCTACACTTTTTACGTAGCCCAGCGACTTGAGGTTTTTTGCTGGTTTATCGTGACTGACGACTCGTTTAATTAAGGTAAATACAACCATGTCACTGTTATAAAAAACACACACAGCTTATCGTCTTATAGTTCTAAAATCACTCTGTTGTTAATTCGTTCGCTAGATTAGCCGCTAGCATACACACTGTGTTGGAGGCTTTTTGCTAGCTAGTTAGCGATGCTACACACCTGTTACTCTAATAGTCTGTGTTATTGAAGGATTCAGCACTTCTTAGGTTTTTTTTTTTATCCATTCTTAGACAGCGATGAGATCAGCTGCACACTTTACAGAGGCCCAGCGTTGCTGTTAATATCAAAAATATAATGCTGTCCTTTGAGATTTTAACATAAGACTGTGAGTGTGATGGATCTAAAACTGTTTAAATCTTCAGAGCCCTCTACAGCCTGGTAACGTGGAAACTTTAAAAACATCAGCAGAACATTTCAGTAGTGTAGTGTAATTTGTTCTTTTCATTTCATAATAGAATCCATATTTTATCAACAGCTACATTCACCCTGGGGAGAAACTAGTGAGGGAGACCATCAGGACCAAGCTGGGTTACCTGGGTCCAGAGGTTTGGAGAAACTTTTCTTTCATCACAGCTGTCCTGTGCCAGATGTTCTGTTGACCCACTGAGAGAGGCATCGTTTAAGAAACAACAGGAACACTGAAGCTCATCGCATTGATCAAGCAGGACTCATGATCTTCACCACCAGCTCCCTCACAGCGAAATCTTCTGAACTCCTCTGTTGGCCCGCCCCAGGAGATGGATAAACCCAGGATTTCATGAACACTGTGATGGAGACTTTTGGTTTGTGTAATGTTATACATAAAGATGACTTTTACATAAAGATATTACATTCAGTCCTGTAGAAAGTTATATATTTAAAAATATATGATCCTCTCTGGTTACTCTGGTATGAATAACTCTGAATTACTTTATGGTAAATAACACTATCTGCAAAAAACTGTGAAAGAATTCCAGATGACAAGTTTGTAGTTCAACATACAAGTGACGACCTTTGACCTTCATCAGGTTTTTTTTAATTGTGTCAGAGAAACTCAAACGTGCTCTTCATGCAGCTGAGTACATCAAGTGTTTAAAACGGAAGCTGTGCAGGTCTGAGATCAGCAGCTCTCTGAAACACCAAACTGAGGTCCTGTTAATGCTGATATATAGTGACACAGTTACATGAGTGATTAATCCTTTTGTTTTTTGTCTTTAACTTTATCAATAAAGCTGCAGCTTTCACTACAGCATGTGTGGTACTTTAACCTTTGTACTGTTTTCATCAGTTCATTTTGCAGTTAACATGTGAACATGTTGGATGATCTGTCTGCTGTCACTGGGTGGTGCTGAGGTCTGAATCTGAGGGCAGCTCCTGTAATCACAAAGAGAACAGAACCATCAAACTCAAATGTAAATTTTATCCCTCAAAATTTAAATTAAGCTGATTCTTCTGTCCTCACACACTCAGGATCTGAAGTTCTTCTCTTACATTTTTTCAGTATTACAGTACACTACAGTACTTTAATCCATAGTTCCTGATTAATGAGGAGTTACTGAAGCACAAGCTTTTAAAAAAATGTTACTGTCTTTACAGATGTGGCAAGAGACTGAAAACATGCTGTTGTTTGCACATATTTAATACTCAGCTCTGCACAGGAGCTGCAGCAGGGTGCGGCCTGTTGCTTTTACAGTATAATACTTGTGATAAAAGTACAGTAACAGTAATTAGTGACTGAGTAGCCCGGGGTGTTTCTCTTGATTTCTTTAGACAGGGTAAATTCATTTACCTGCACGGATCAGCTAAATTTAGCTTACTTAAAAAAAAATTATCTTTTTCTGTCAGACCTGACGAGAGCTGTTAACGAACTCCATGAGGAGGTCAGAGCCATCCGCAATACTGGCTGCAATGAATCGGTAGATGCTGGGGTACTGCCTCTGGATTTGCCCTTGCACAACATTGAGGAGCTAAACAATGCAGAGGCAGCTCTTCAATCACAAGAGGCAAATAAGGCAATGGTAAGTATATAAAGGTTATGTACACTTTGTAACTATAAAGTGTAATAGCTGTCAGATGTGATTTAAATACATAACAACGGCCTGTTGATTAAAACACACAAGCACTTGTGTACACATTTAAGACATGAGACATGCTAATTCCATCTCTTAAAATGTGTCTATAGGTGAGACGCTTTGCCTTGATTGGAGGGACCACATTGGAGTCCCCAGGCAGCGCACCCACAGCACCCCACCCAGGAACTCCAAGACGGATGGTGGTCCTGCAGGAAGATGGGCCCATTTCTGATTATTCAACTCGCCGATTCCTCTTTCTTAATTCTTCGATAAGTCAAGGCCAAGCCAGCTCCGATCAGCCAGAACCCTGTTACCATGGTTCTGAATAGGTAGATATCTTCAGCACTCAGGCTCACCCAAGCCCAGACTACTCATTGAGAAAGGGGTGTCAATTGCATTTAGGGACCAGTTGATCCATCCATCCATCCATTTTCATCCGCTTTGTCCGGGGCTGGGTCGCGGGGGCAGCAGCCTAAGCAAAGAGGCCCAGACCTCCCTCTCCCCAGCCACCTCCTCCAGCTTATCCGGGGGAATACCAAGGCGTTCCCAGGCCAGCCGAGAGATATAATCTCTCCAGCGTGTCCTGGGTCTGACCCAGGGCCTCCTCCCGGTGGGACATGCCTGGAACACCTCACCCAGGAGGCGCCCAGGGGGCATCCTTGTCAGATGCCCGAACCACCTCAGCTGGCTCCTTTCGATGTGGAGCAGCAGCTGCTCTACTCTGAGCCCCTCCCGGATGGCCGAACTTCTCACCCTATCTCTAAGGGAGAGGCCAGCCACCCTTCGGAGGAAGCTCATTTCTGCCGCTTGTATCCGCGATCTCGTTCTTTCGGTCACTACCCACAGCTCGTGGCCATAGGTGAGGGTAGGGACGTAGATCGACCGGTAAATTGAGAGCTTCGCTTTTACACTCAGCTCCCTCTTCACCACGACGGACCGGTGCAGCGTCCGCATTACTGCAGCTGCAGCCCCAATCCGTCTGTCGATCTCCGGCTCCCTTCTCCCATCACTCGCGAACAAGACCCCGAGATACTTGAACTCCTCCACTTGGGGCAGGAACTCATCCCCGACCCGGAGTGGGCACTCCACCCTTTTCCGGCTGAGAACCATGGCCTTGGAGGTGCTGATCCTCATTCCCGCTGCTTCACACTCGGCTGCGAACCGCTCCAGTGCGAGCTGGAGGCCCTCACCCGATGAAGCCAACAGAACCACATCATCTGCAAAAATCAGAGATGAGATTCTGAGGCCACTGTCATGGTCCTGGGCCATGTTGGCACAGTGTTCTTAGTTTCCTTGTATGTTTGTATTTTGTTCCTTGCTTAGGCCATGTTTTCTGAGTTGCCCTGTTGTGTTGTTCCCTAAGTGTTTTCCCTTCATGGCTTTTACCCCCTGTGTGCCCCTCTGTGTATCTGTGAGCCCTCGTCTCTCCTTATGTTTTATCCCATGCTTCCCCTGCCCATTATGTCTAAGTTCTCCCCGTGCTCTCCCTTCCCCCTGTGTGCCCTCTATGTATTTATGAGCCCTCGTCTCCCTTTGTGGTTGTTTCATGTTTCCCCAGCCCGTTATGTCTGTGTTTTCCCCGTGCTCTCTCTCCTCCTGTCTGAACCTCTGTGCACTTCCTGTTTACCTTGTGACTCTCACGCCCGTACATGTCATGTTCAGTTCACCCCGCCCTGTCTCGTTATGATTATCAGTGTCACCTGTGTTCCCCGTGTGTTCCCACTTTCCTCGTTAACCCTCTGTGTATTTCTGTCTGCGTCTCCCTCTGTTCAGCGTGACGTCGTCCCTCATGCTGCGTGGATTTCCCTGTGTCTCTCTCTCCGAGTGTTAGTTTACTTTTCCCAGTTTAGTTTTGTATTTCCTATGTTCTGCCTCTTCAGCAATAAAGCTGCCTTTTTGAGTTCATTCCCTCGTGCCTGTGAGTCCTGCATTTTGGGTCCTACTCCTGCCTGCCACACAGCCGAGCCTTGACAGTACGACGTCACCAGACATGGACCCAGCAGGCTCCTCCCGGGAAAGCGATTTGGCCCGCATCTTCAGCCTGTGGGAGCGAGTTTCCCACGCCTCGGACATTAAAGCCATGTCCATTGGGATAAACGCCATCGAGGCTATTCTCAAGGGGAATCCCCATCTTCACGAGCTCTCAGGATTTTCGGGCCTACTGTCCAATCTGCAGAAAGCCAAGGAGACAGTACAAGTTCGCGAGCTCGTCATACCGCAACAGCGACCGCCACAATCGGGAAACGTTTCCACGCTGCTGCCACTGGACTCCTCTCCATCCACCCTCCACTCTGACTGTCACTCACCCGCTGCTTTTCTCGCAGCAATGTGGTCGGAGGATGAGGAGCCGGCCGTGATCTCTCCGTCGTTGCCGGTTTCCTCCATCACCGCATCTCCGGCTTCCCGAAGAAAACGGCATTCACGCCGCCGACGCGCCACCCCACAGCCGGACATTCGGCCTTCTAATTCACCTGCTGTGGTGAGTGAGAACTCTGTGTCTTTTCCAGACATTATGACTGTTCATTCAGGGGCTGTGTTTTGTGTGGCGGAAGTCAATGCGAGCTGCTTATCGCCTGTGCAGCTACCAGAAGCTCAGTTGGCTCCCTCGCAGCTACTTCCAGCTCGGTCAGCTCCCTCGCAGCCCTTCCCAGCTCAGTCAGCTCCCTCGCAGCCCTTCCCAGCTCAGTCAGCTCCCTCGCAGCCCTTCCCAGCTCAGTCAGCTCCCTCGCAGCCCTTCACAGCTCAGTCAGCTCCCTCGCAGCCCTTCACAGCTCAGTCAGCTCCCTCGCAGCCCTTCACAGCTCAGTTAGCTCCCTCGCAGCCCTTCACAGCTCAGTTAGCTCCCTCGCAGCCCTTCACAGCTCAGTTAGCTCCCTCGCAGCCCTTCACAGCTCAGTTAGCTCCCTCGCAGCCACCCTCAGTTCAGTTTCCCGTGTCCCCCTCAGTTCAGTTTCCCGTGTCCCCCTCAGTTCAGTTTCCAGTGTCCCCCTCAGTTCAGTCTCCAGTGTCCCCCTCAGTTCAGTCTCCTGTGTCCCCGCTAGCTCAGCCATTAACTCCACCACACGCTCCATTTTCACCTCTACCATCGCTTCAGTCATCAGTTCGGTCTGCCACTCAGTCGCCCTTAGTTCCGTCATCCACACTACCACCTGTTTCCCTTCCACCCCAACCATCACTACACCCAGCCATTCAGGCTGCTACTCAGTCAGACATTCAACCCATAGCCCTGCCGTTACTATACTCTGTAGCTGAGCCACTAGCCGCCCGACCCACAGCCACTTCAGCCACTCCTCCACCCGTTACACCTCCACTACAACCATCACTGCAGTCTCCAGTGTCCCCAGTGCAGTCTCCAGTGTCCCCAGTGCAGTCTCCAGTGTCCCCAGTGCAGCATCCCTTAGCACAGTCATCCACTCAATCACCAGCTCCACTTTCCCCTCAACTATCACTACCACCTCTAGCTCAGTCTCCTGTGCACTCACCTCTGGTTCATTCTCCTGTGAAGTCATCAACTCCACTGCCTACTCCACTCTCACCACCTCCGTTACAACAGACATCAGTTCAGTCCCCTGTGCCAGTGCAGACGCCCTCAGTTCAGTCTCCCGTGCAGTTATCTACTTCACCACCATCAGTAGCTCAGCTCCCGCTCTCATCTGCCTCTCCAGTAGCTCAGCTCGCACCTGAACCATTGGCCCAGTCCCCGATAGCAATACGGTCTTCTGTTCGGCTTAACATTCAGCCAGGGGTCCCAAACCTCTCTGGCTCTACATCAGCTCCTGCTGGAAGCTCGGATGAGCTCATCCAGGACTCCGCGGCTCCCACGCCGCCATCTACCTCGTCCGCTGGGGGTTCCAGTGAGCCCGGCCAGCACCTCCTCGTCTCCGCTGGAGGGTCCGAGGGGCCCGTCCAGCCTCCTGTCTCCGCTGGAGGGTCCGAGGGGCCCGTCCAGCCTCCTGTCTCCGCTGGAGGGTCCGAGGGGCCCGTTCAGCCTCCTGTCTCCGCTGGAGGGTCCGAGGGGCCCGTTCAGCCTCACGCCGCATCAGCTGGAGGGCCCGAGGAGCCTGTCCAGCCGCCATCTGCGACCGCTTCGTCATCGCCTGGGCCAGCCTCTGCCTCTGCTTCTGCTACGCCTGGTCCAGTCTCAGCCTCTGCTTCTGGTCCAGCTTTGGCTTCTGCTTCTGCTCCGCCTGGTCCGGCCTCGGCCTCTGCAGCTCCGCCTGGTCCGGCCTCCGAGTCTTCGTCCTCGTCTGGTCCGGCCTCCGAGTCTTCGTCCTCGTCTGGTCCGGCCTCCGAGTCTTCGTCCTCGTCTGGTCCTGCCTCCGAGTCTTCGTCCTCGTCTGGTCCTGCCTCGTCTGGTCCTGCCTCGTCTGGTCCTGCCTCGTCTGGTCCTGTGCCCACCAGGCCATGGCCAGCACGCCTGGGACTGGAGGGCCGCCGCCGCCTTCCGCGCGGTCGGCCCCCTGAACTGCTCCGTCGTCTCCTTCGGCGCCGCCGCCGCCTTCCGCGCGGTCGGCCCCCTGAACTGCTCCGTCGTCTCCTTCGGCGCCGCCGCCGCCTTCCGCGCGGTCGGCCTCCTGAACTGCTCCGTTGTCTCCTTCGCCGCCGCCGTTGCCTTGCGCGCGGCCGGCCTCCTGAACTGTTTCCACGTCGCCGCCGTTGCCTTGCGCACGGCCGGCCTCCTGAACTGTTTCCACGTCACCACCGTTGCCTTGCGCACGGCCGGCCCCCTGAACTGCTCTGTGTTTGGGTTATTTTCTTGGGCTCCGGTGTTTGCTGTGCTCTTCTTTTGTTTTCTGTTCCGAGCCCTCCGTCCTGGGCCCCCGCCGCCCGCCCTGGGTTGTTTTCTGTTTGGTTTTGTTTTTCTGTGTTTGGGCTGTCTGGGGCCAGCCCTTGAGGGGGGGGTACTGTCATGGTCCTGGGCCATGTTGGCACAGTGTTCTTAGTTTCCTTGTATGTTTGTATTTTGTTCCTTGCTTAGGCCATGTTTTCTGAGTTGCCCTGTTGTGTTGTTCCCTAAGTGTTTTCCCTTCATGGCTTTTACCCCCTGTGTGCCCCTCTGTGTATCTGTGAGCCCTCGTCTCTCCTTATGTTTTATCCCATGCTTCCCCTGCCCATTATGTCTAAGTTCTCCCCGTGCTCTCCCTTCCCCCTGTGTGCCCTCTATGTATTTATGAGCCCTCGTCTCCCTTTGTGGTTGTTTCATGTTTCCCCAGCCCGTTATGTCTGTGTTTTCCCCGTGCTCTCTCTCCTCCTGTCTGAACCTCTGTGCACTTCCTGTTTACCTTGTGACTCTCACGCCCGTACATGTCATGTTCAGTTCACCCCGCCCTGTCTCGTTATGATTATCAGTGTCACCTGTGTTCCCCGTGTGTTCCCACTTTCCTCGTTAACCCTCTGTGTATTTCTGTCTGCGTCTCCCTCTGTTCAGCGTGACGTCGTCCCTCATGCTGCGTGGATTTCCCTGTGTCTCTCTCTCCGAGTGTTAGTTTACTTTTCCCAGTTTAGTTTTGTATTTCCTATGTTCTGCCTCTTCAGCAATAAAGCTGCCTTTTTGAGTTCATTCCCTCGTGCCTGTGAGTCCTGCATTTTGGGTCCTACTCCTGCCTGCCACACAGCCGAGCCTTGACAGCCACCAAAGCGAAAGCCCTCCGCCACTTGGCTGCGCCTAGAAATCCTGTCCATAAAAATTATGAACAGAACCGGAGACAAAGGGCAGCCCTGGCGGAGCCCATCACCCACCGGGAACGAGTCCGACTTATTGCCGGCAATGCGAACCAAGCTCTTGCAACGGTTGTATAGGGATCGAATGGCCCGTAGCAATGGGCCAGACACCCCATATTCCCGCAACACCTCCCACAGGACACCCCGAGGGACACGGTCGAATGCCTTCTCCAAGTCCACAAAACACATGTAGACTGGTTGGGCAAACTCCCATGCACCCTCAAGTATCCTGGAGAGGATAAAGAGCTGGTCCAGTGTTCCGCGACCAGGACGAAAACCGCATTGTTCCTCCTGTATCCGAGGTTCGACTAACGGACGAACTCTCCTTTCCAGCACCCTGGCATAGACTTTCCCAGGGAGGCTGAGGAGTGTGATCCCCCTGTAGTTGGAACACACCCTCCGGTCCCCTTTCTTGAAGATGGGGACCACCACCCCGGTCTGCCAGTCCACAGGTACTGCCCCTGATCTCCACGCAACATTGCAGAGGCGTGTCAACCAGGACAGCCCTACAACGTCCAGAGCCTTCAGGAACTCGGGGCGGACCTCATCAACACCAGGGGCTCTGCCACCAAGGAGTTGTTTAACTGCCTCAGTGACCTCGCCCCCGGAAATTGGCGGGTCATTCCCCTCATCCCCAGACTCTGCTTCCTCCTCGGAAGACGTGTCAGTGGGATTAAGGAGGTCCTCGAAGTATTCCTTCCACCGCCTGACAATTTTCTCAGTCGACGTCAGCAGCGCTCCGCCAGCACTATACACAGTGCAGGTAGAGCACCGCTTTCCCCTCCTGAGACGTCTGACGGTTTGCCAGAATCTCTTCGAGGCAGCCCGAAAGGCTTTTTCCATGGCCTCTCCAAACTCCTCCCACACCCGAGTTTTTGCTTCAGCCACTGCCCGAGCCGCATTCTGCTTGGCCTGTCGATACCTGTCGGCTGCCTCCGGAGTCCCACAGGCTAACCAAGCCCGATAGGACTCCTTCTTCAGCCTGGTGGCTCCCTTCACCTCTGGTGTCCACCATTTGGTTCGGGGATTACCACCACGGCAGGCACCAACCACCTTGCGGCCGCAGCTCAATGCAGCAGCTTCGGCAATGGAGACGCTGAACATGGTCCATTCGGACTCAATGTCCCCAGTCTCCCTCGGAATGCTGTTGAAGCTCTGCCGGAGGTGTGCGTTGAAGATCTCGTGGACTTTCTTTGCCTTTAGACAACAATTCTGATGGCAAAAGAGCCAAACGGGACAGGCCAAAAAAAAAAAAAGAAAGAAAAAAAAAAAAAAAAAAGAAATAAAGAACATGTTAACTTAAAAAAAAAAAAAAAAAAAAAAAAAAAGATCTCGCGGACTGGGGCCTCTGCTAGACGTTCCCAGCACACCCTCACTACGCGTTTAGGTGCACCAGGTCTGTCCAGCGTCTTCCCCCGCCACCTGATCCAACTCACCACCAGGTGGTGATCAGTTGACAGCTCAGCCCCTCTCTTTACCCGAGTGTCCAGAACATATGGTCGCAGGTCTGCTGATACGATTACAAAATCGATCATCGACCTACGGCCTAGAGCATCCTGGTGCCACGTGCACTTATGGACACTCTTATGTTCGAACAGGGTGTTCGTTATGGCCAAACTGTGATTAGCACAGAAGTCCAATAACAGAGCACCGCTCGGGTTCAGATCAGGGAGGCCGTTCCTCCCAATCACGCCCCTCCAGGTCTCGCTGTCGTTACCCACGTGAGCATTGAAGTCTCCCAGCAGGACAACAGAGTCTCCAGGTGGAGCACCTTCCAGCACCCCCCCCAGGGACTCTAAGAAGGCTGGGTACTCTGAACTGCCACTCGGCGCATAAGCGCAGATGACAGTCAGGACCCGTTCCCCGACCCTAAGGCGCAGGGAACAAACCCTCTCGTCCACCGGGAAAAACCCCAACGTACCGGCAGCAAGCCGAGGGGATATTAGGATACCCACCCCAGCCCGCCGCCTCTCACCAGGGGCAACTCCAGACTGAGACAGAGTCCAGCCCCTCTCCAGGAGACTGGTTCCAGAGCCCAAGCCATGTGTAGAGGTGAGCCCGACTATATCTAGCCGGTACCTCTCAACCTCACGCACTAACTCAGGCTCCTTCCCCACCAGAGAGGTGACATTCCATGTCCCTATTGCCAGTCTTGGCAGCCGGGGGTCAGTCCGCCAGGGCCTCTGCTCCTGGCCGCCACCCGGCACACAATGCACCCATTGACCAGTTGATCCAATCCATAATTCCTCTTTTAGGTTTTAGAGAACACACTGTGAGAGAATATTCCAGGGAAAATACAAAAAAAAACCCCACAAGACTAGACAAGGACATAAGCAGGGAAGATAAGGGAGAGGAGAAAAAGTGCGTCCGCCTCCTCCGAGAGCCAAAGAAAGATATGCATCCCATAGATCGCATCCCTGAACTTAACTCCAGGCCCTGCATTTTTGGTGGAACCACCAAACTTATAATTAGTAGGTAACCTGCTCTATCAACTGACTGGGACCGTGGTCAGTCAGCCACCCCACCCCAAAGGAGGGGAGTAAAAATTATGAACATTTTTTTGTCCGACTGCTTTAATTTGCATCCCATAGTTCGCATCCCTGAACTTCCTCCAGCAATGAATGCTGTTAACTTCCTGTGGTCTCTACATAGAAGGGAAGGGATGGAGAATAATGGAATAATCAACAATAATACAATCATAAGGATCCAGAAGCAGGCGTGATCTGTCAGTAAACAAAAGCTGTTTTTAACATTTAATTATCATCTATTCATTTATTACTGCCCTGTTGTGTCATTGAACTCAGATTGTCACAACAATACTGAAAGTATCATCAAGTTTACTCATTTTGTTCTCAAAGTTTGTAGTTTTCATAATTCCAAATTCAGATGAGGTCAGCTGAATCAGAAAACACTGAAGGACCTTATTAGAACTGATGTCAGACTGTGACGTCGGACCCCAACACACGCACACACACGCCGTGGTTATGGTGACACACACTTCTTTTATTATAACTGTGGTTTCAGCTTAAACGCACGGGACACAGACACTCCCGCTCAGTAGTCGCTCCGTTCGCTTCCTCGACTGTCACTGAAACATAAGAAAAGAAACAATCAGTCACTCGTCCCAAACACCTGTGCAGCCCCGCCTCCCCCCCGCCCCGGGAGCTCACCATGCCACCCCTCCCCTGCAGCGGGCCAGAGACCACACCCGCGCCACACAGACCTTTCAGTCCTATGGATGTCTGTCAGTGGGCTAAAGATCCTTTGTTTTTATTGTAAAAAAAACAAAAAAACTAAACTAAAATGAACAAACAGTCATTACGACTTGCGACTGGTGGTTGTCAGGCAGACACCAACTGGTGTCTGGTGTGACTGAGGCCTTACCTGCATTATATTGAGGGGAATGCAGATGTCTGAGGTGAACTGCTGTGATGTATGTATTTAGTAAAATACACAAAGGAAATCGGGATATGAGAAATAAAAAAAACATGAAAGGCAGAAAAACGTACCGTATTTTCACGACCATAAGGCGCACTTAAAAGGCTTAGATTTTCTTCAAAAAGTGCGGCGCGCCCTATAGCGCAGTGCGCCCTATGTGTTGTAAGGAGGACGTAGTAGAGAACACCATGAGAACGTTAAAGGGTGAAGTGTGGGCGTTGATCGTATATACCGGGACAATCGCACATACCTGTATAAAAGAACAGGTATGTGCATTATGCAGGACATCGTTGTTTTAACAACCCTGAAAATGGCAAAGAGACACGCTTAAGAAGCACAGTTTAAACTGAAGGCCATCAGCTACGCGGAGGAACATGGAAATCGAGCAGCGGCGAGAGAATTTAAGATAAACGAATCGATGGTTCGCAAATGGAGGAAGCTGGAAAACAAGCTCCGGCAGGTCAAGAAAACGCAGCTGAGTTTCCGCGGACATAAGGCGAGGTGGCCCGAGTTGGAGGAAAGACTCGAGCGGTGGATCATCGAGCAAAGAGCGAGCGGGAGAAGCGTTTCGACGGTCACCATTCGGCTAAAAGCGGTTTCACTTGCTGAAGAGATGAACATTGAACATTTCCAAGGAGGTCCGTCTTGGTGCTTTCGTTTTATGAAACGGTGCCATTTTTCCATCCGGACCAGGACTACGATAGCGCAGCAACTTCCAGCGGATTATAAGGAAAAGCTGGCCATCTTCCGCTCCTACTGCAGCAAACACATCGGCGACAAAAACATCCAGCCCAGCCACATCACAAACATGGACGAGGTCCCGCTCACTTTTGACATCCCGGTGAGTCACACTGTGGAGAAGAAGGGGACCAGCACGGTAGCGATACGCACAACGGGGTATGAAAAGTCTTCTTTTACTGTTGTGCTTGGCTGCCATGCTAATGGACAGAAACTGCCGCCTATGGTGATTTTTAAGCGAAAGACTTTGCCTAAAGAGAAGTTTCCAGCAGAAATCATCATTAAGGCAAATGAAAAGGGCTGGATGGATGAGGAAATGATGAAAGAGTGGCTGAGGGAGGTGTATGTAAGGAGACCAGGTGGTTTTTTCCACGCATCACCATCGCTGTTGATCTGTGACTCTATGCGTGCCCATCTCACAGCCGATGTGAAAAAACTTGTGAAGCAAATGAACTGTGAGCTTGCTGTCATTCCGGGAGGCCTGACAAAGGAACTCCAACCGCTGGACATCGGTGTGAACCGCCCGTTCAAAGTAAGGCTGCGAGCGGCCTGGGAGCGATGGATGACCGGTGGAGACCACAGTTTCACTAAGAGTGGAAGGCAGCGCCGGGCGAGTTACGCCACAATTTGCCAATGGATTGTAGATGCTTGGGCTAACATGTCTGCTGGCACTGTTGTTCGAGCTTTCGCAAAAGCCGGCATCGTTTCCGAGGAGCCGCACGGCACGGAAAGTGACTCTGACGGTGAAGACAGTGAACCTGGCATGTGTGATGGAGATTTAGCGCAGCTGTTCAATTCAGACACAGAGGATGAGGACTTCGATGGGTTTAATTGATGATAAAAATGTGAGTACTAAACTTTGTTTTGCTCCTGCTTTATTTTTAAATACGTACACTTGTATGCTTGTGTGTTGTTGATGATGACGATTATTGGTAATAAAAATGTGAGTACCAAACTCAGTTTTGCTCCCGCTTTATTTTTAAATATGCACACTTGTATGCTTGTGTGTTGTTGATGATGACGATTACCGGCAATAGAAATGTGAGTAAGGTACCGAATTCACGTTTGCTCCCGCTTTATTTTTAAATACGCATACGGTACTTGTATGCGCCCTATGGTCCAGTGCGCCTTATGTGTGTGTTAAATACAGTAAGGGCACACATAACTGAGACTGCGCCTTTTAACACAGTGCGCCTTATGGTCGTGAAAATACGGTACTGTAAATATATTTATTTATTTATTGAGAATATGAATCATTTCCCGTCAGTCACAGTCACTGTATTCCTCGTGAACATGATGAACATTTTTTGTCGGACTGCTTTGATCTGCATCCCATAGATAACAGCATTCAGTGCTGGAGGAACCACATGGAACATCATGGAGGCTAACTTCCTTTGGTCTGTCAAATGTGGGAAGCGATGGAGGAGCACAATGACAATGCCTGACAAAAACATGATGACATACATAGTCAGGTGGGTGGTGTAGGTCTGGAGCGCCCGGCTGTTCAGTGTCTTGCTCTTGCTGCTCAGACACACCATGGCGATCCTCAGGTAGGTGATAGTGACGCTGCCAATGGAGGAGCCCAGCAGAAGGACAGTGTAGCCGAGACCGTAAATGTTATTGATGAGGATGTTTTCACAGGAGAGCTTAAACAAAGAGGCATTGTCACAGAAAGGGTTAAATATGATCCACCTGCAACGTGACAGGCGAACGCTGAGGCCCACGAGGATTGTCACCATAATGAAGATTACTGCCCAGGCCAAGACCGACAGCTTCACCACCATCCAGTTGGTCATGATGGTGGCGTACTGCAGCGGGTTGCAGATTGCCACATAGCGATCAAAAGCCATGATCATGAGTATAGTGTGAGAAGAACCTGCATAAATGTGAACACAAAAGGCCTGAATGACACAGTCTACATAGTGGATGTACCGATCTGAGCTGGGAATAAAAATATCCCTCAGCATACGTGGAATGATTGTTGTGGCTCCAAATACATCATTAATGCTCATGTTACAGAAGAGCAGATACATGGGCTGGTGGAGGCTACTATCCAGCGTGATCAGGATCACCAGGACAATGTTGGAAAACATGATGAAGATGTAAATGAGGAGGAGGAGGGTAAAGGTGGGAATGGAGGCATCTGGGCTGACCTGTAAACCTTCTAAGAGCAGGATATCTGAAGTCTGGTTTTCCATAGTGCAGAAGGTTAATTTCAACCTGGAGAGAAGACAAAAAAACATGTTTATTTTCAAACTTTAAAGGGATTTTAAAGTGTTTGGGGTCATTTTTTGACCTTCAATGCACATATTAAACAAATATGTAAGACTGCTTTCTTCCACAAATATCTATCCGGTTGTTCAGTCTGACGTCACTAGCCGTGTCTGGGCCTAAACTCCGCTGCAGGTCCATATATCAAACGATCACTATGGCATTACTGAGAGTTGAAAAACTGTCTAAAGTCTTTCATCTTTAATAAAATGATCAGCGTTCTGCTCTACCAGGTGTAACAATTGAGTTTAACATCCAGGCATCCATGAAAACGGAATTTATGACATTTAACGGAGTTAGAAGTTAGCAGGGAGTTAGCTCGCTAGCTTCTATCTAAATGCAATATAGCATGTCCTGACTGCGGGGTTTTGAAACAAATTAAAACGTACAGCTCTGTTATCACTTCCAGCATAAATGAAGACAGAAAACTAAACAGCAGTGACGTTTGTAGGGTTACTGAAGTTGGGCTAGCTGGTATATAATGATGTGCTACGTGACCGCTAGCGACACAGCTATGTTAGCATAATATAAACAAGCTAACTTTTTTTCCACTCGATAAAAGTTAACGTGAGTGTTCTCGGTGGTCAGGAACAAACGTAATCGCATGGCAGGATGCTGTAAAAGGACCAAACTTCAGCCAGGAGAACAACTGAGATAATCCATCCACAATACGAGGTTAGTCATTCATATACTGCTGCATGGGCTGGGCTGTAGTTACATCCTAAGGTTTTAAAAACTGAGCTTAAATAAATGATTAGCGGTAATAAAAGCCGAGGGAGGTCAACAGTGATCACTGACTGTTTTAGGAGCTTTTTGAGATCAAATAGAAGAAAATACATAACATTAAACATGTTAACAACACAAAAGCCATATTAAACGCAGACTACTTTAGACCCGGAAGTAGGATTTGTCACGTCATCACTTAACAATCGGATTAGAAACATTGTATCTGAGAGTGATTAAAAACTAGCTCATTATTACTTCTAGGCTGGACTACTGTAATTCATTAGCGTCATGCTCCTGGGCATGGAGACACAGTGTTTTGTGTTATCATTATTTGCATTCTGTCTCTCTACTTTTAAGATTAGGCTTAAAACATTCCTGTCACGATCCTGGGTCTTATGACCCAGTGTTTTGAGTTTAGTTTATTTGGATGTTTATATGATTAAGCTCATGAGTTTTTCTAGTTCTTTGTTATTAGATTCCCCTTGTGTCTTCCAACCCCTGTTAAGTCTCCCTTGCCCTTCATGTGTTTCAAGTCTGTTATGCTGTCAAGTTCATGTAGTCATGTTTGCATTTCATTATGTTTCCTATTTTATTTTCTAAGAAGTTCTGTGTTTTGTTTTACTCTTTCCCTGTGGCGTTGTTATGTCCACGTTGTGTCTACTGTGGCTTTCTGTCCCATGTTTCAGGTCCCTATGTTCTGTCTTCTCAGTTGCTGTTAAGTTTGCATGTCTAGCGTTCAGTCAGTGTGTTTCCTGTTTTACTTTGAAGGTCCATGTCTCATGTGAGTGATTCTAGTTTTGCTTCCCTTGTCTCGTCCAGCCTGATCACTCCCAGCTGTGCCCTCTGTGTATTTAAGCCCTGTGTTTCTCTTTGTCAGTGTCGTAATCTCCCTCATGTCTGTGTTTCCCTGTGTATTAGTTATCCATGTCCCAGTTTAGTTTAGTTTAGTTTAGTTTTTCATGTCATTCTGCAATAAAGCAGCTTCTTGAGTTTAATTTTGTTGTCGTGAGTTTTGCGTTTGGGTCCTTTTCCTGCCTCCACACAGCTGAAACATGACAATTCCTTTTGATAAAAAGGAATGTAATCATTACATGGGTCTTTTTTTTTTGTCTCCCACTTCTCACTCCCAACTGGTCACAGTGCGAAATGAGCTGAATATTCTCCACCAAGATGAGCACATCTTTTTAAATAAGGCCGTCTTGAAAAATGTAGCTTTTTGCTTTTTGTATTTAACCCAAAATGAAAATGAAAATGCATCACACAACACTGCAGCTCCAGCCAAAAAGAAAGGGATGAAGAAAAATGTAATTTAAATTTTACATTTCTGTTTAGGTAATAGAAATGTGAGATTCATCAGGGAAACACAATGACATTAGATACCACTGATAAACAACAGACCCAACTATTCTCTGTGGTTTCAAGGGATCTTCCAGAAATGGTAACCTGATGTTCCCCTGATGAGTCATCATCAGGTACAAACTTGATTTCAAAACTCGGTAAAAGAAACTATATTTTATTGCCACTGTTTATGCAAGATCACGAATAAATTAAAAAGTCTAATCGAAACTTTAAACATGTGATGCTTTTCCACTTCTTTTGTTTTTTTTACAAGCACAATTTCTAAAGCTTGTTGTAGCAGTAGGAAATGAACAAATGTTCCTCTGGTGATAGAATTAGAATTCCTGAATTGAAGTTTCCTCATGTTGAGTTTTAGTTTGTTCATTGAAATTTCATTCCAAGTGTTCTCTTTTTTTTTCAGCAGTATAAAGATTATAACGTGCACAGCAAAGGAAATTAGATTTAAAGTGCTCAAATGGAAAAATTAATCCTTTTTACATCCACCAGATCCCCATTAACCTTTCAAGGGTTAGGGTGAGGTTTTGTTTTAGTTGCTTACTAACCAGACAGACTTTCAGACATTTTAAAAATTTTGGCTATTACTACTATCAGTAGATCACACACTGCAGTGTTAACCAAAATCAACTCCTAACTAATACCTCTGGGCAGGTCAACCACCTAAAATTGTTATTAATAAAAAACAAACAAACAAAAAAACAATCAGCCTAACACTCTAGTCTTTGTTTACCTGTTGTTTACTCCTAAAACCACATTTTCCTGATAGTTCGAACCACCAGCATTAAGATTTTAATCAACACTATATAAACTACATACATATATAAATCAGAGAGCAAAGAAAGGCCATCCAACAACGAATTAGTGACACGAAGTCTTAACTCCACCAAATGCAACACAAATAAAACCCAGCAAAGGCTACAGCCATTTTGGTCTATAGTAAGATCATGTGTGTGTTTGTGTCTCATACTCACCTCAGTTGACGTGAACCTCCTGATATCACACCTGAGGCTTGGCTGACACGTTTTTTATAATGTGAACATGTTCCCTGATGCTGATGGTTTGTCGCGTGAGTAAACAGTAAGACCTCCCCGGATGGCTGAACTCCTCACCCTATCTCTAAGGGAGATGCCAGCCACCCATTTCCGCCACTTGTATCCGTGATTCCATTCTTTCGGTCACTACCCACAGCTCATGAGCATAGGTGAGGGTAGGGGATGTAGATCGACCAGTAAATTGAGAGTGCCCCCTTTTACACTCAACTCTCTCTTCACTACAACAGACCAGTGCAGCCTCCGCATCACTGCAGCCACAGCACTTAGGCCACCCAAGTGAAAGCCTTCTGCCACTTAGCTATGCCTAGAAATTCTGTTCATAAAAATTACGAAGAGAATCTATGACAAAGGGCAGCCCTGGCAGAGCTCATCACCCACCGGGAACAAGTCCAACTCATTGGTGGCTATACGGACCAAGCTCTTACAATTCAATTCAATTTCAATTCAATTTTATTTATATAGCGCCAAATCACAACAAAAGTCGCCTCAAGGCTCTTCATAGATACAGAGAAAAACCCAACAATCATATGACCCCCTATGAGCAAGCACTTTGGCGACAGTGGGAAGGAAAAACTCCCTTTTAACAGGAAGAAACCTCCGGCAGAACCAGGCTCAGGGAGGGGCGGGGCCATCTGCTGTGATTGGTTGGGGTGAAAGAAGGAAGACAGGATAAAGACATGCTGTGGAAGAGAGACAGAGATTAATAACAGATATGATTCAATGCAGAGAGGTCTGTTAATACATAGTGAGTAAAGAAAAACTCAATGCATCATGGGAATCCTCCGGCAGCCTACGTCTATTGTAGCATAACTAAGGGAGGATTCAGGGTCACCTGGTCCAGCCCTAACTATATGCTTTAGCAAAAAGGAAAGTTTGAAGCCTAATCTTAAAAGTAGGAATAGTGTCTGTCTCCCGAATCCAAACTGGAAGCTGGCTCCACAGAAGAGGGGCCTGAAAACTGAAGGCTCTGCCTCCCATTCTACTTTTAAATACTCTAGGAACAACAAGTAGGCCTGCAGAGCGAGAGCGAAGTGCTCTAATAGGGTGATATGGTACTACAAGGTCATTAAGATAAGATGGAGCCTGATTATTTAAGACCTTGTATGTGAGGAGCAGGATTTTGAATTCAATTCTGGATTTAACAGGAAGCCAAAACAGGAGAAATATGTTCTCTCTTTCTAGTCCCTGTCAGGACTCTTACTGCAGCATTTTGGATTAGCTGAAGGCTTTTCAGGGAGTTTTTAGGACTTCCTGATAATAATGAATTACAGTCGTCCAGCCTGGAAGTAATAAATGCATGAACTAGTTTTTCAGCGTCACTCTGAGACAGGATATTTCTAACTTTAGAGATGTTGCACAAATGGAAGAAAGCAGTCTTACATATTTGTTTAATATGTGCATTGAAGGACATGTCCTGGTCAAAAATGACTCCAAGGTTCCTCACAGCATTACTGGAGGCCAAGGTAATGCCATCCAGAGTAAGAATCTGGTTAGATACCATATTTCTAAGATTTTCAGGGTCGAGTACAATAACCTCAGTTTTATCTGAATTAAGAAGCAGAAAGTTAGCGGCCATCCAGGTCTTTATGTCTTTAAGACATTCCTGCAGTTTAACTCATTGGTGTGTGTTATCTGGCTTCATGGACAGATAGAGCTGGGTGTCATCAGCATAGCAGTGAAAATGTATGCTATGCCTTCTAATGATATGGCACTAGGGAAAGTTATGAAGGATCTTCTTATGGTGCAATGGAGAAGCTCTTGACACACACTTCACACTTGTCAGGCAGACACCAACTGGTGTCTGGTGTGACTGAGGCCTTACCTGCATTATATTGAGGGGAATGCAGATGTCTGAGGTGAACTGCTGTGATGTATGTATTTAGTAAAATACACAAAGGAAATCGGGATATGAGAAATAAAAAAAACATGAAAGGCAGAAAAACGTACTGTAAATATATTTATTTATTTATTGAGAATATGAATCATTTCCCGTCAGTCACAGTCACTGTATTCCTCGTGAACATGATGAACATTTTTTGTCGGACTGCTTTGATCTGCATCCCATAGATAACAGCATTCAGTGCTGGAGGAACCACATGGAACATCATGGAGGCTAACTTCCTTTGGTCTGTCAAATGTGGGAAGCGATGGAGGAGCACCATGACGGTGGATGACACAAACATGATGACGAACATAGTCAGGTGGGTGGTGTAGGTCTGGAGCGCCCGGCTGTTCAGTGTCTTGCTCTTGCTGCTCAGACACACCATGGCGATCCTCAGGTAGGTGATAGTGATACTGCCGAGGGAGGAGCCAAATAGGAGGACAGTGTAGCCGAGACCGTAAATGTTATTGATGAGGATGCTTTCACAGGAGAGCTTAAACAAAGAGGCATTGTCACAGAAAGGGTTAAATATGATCCACCTGCAGCGTGACAGGCGAACGCTGAGGCCCACGAGGATTGTCACCATAACGAAGATTACTGCCCAGGCCAAGACCGACAGCTTCACCACCATCCAGTTGGTCATGATGGTGGCGTACTGCAGCGGGTTGCAGATTGCCACATAGCGATCAAAAGCCATGATCATGAGTATAGTGTGAGAAGAACCTGCATAAATGTGAACACAAAAGGCCTGAATGACACAGTCTACATAGTGGATGTACCGATCTGAGCTGGGAATAAAAATATCCCTCAGCATACGTGGAAAGATTGTTGTGGCTCCAAATACATCATTAATGCTCATGTTACAGAAGAGCAGATACATGGGCTGGTGGAGGCTACTATCCAGCGTGATCAGGATCACCAGGACAATGTTGGAAAGCATGGTGAAGATATAGATGAGGAGGAGGAGGATAAAGGTGGGAATGGAGGCATCTGGGCTGACCTGTAAACCTTCTAAGAGCAGGATATCTGAAGTCTGGTTTTCCATAGTGCAGAAGGTTAATTTCAACCTGGAGAGAAGACAAAAAAACATGTTTATTTTCAAACTTTAAAGGGATTTTCAAGTGTTTTTGAAAGCCACTTACAGGCAGAACTTTGTGCTATTAGAAACTGAATTTGAATAAGTTAAATTTGTATTTGAATTTCTCAGATTGAATCTGAATTGCTCAACTTGAATAAAAGCTTCTAAAACAGAATTTGAATTAGCTTAATTTGAAATCCCATGTATTTGTTTGAAAAGGTTCATCACTAAGTTGAAATAGAATTTTATATTTTGAAAATTTAATAATTACATTTGAATTTGTATTCCATTCTTCTTTAAATTTAGCTCCTGAATGTTTTCAGTTTCACTTTCCACCATTCAATTTCAGTTCTACAATTCAGTTTTTGTCAAACATCTAGGTCCTTTATGAAAACCACAGAGTAATTGAGTGCCAGTTAATAGAGCTACGTTCTACCTGCGGACGCAGTGTTACAAAATGGACCTGCAGCATCTTGAGCTTGAGCGGGGCACAGATTAAGCATTCAGAAGTCATTCATCATGTCAAATGACAGATCATATGAACAAAGAGAATTTAGAAATGTAATTATTGATAACAGTAAACAAGCACAGATAGCGTAATCTACAGCTGTTTAGAGAATGAGAAGTGTTGGGTTTTTTTTTTTTCAAAGTTTGCCATTTCAGTGATAGTCTTATATCATGTCTTTTAAAGAAGGATGGAATACAAAAATTCAGTTTCAATTTAGTGATGTTCATTCTCAATCCAGTACACTGAATTTCAAATTAGGCTAATTCAAATTCAGTTTTAGAAGCTTTTATTCAAGTTGAGCAATTCAAATTCAATCAGAGCAACCAACAAGCAGAATTCATGACTGTAGAGAAATGGCACTAGGGAAAGTTATGAAGGATCTTCTTATGGCCTCTAACAGTTGACTCACCTCTGTGCTAGTCCTGCTGGATCTCGTTACAGCTTTCAATACTGGTGCAGTGGTTTAAATCATATCTATTTTTTAAACTTTGATTTAGCTGTGTAAATGGGAAGTCTTCTTCACTGACTAAGATTAATTATGGAGTTCCACAGGGTTCTGTGTGAGGATACTTTGTTTACATTATACATGCTTCCCTTAGGCAGCAGCATCAGAAGACATAGCATACATTTACACTGCTATGCAGATGACACCCAATTCTATCTGTCCATGAACCCGGATAACACACACCAATTCAGGAATGTCTTAAAGACATAAAGACCTGGATGGCCGCTAACTTTCTGCTTCTTAATTCAGATAAAACTGAGGTTATTGTACTCGGCCCTGAAAAGTTTAGAAATATGGTATCTAAGCAGATTCTTACTCTGGATGGCATTACCTCGGCCTCCAGTAACACTGTGAGGAACCTTGGAGTCATTTTTGACCAGGACATGTCCTTCAACGCACATATTAAACAAATATGTAAGACTGCGTTCTTCCATTTGTGCAACATCTCTAAAATTAGAAATATCCTGTCTCAGAGTGACGCTGAAAAACTAGTTCATGCACTTATTACTTCCAGGCTGGACGACTGTAATTCATTATTATCAGGAAGTCCTAAAAACTCCCTGAAGAGCAGATTTCTCCTGTTTTGGCTTCCTGTTAAATCCAGAATTCAAAATCCTGCTCCTCACATACAAGGTCTTAAATAATCAGGCCCCATCTTATCTTAATGACCTTGTAGTACCATATCACCCTATTAGAGCACTTTGCTCTCGCTCTGCAGGCCTACTTGTTGTTCCTAGAGTATTTAAAAGTAGAATGGGAGGCAGAGCCTTCAGTTTTCAGGCCCCTCTTCTGTGGAACCAGCTTCCAGTTTGGATTCAGGAGACAGACACTATCTCTACTTTCAAGATTAGGCTTCAAGCTTTCCTTTTTGATAAAGCACCCCCCTTTTTTCTTTCCACATTCACTGATCAAAGTGCAAAACTGAAGTAAATATTCTTCACAAACATGAGCAAATCTTTTTAAATGACGCAGTCCAGAAAAATTTGAAAACTGAGCTTTTGCAATTTGTATTTAACCCCAAACAAAAATGAAGATGGAACACACAAAACTGGAGCTCGAGCCAAAAAGAAATAGCTCAAAATAAAATTTAAATTTAAATGTTAGGTGATAGAAATAGGATCAAAGAGATTTTCCAAAAATTGTGAACTGATGTTCCTCCGGTGAGTCATCATCAGTCACAGACTTGATTTTGAAAACTCAGCTCACATTAGGTAATAGAAACTATTACCCTTGTTTATGAACAATCACAAACAAATGAAAAGTCAAATGGAAACGTCTGGACACATGATGATTGTCAGCTTCTTTTGCTTTTTTTTTTTTTTTTAATAAATAGGCACTATTTCCAAAGCAATTACCAAATGTTCCCTTGTTACTAGAATTAGAACTCCTTAATTGAAGTTTCCTCATGTTGAGCTTTTGTTTGTTCATTGAAATTTTAGTCCAAGTATTTATTTTCAGCAGTATAAAGATTAAATCTTTATACTTATAATTAATTTTCTTTTTGCTGACCACATGATAGATCCCCATTAACCCTTCAAGAGTCAGGGTGAGGTTTATTTTTAGTCGGTTACTAACCAGACATATTTTCAAACTTTTAAAACATTTTGCATGGCAGTAGTTAGTAGTAATAGTTTCTATCAGTAGATTACAAATTTTGATGTTAAACAAAATCCACTCCTAACTCTGGGTAGGTCAACCACCTAAAATTACTGTCAACATTTAATGAGCCCAACATTCTAATATTTGGGTTTGCTTGTTGTTTACTCCTAAAACCACCTTTTACTAATTAAATCACCAGAAATAGGAGTTGAATCAAAAGAGCAAATGAAAGCCATCCTACAATGAATCGGTGGTAGTGGAGTTAAGACATCACTAAATGCAACACAAATAAAACAAAGGATACATATATTTTAGTCTGTAGTAAGATCAGGTAGTGCGTGTGTTTGTGTCTCATACGCACCTCAGTTGACGTGAACCTGCTCAAATCACACTTGAGGCTTGGCTGACATGTTTTTTATAATGTGAACATGCACCCAATGCGCCAGGGTTTGTTGCGTCAGTAAACTCAGATCTGAAAATATCTGTAAGTTCTGCAAACATCTTTCTCCAAGTTTGTACATTTATATTTTTGAATTTAGAAATCACAGAAGAAATTAATTTGAACCAAAAGCAAAGCTTGATTATTACAGGTATTGGGATTTTCAGATCCAAGACCAGCTGTAATTCTGTTGGAAATATTAACCAGTTTTGCCCCAAAGGGCTTTCTTAGCTTCCTGCTTGAAAATTACGTGCCCAAAATGAATGGATTTTAAATACAATGATATTTACAATTACAATTACAAACTCTTTGTAAATGTAACTTATATGTCCACTCACCTAAGAATGATCAAAACAATATTGATAACAACAGAGGGCAATTTATTTAGGGTCTGATGGCAGTTTACCATTGGTGTCCAATACCTTAAAGAATTGCCGAACTGGAGCACATATGTCCTTAACACCTCCTAACATACCCTCTTATACATCAGCTTGACACTGGTACATCAAAAGAAACTTAACCAAAATGTTTACAACCTGAACAACTTACAGTTCCCCTGGAATGTAATGTAAACAAAGAGAAGAAGAAAAGAGAGAAAGAAAAACAATACTTGCATCAATTACCCACTTCTCTGAGCCTGGAGATAGGTGAATATATTATTTAGAGAGTCTTTTCTCAGTCCTGGCCTTGTAAACTGCAACCTCCTCAGTCCGTAATCAGAGAGTGTCTATTTGGCAGTAACCAAAATGTTTTTGTATAGTCTTTGTGAATGAGAAAACAATTGTGATAGCTGGCCAGTAAAATGAAAAAAATGTATGCCACTAATTGTGTACATGGGTGTAAGTACTTCAGGCCAAATACTCGAGGTCCAAAGAAAAATGGCACCAGTGAAACAGCATGACAGTGAGGCCTCTTCTGAAAAAAAAAAAAACGAGTCTCCTCCACCACTGGCAGGAGAATGAACAATAGTATTTTAAGGCTACTGCAGATGTAAATATTCACCACTAGCTCACCATAGTTGCTCTCCGGCACAGCTACAAGCCATGTGAGTTCATAGCCCCTCCTGATAGAGTGTACTACCCCAGCTGACTGTCGTAAAGCAGCCGCAAATCAATAGCAATAAAGAAAACCTCAAAATCATTGCAGAACATTTTATAACAGAACACCCAATATAGATATTGTCATGGTCCTGCGGCCATGACTCAGTGACTTTGTGTTTATGTTCTTTATTGTTATTACTTTCATTATTATTCATGGCTGTTTTGGGATGGTTTGTGTTTTGGGATTTTAGATACTGGGTTCTGGGTTTGTGCTCCCTCTATTGGTCCCTGGTGTTAGTGTTCCCCTGTCTCATCAGGTTAATCAGGTCCAGCTGTGTCCCCCACCTGTGTGTGATTTCCCAGTGTCTCTCTGTGTACTTATAGTGTGTCTTTTCCTCTGTTCCTCGTCGCGACGTCTGTGTTCATACTCTGTGAAATCCCCTGCGTGCTCTCCCTGCTGTTCTCCCTTCATGTTCAGGTTTGCCACTCCTTGGTGTAGTTTAACTCCCAGTTTAGTTCATCCTTAGTTCTGTTTTGCCATCTCCACTTTATGTTTGGTATTGTTAATAAATCGCCCTCACGTCTAAATAAGTACTGCATTTGAGTCCTCCTTTCCACTCCTCACACGGCCACTGACCCAAACCGTGACAGTACGACGCGACCACAAGATGGACCCAGCAGCGCTTAATCCGTCTAAGGAGGTCCGGCTTCATCCTCGCCTGGTCCGGCTTCATCCTCGCCTGGTCCAGCTTTCGTGCCTGCATCCTCGTCTGGCCCAGCCTTCGTACCTGCATCCTCGTCTGGCCCAGCCTTCGTGTCTGCATCCTCGTCTGGTCCAGCCTTCGTGTCTGCATCCTCGTCTGGCCCAGCCTTCGTGTCTGCATCCTCGTCTGGTCCAGCCTTCGTGCCTGCTACCTCGTCTGGCCCAGCCTTCGTGTCTGCATCCTCGTCTGGTCCAGCCTTCGTGTCTGCATCCTCGTCTGGTCCAGCCTTCGTGCCTGCTACCTCGTCTGGCCCAGCCTTCGTGTCTGCATCCTCGTCTGGTCCAGCCTTCGTGCCTGCATCCTCGTCTGGCCCAGCCTTCGTGTCTGCATCCTCGTCTGGTCCAGCCTTCGTGTCTGCATCCTCGTCTGGTCCAGCCTTCGTGTCTGCCTCCTCGTCTGGTCCAGCCTTCGTGCCTGCATCCTCGTCTGGTCCAGCCTTTGTGCCTGCATCATCGCCTGCAGCAGCTTCTTCGGCATCCGCATCATCGCCTGCAGCAGCTCCTTCGGCTTCCGCATCATCGCCTGCTGCATCAGCTCCAGCCCCGCCTGGTTTGGCTTCAGCGGGTCCAGCCTCTTCCTTCTCCTCGTCTGTGCCTGGTTCCACTGTTGGCACACCACCATCCGGTCCGCGTCTGGCACCTCATCTTCATTGGCTGTTTTCTAGGCTGCTGGCTAGTCGTCATCGCCGTCGTGGCCGCCCTCCTAAACGAGGTTGTTGCCGCCACGGCCTCCTTCGTGGACGGCCTCCTGAACTCTTTACGCGCCGCCACGGCCTCCTTCGTGGACGGCCTCCTGAACTTTTTGCGCGCCGCCACGACCTTCTTCGTGGCCGGCCTCCTGAACTTTTTGCGCGCCGCCACGGCCTTCTTCGTGGACGGCCTCCTGTGCTACCGGGCCCCAGGCCGGCCACCTGCACTGTGCTTTGGACTCTGCTCCCCTGTGAGTTTTGTGAACGGTTGTTTGGGTCTCTGGGGTCTCCATTTTGGTCATGGCCCGGGTCCTGCTGGCACAGGATCAACAAGCAGGGAGCCATCTGCTGAATGTTCACCATCTAAAAGCAATGGGATAATAAACTCAGTAAACTGACACAAAATAGTGTCAGGGACACTATCAATTTGTTGAATTTTAACAAAGTAATCCAGCAAAGTGAACGCCCTTTGCACCTCTTGTAGTTTAAACTTGGCTTTAACCCCATTTAACATAACGGTGTATTCTGGATCAAAACCATACCTTTCACAAAACTACATTGTCTCTCTCTGCAAAGCGGCAGATGAATTCACAGATGTTCGTGCATATGCTCAGGATAAGGTTACTGATGCTCTCAAGTCCCAATTATTCCTACTACTTTTAGCTGTAACTATTAATAATCATTAGTACACATCACATCATAACATAAATACATGATAACACATGGAATAGCATAATCTAAGATAAGATAAGATAAGATAACCTTTATTAGTCCCACACGTGGGAAATTTGTTTTGTTACAGCAGAGAGTGGGCAGTGCCAAGTTATATAGCAAAATCAGAGAACACTGGAATAGAATAAGAATACGATACTGTAAACAACTGTACAGAATAGAATAAAATAAAATAATAATATACACAATAGGATAAAATTGGAATACAAGTGCTATATACAATTGAGTAAAAATACAACTTTGTCAGAAAAAGAGTATTGCACTTAGTCTTATTGCACATGAGTGGGTTTGTGTGTTTGATCAGCTGCAAAGTCTTTGTTGTGGAGTCTGACAGCAGATCGGGTGCCGCAGCCTGCCACTGAAGGAGCTGCTCAGTGCTGTCAGAGTCTCCTGCATGGGTTGGGAGATGTTGTCCAAAAGGGATGACAGCTTAGCCACCATTCTCCTGTCACTCACTACCTCCACTGGGTCCAGAGGGCATCCTAGAACAGAGCTGGCCCTCCAGATCAGTCTCTTCCTGTCCCCAGAAGAGTTGCTGCTGCCCCAGCAGACCACACCGTAAAAGATAGCTGAGGCCACCACAGAGTCATAGAAGGTCTTCAGGAGTGGGACCTTCACTCCAAAAGACAGTACAGCCTGCTCTGCCCTTTCCTGTAGAGGGTGTCCTAATTATGAGTCCAGTCCAGTTTATTGTTCAGATAAACACCAAGGTACCTGTAGCTGTCCACAGCCTCAATGTCCATACCTTGGATGTTCGGTGGTTGCAGTGGAGGATGTTTGTGCCTGCGGAAGTCTACCACCAACTCCTTGGTTTTATTAGTGTTGCTGTGGAGGTAGTTCAGCTGGCACCAGTCCTCAAAGTCCTGAGTCAGTTCTCTGTACTCCTTGTTGTCCCCATCAGTGATGAGGGCGACTATTGCAGAGTCATCAGAGAACTTCTGCAGGAAGCACTGGGTGGAGTTGTGGGAGAAGTCTGCAGTGTAGATGGTGAAGAGGAACGGAGCCAGAACCGTTCCCTGTGGAGCCCTGTACTGCAGACGACTCTGTCCGACACACAGCCCTGAGTTCTCACATACTGTGGTCGGTCAGTGAGGTAGTCCAGAATCCAGGTAGTGAGGTGGTGGTCCACTCCGGTGTTTTCCAGCTTGTCCTTCAGGACCATGGGAAGAATAGTGTTGAAGGCACTGGAGAAAAAATCAAATAACATGATTCTCACAGTGCTCCCAGCGGTCTCCAGGTGAGAGAGGGAACGATGTAGGAGGTGAATGACAACATCATCCGCTCCGATGCCAGGCTGGTAGGCAAACTGAAGTGGGTCCAGTGATGAGCTCACCTGGCGCCGAAGCTGAGCCAGGACCAGCCGCTCCATGGTCTTCATCAGGTGGGATGTCAGAGCCACCAGCCTATAGCTGTTGAGGTCCTTGGGGCGTGAGGTCTTTGGCACTGGTACAACACAGGAGGTTTTCAAGAGTTGTGGGATTCTCCCCAGCCTCAGGCTCAGGTTGAAGAGGTTCTCCATCACCCCACACAGTTGGTCTGCACAGGACCTGACGACCCTTGAGCTCATGCCATCTGAACCCCCTGCCTTCTTGGCTTTAATCCTCCCCAGTTCCCTTCTAACCTGGGTTGTTGAGAGAGACAGGCTGGAGCCTTGTGTTGAGTGTGTATTGGATGCTGTTGTTGGGGGTGGGGAGGAGTGAGCAGGGTGAGTAGAGGAGGTGTGAAGTGTCTGAGGTGTCAGAGATGGAACAGATTCAGTTCATTTGCCCACCTCACATCCCTCCCAGGCAGAGAGTTCTGATGTTTGTGGCACGAGATGGTTCTAAGGCCTCTCCAGACTTCACCAGAAGCTGGTTCTCCATCTTCTGCCTGTAGCTGTCCTTCCCATTCATTATCAGCTCTCTCTGCCCCCTTTTCAACTCCTCTTTGTCTCTGGATTTTAAGGCCCTCCTCTTCTGCATGAGGATGGCTTTAATTTCTGCAGTCATCCAGGTTGTTGTTAGAGAAGCACCGCACAGTCCTGGTAGGTACGGTGTTAACCACACAGAAGTTAATATAGTCCATAATGCATGTCACAAGGCTGTCAATGTCCTCTCCGTGGTTGTCACAGATCACCTCCCACACAGTACAGGGTGGGCCATTTATATGGATACACCGTAATAACATGGGAATGGTTGGTGATATTAAAGTCCTGTTTGTGGCACATTAGTATATGTGAGGGGGCAAACTCCTCAAGATGGGTGGTGACCATGGTGGCCATTTAGAAGTCGGCCATCTTGGATACAACTTTTGTTTTTTCAATAGGAAGAGGGCCATGTGACACATCAAACTTATTGGTAATGTCACAAGAAAAACAATGGTGTGCTTGGTTTCAGGGTAACTTTATTCTTTCATGAGTTATTTACAAGTTTCTGACCACTTATAAAATGTGTTCAATGTGCTGCCCATTGTGTTGGATTGTCAATGCAACCCTCTTCTCCCACTCTTCACACACTGATAGCAACACCGCAGGAGAAATGCCAGCACAGGCATTCAGTATCCGTAGTTTCAGGTGCTGCACATCTCGTATCTTCACACCATAGACAATTGCCTTCAGATGACCCCAAAGATAAAAGTCTAAGGGGGTCCGATCGGGAGACCTTGGGGGCCATTCAACTGGCCCACGACGACCAATCCACTTTCCAGGAAACTGTTCATCTAGGAATGCTCGGACCTGGCACCCGTAATGTGGTGGTGCACCATCCAGCTGGAAAAACTCAGGGAACGTGCCAGCTTCAGTGTACAAAGAGGGAAACACATCATCATGTAGCAATTTCAAATATCCAGTGGCCTTGAGGTTTCCATTGATGAAGAATGGACCCACTATCGTTGTACCCCATATACCACACCAAACCATCACTTTTGTTGTTCCAACAGTCTTGGAGGGATCCATCCAATGTGGGTTAGTGTCAGACCAATAGCGGTGGTTTTGTTTAACTTCACAATTCAAATAAAAGTTTGCCCCATCACTGAACAAAATCTTCTGCGTGGAGTTTGTAAGGGTGCCATTTGTGAGTAGCTAATATCCGCCGAAGGGATGTTCGACTAATGCCACTCTCCAGTGACATGCGGTGAGTGCTACGCTGTGGGCTCTTGCTGAATGAAGCTAGGACAGCCACTGATGTTTCTTCATTAGTGACAGTTTTCTTGCCTCCACTTTTGGCAAATCCAACACTGAACCAGTTTCATGAAACTTAGCAAGCAGTTTGCTAACTGTAGCATGGGAGATGGGTGGTCTTGTAGGGTGTCTTGCATTGAAATCTGCTGCAATGACCCGGTTACTGCGTTCACCAGATATAAACACAATTTCAATCCGCTCCTCACGTGTTAACCTCTTCAACATGTCAATGGTTGTGAACAAAGAGAAACTTGACATTAACAATAAGTTTGATGTGTCACATGGCCCTCTTCCTATTGAAAAAACAAAAGTTGTATCCAAGATGGCCGACTTCTAAATGGCCACCATGGTCACCACCCATCTTGAGGAGTTTGCCCCCTCACATATACTAATGTGCCACAAACAGGACTTTAATATCACCAACCATTTCCATGTTATTACGGTGTATCCATATAAATGGCCCACCCTGTAGACTCCAAACAGTCCTTAAGAGCCTCCTCGCTCTCCTCCGACCATCTCTGCACTGTGTGTGGCTCCCTCTGCACTAAGGGCTCATACACAGGGACAAGGTACACCAGGTTGTGATCAGATCTGCCCAGGAGAGGTAGAGGTAATGAACTGTATGCCTCTTCAGCATTGGCATACAGTAAGTCCAGTGTTTTATTGTCTCTGGTTGGGCATGCCACGTACTGGGTGAAGGTGGGCAGCGTGGAGTTCAGTGAGACATGATTAAAGTCCCCTGATATTAAAAGAAGGGCTCTCTGAGATGACAACAGAGTGGAAAGAGTCACAGGCTGCATCCGCGTTGGCCGAAGGGGGAACATACGCTGTTATCGCAATAACATGTGAGAATTCCCTGGGGATGTAGTACAGACGCATGCTAATGGCTAACAGCTCGATGTCTCTGTGGCAGAGTTGTTCTTTCACAGTGATGTGCCCAGGATTACACCATCTGTCATCAACAAACACTGCCAGTCCCCTGCCTTTCCTCTTACCGCTCTCTCTCGTCCTGTCCACCCAGAGCAGCTGGAATCCCAGGTAGCGTCACGCTTGTGTCCGGAGTCAGCGGTGTTAGCCAGGACTCTGTTAGCATCATGATGCTACATGGTGTATAATGTCTCCTTCTCAGACGACGGCGCTCCCTCCCAGCACCACACCCCCGTCTTTTCTTCCTCAGCTCGCTGGGAATGTCAAGTCTATCTGCCCGCAGTATCGCTGCGGGACACAGTGCTAACGGCTGATCCCTACTGTAAACAAAGGATCCATGTGCTGGGTCCCCAAACACAGGTGAAAAAAGTGGAAAAAAAACAGAGAAAAACGACTAAAACTAGCACAAAACGGTAGAACATGATTGCAGAGTCTAATTGCTAATACTTTAGTTATAAAAATGAGAAAGACTGAAACTCAGAATGAGCAGAGCTGCTGTAACAGACTGTCACACACGGGGGGCACCGGAAGTGAGTATATACATACAAATTTTCACCTGGCAGGAGAACGAACAATAGTCTTTTAAGGCTACTGCAGATGTAAACATTCCCCACTAGCTCATCTTAGTTGCTCTCTGGCACAGCTACAAGCCATGTGAGTTCATAGCCCCTCCCGCTAGAGTGTACTACCCCAGTCGATTGTCGTAAAGCAGCTGCAAATCAATGGCAATTAAAAAAAACAAAAAGTCATTGCAGAACATTTTATAACAGAACACCCAATATAGCGATATACATATATACTGAATATCACACAATATCAAATAACTAAAGAAACACTGGGTTATATAAACAATCTTGGTTTCAAAATAAAGTTAACACTTTTGAGATTTCTTCACAGGTGTAAATATTGCAGCAGATCTTATTGTGTCAAAGTTACTGAAGCTAGAACACAGAAAAAGTAAGTAGAATAGTAGTTATTCATTTATTTTTTAGCATATAACCTTTTTGAAAATATGCTTTGGCTCACATTTTAATTCAGAAATTTAGTCTTCAACATATAAACATCATCTGTGCTAAGATTTATGATTCTAAAATGAAACAGCAAAAACTTACAGCACTGTTAATCCATGAATGTTAAGGTGTTGCACAGGCCTGTTCAATTGTGGCACACTTTGGACACCATATTTAGGTCTTAGGACTTAGACTTAGGTCCTCCTGCGCCATTTTGCACATTGGGCGGCAAGTGTCCGCCAGCATACTCGATCAGCTGCGGCTGCTTTGGCCTCATCCTATGCAATGTCTATGGCACGTAAGTCATCGATGAAGGTCCTCCGCCATGTTGTATGGGGGCAGCCTGGTTTGCATCTTCCATGGGGTGGGTTACATGTGATGGCGAGCTTAGGCAGTCAATGTGGGGGGTGACGTAGAACATGACCTCCAAAGAGCACACGCCGCTCAGTCACAATGTCCTGGAGGGGACGTGTGGCAGTTCGACGGTGTACTTCTTTGTTGGTGACGTGGTTGTGGTAGGAGACCTCCAGGATTCGTTTTAGCCATCACTGCTGGGCCACATTGAGTCTTTTGGTGATTCTGGCTGATATTTTCCACGTCTTACAAGTGTAGATCGCAGTAGGTATAACGATGGAGTTGAGCAGGCGAATCTTCATCGCCAGATCGATCTTTTGGGGTAGACCGTGATTCATATCCTCGAGTGCCTGCAGTCCTACCGTAATGGGTTCCTGTGTCATCATGTAACCTATCCTCATGACCTTGGTCTTGTTTCTACTGATCCGTAAGCCCACCTTGGCTGCCTCTTGCTCCAAGCATGATGTCATAGTAGTCATGTTTTTCTGGACATCGGCCAACAAAGTGATGTCGTCTGCAAAGTCGAGGTCCTTCAGGCGTGTTGGTGGTTGCCAGGGTATCCCAAAGCCATCTTGGTCCATGGCACTCCACATAACAAAGTCGATGACAAGAAGGAACAGGAAGAGAGGAGAGAGGATACACCCTTGCCTCACACCGGTCTTGATGGTGAAGAAATCCGTATAGCCGTCTTCTGTGCAGATGCAGCAACTGGAACTGGAGGTAGAGAGTTTGGAATATTTTGACAAACTGCTCAGGGATGCCATATGACCGGGCAATATTCCAGAGGGAATCTAAATGGACACTATCAATGCCTTTGTGAAATCGACAAAAGTAATTGAGAGGCATTAAACTCTGTTCGATGATGGTACGCAAGATGAAAATCTGTTCTATGTATGATTGGCCACTGCGAAATCCAGCTTGTTCTTCCCGGAGTTTCTGGTCCACATGCAGTGGATACTATACATGTTGATATTTGCATTAAAGGCGTGACGGCATGGAGGATTACGTAACTCGTGAGCCCCTTTGCCCCCGGTATCGGGGGCGTTGGGGCTTAACTTAAAAAGACCCGCTCTGATGAAAAAGGGTGTGATACTTGATATTTAATTCTTTTGTCCTCAGATTTTAAAACACTGGGAAAGTAATTCTTAAGAGGCAAAAAAGGAGAAAAACAAATTTCTAGGATTAAGCATAAGGATATTTTGACCTCATAAATATTTGAGCATGCATCTTTCTCTAGTGTGACTGTTAAAAATAAGATTTGCAAAATATTTTTGGTCACAATTTAGCAACCATGAGACATTCAAGAATTGATCTACTTATACATTATCTTTACATTATTTGAAGGTTTCTGTAATTTTGCTTTCCTGCAAAGATGCCATGTCCATTTCCTGCCATTAAGTGTCCAGATACATGAGTTGGCATGCAGTATATTGATTTGTTGAGTCATTCTGATTCAATAAAAGGACTAGATGTTACAATCCCTGATATTGCATTGTTTCAAATGGAGAACGTTTCAGCGGGCCCAGGTCTGGGGTTGAGGGGCTGGTCCTCGGCTTGTCCCCCTCTCTGAAAAATGGGAGTCCACATCTCCGAGGATCTCACCTGGATGACCAACTGCTCCAAGCTGGTCAAGAAGGCTCACCAGCGCCACTTCTTCTTGAGGACTCTGAGGAAGAACCACCTGTCCTCAGACATCCTGGTGAACTTCTATCCCTGCACCATCGAGAGCATCCTGACCAACTGTATAACAGTCTGGTACGGGAACTGCTCTGCCTCGGACCGGAAGGCGTTGCAGAGGGTCGTGAAAACTGCCCAGCGCATCGCCGGAGCACCACTTCCTGCCATAAAAGACATCTACAGGAAGCGGTGTCTGAAAAGGGCTGGGAAAATCATCAAAGACCCCAATCACCCATGGACTCTTCACCCTCCTGCCCTCTGGGAGGCGCTACAGGAGCCTCCGGACTAAGACCACCAGGTACCGGAACAGCTTCTTCCCCACAGCTGTCAGACTCCTGAACTCTGCCTCCTGACATCTGACCCACGTTAACACATGGACTGAACATACACACACCCACAATGGACAACTGTACCCTCAAACACACAATAATAACATGGACTGAACCACCACTCACAACCACTAGCACTTTATATAGACTCTGTAGAAATTATCCACATATCTCACTTATCTTAACTGCACTGCTGTATAGCTCTGTGTAAATAATCATTCTGTACATTCGATAATCTTTAACCCTACAACTGTTTACAACTTGCATAGTTCCCATTTCTGTATAACTGTATATCTCAGATTTCTGTAAAGTTATTTATTTCATATTCTGTATAGTTTTTCATATTTATATCCTGTTCATAGCCTGTACATAGCTTGTACTCACTACAGCCTGTACATACTTATAGTTATAGAATATTCACAACATACCTCATACCGTGTACATTATAACATAATAGACCCATTTCTGTAATATACTCACATATCTATATTATTGCTAATATATATTGTAATATATCTATATCACTAAAGCACTTCTGGATGGATGCAAACTGCATTTCGTTGCCCTGTACCTGTGCATGTGCAATGACAATAAAGTTGAATTCTATTCTATTCTATTCTATTCTATTCTAAAATGCTGATGGATACTGATGCTCCTCTTGGTTCGTGAAAGGTTGAGCATTGATGTGTTTCCTCTTGCACTCAACTTTCTTGCCTAGACACCTAAGCCCTGGTTGTGTCTCCATGTGTATTTGCCTTGAGTAAGGCTCGTCCTACAACCAACCATTTTTCAGAGAAGAAATAGCTTCAGTGATACATTGAAAGTGGTGTGGATGTGAACCCTATGCTCAAAAAACTTTAAGGGAATTTTTGGTTAAAAAAAAGGAAAGGAAAAGAAGCACAGTAGTTCTTTTTTTATTCACAACACAGGTCAATATTAGGTAATGTAGGTGATTATGGCATCCTCTGGTTACACGAATCATTCTTTAATATGAAAATATGTAATATTTGGCTTTTGTAAACTGTTCTCACAATCACACATTAATGTTGTTGATGATTTATACCTCAAAGTGTTTTAACTGGTGTTCGCTGCTGTGAGTACAGCTATATGTCCATAATTTCACTGATGTAATTAAAAACTATGTACACATCACTGAAGACACATTCTGTACATGTTTTGCTCCCGTATCATTGTAAATGCCCTTTCCTCTGAAACAAGGCCACAATCTTCTGCCTAATCTCTTTAATCTGCAGCCCATAGATGACAGCATTGAGCACCGGCAGGGCTACTTCACCCACAGTGCTCACCATCTTCCTGTGGTCGGAAAGATGAGGGAAACGGTGCAGGATGATGATGATGAAGGCTGAGAACATTAAGATGATGTACAGAGTGAGGTGGGTGGCACAGGTCTGCAGAGCCTTGCTATTTATTGTCTTGGTTTTGCTCCGCAAACACACAGTGGCAATTTTAATGTAGGTGAGAGTCACGCTGCCAATGGAGGAGCCCAGCAGGAGCACGCTGTAGCTCAGGCCAAACACGTGGTTGATGACGACATCCTCACAGGAGAGTTTGAAAAGGGAGGCGTTGTCGCAGTGCACGTTGTCTATGAATCTCCTGCAGCGTGAAAGGCGGATCGTGAGACTGAGGAGGATCGACACCATGACAAACACCACCGCCCACGCTGCCACCGACAGCTTTACCACCATCCAGTTGGTCATTATGATGGTGTAGCGCAGCGGGTTGCAAATGGCCATGTATCGATCAAAAGTCATGGTCATGAGTATAGTGTGACACACGCCTCCATAGAGATTAACACAGAAGGCCTGAACGACACAGACGATGTAATGAATGTATCGCTCCGAGTCAGACACATAAAGATCTCTGAGTATATGAGGAACCACTATGGTGGACCCAAACACTTCATTTACACTCATGTTGCAGAACAGCAAGTACATTGGCTGGTGCAGGCTCCTTTCCATAAAGATCAACACCACCAAGCCAATGTTAGCCACCATGATGAAAATGTACACGAGGAGGAGGGAGATAAAGGCAGCAATAGAGAACTTCGGGGTGACCTTTAAGCCCCCCAGGATCAGGATATCTGCATTTAAGCTCTGGTTGTCCATATTTTACTGTGAATATCCAGTAGTAAGTCCTAGTTTATCCTGTACATCCTGTAGTATTAACGACAAACACGACAGCAGCAATGCACAGACAATCAACAGCAATTTATCCAGCATCAGACAACAGAGGCGATCATATTTGTCACATTTAAAAGTTGAATAAAGATTACCAGACTCTTAAACTGGTCTCTTTCCACATCTGCATTATCAAGAAAGACATTTTGAAAGCGTTGCTCTGATAGTTTGGTTTCTAAAGTTCAGAGCTACTGGAACAAAAGCAGGAGACAGCAGACATCCATATTTCTCCCACCCTCCCATAAACCACCGTCCATGCCCAAACATGAAGAAAGTCCCAGACGCTTTTATGTGTTTCATCAGTAGTCATCAGCTGCAGCTTCACATGTTGGCAGGTCAACTGTTGCTAAGCAACTTCCTCCCAAGACAGATCTGTTAAGACGATGATGCACTGAACGATGTGTTTTATATGTGACACATATCCTTATTGATATATGGTTTTTGCCTCTGAAAGCTCAGATGTTCAGTCTTAATTAAAAGAGTTCACCAAAAGTATTGCATTAGAAAGTACAGCCATTTCTATACTCAAAGGTTTTTAGTGAAGATCAATGTAGATTCACTATTGGAGGGAAATCTTCCCAATGGGTTCGGGTGGGTCGCCTTTAAAATGTATGTTTCCATATGAGTTTCAGATGTTTAATGTGAACAACCACCATCGTAACAGGAGATTTATGACAGGAAAGAAGAAGAAGGCGAACAGACACATTTCATCATCTTTAAGTTAAAGAAATGTATTTTTTTCATGTATTATTGTAAATAAAAATTTTACCAACCATCACTCATGTGTTTATGGGTAGTTTGGTTTTCCTAATGAATGTTATTGGGATTGTTAACCATGATAGTACAACTGCTATTTTTATTCTGATCACATAAACCTGTTTTGTAGAATGTTTCCAGGATCTTTTGTGACTAAAATTATTTTCTAAAAATTATCATTGAAAAAGCTTTTAGACAAATTGATATAACACTCCTTTTAAAAGCTGGCACATTCTGGCTCTTATACTAGAGAGCCCTCTCTTATTTCTCTGTGATGTTCATACATTAGTGTGCTCTGTGGAGAGACTAGTAACCATCAGTGCACGATTTTTGGTTATTTGGCATTGTACTGCAAGGGATAACCCTAAATAAAAATCCTGCAGTTAATCTCAGATGGATGCTACGTTTGTGTGTATGTTTTGCAATTTTATCACACTCACTTCTTTATCAGTGGAACAGTTTTCAGGTGTTCTTACATTAGGCACCTTTTCATCTTTTACAGTTTTTCTCGATTGCTAAAACACATTTCCTGAAACTACGCCTCATATCCTCACAACAGTAAACACAAATCCATAACATCTCACTCAATTTCCCAAACATCCTATTTCCAGGTCAAAATGAAGCTCTACACCCAAAACTATTCACTCCTGCTGAAAAACCAAACTTTGCCCACAGACATCAAACACAAGCCCTCAAAAACACACACACTACAACAGAGTTTTGCACACTGGTACAATTAATTCAAAACAATAGTTCCAAAACAATTAGGTTGCTTATGGTTCTCCCCTTCAAAACCCTTGTCACATGATAAACACAAAAGACGCAACCAATGTATGTACAGTGGCACATTGTCATTCATGTACTATACAGTACAACACACACCAGAAACATTATCCCACCTCAGCATCTTGTCTTTGGTCTGGGTCAGGCCAGAGAATCTCATCCACATCACAGGCTATATTGGCCCCAGCCAGGCAGCGGGGGTAAAATCCTCTTGCATGCCTGATCCACCCCTGGCATGCAAGAATTAAGGTAGCATAAGGAAAAACTTGATATGTCTAGGCAGGCCTCTTCCATGGCCTGAAGGAGGTGAACATGGACATAAGGTTCTCGGTCACTTTCCACCGCCATGCCAAAAATAACTCCTCTATCGAGTTTAGAAAGGGAGAGTATGCAGGCAGAAAGATATTAGAAAACCTTGGGTTATTGGTAAACCAGTCACGAACCAGAGCAGCGCGATGGAAGCTGACGTTATCCCACACAACAACGTAGTGAGGCTGCTCTGACTGTGCTGGTTCCCTGTAGTCCAGCTGGAACATATGTTGTCTTAAACCATCAAGAAAAGCAAGGAGAAGCATAGTGTTATAGGGTCCTAGTACGGCATGGCGGTGGAGTACCCCTCGTTGGCTGATGGCTGCGCACATAGTGACATTCCCCCCACGCTGACCAGGGACATTTACAATAGCCCGATGGCCAATTATGTTCCTCCCCCTTTTCCTTCTTTTGGTCAGGTTAAAACCTGCCTCATCCACAAAGATTATTTCATGGGGAACAGGCCGTCCTTCAATCTCAAAGATTCTCTGCAAAACACATAACACAGTAGAGTCAATCGGTACCCTGAACCACAGTTCAAGAGTGCTGAAATGGCAGCATAAACTGCCATGCTGTGATGGTACACAATACTTTATACAGTATCAAAACTCATACCTGAACATATTCCACACGTTGGTTTTTCACTCTGTCAGAGTTTCGTTCGAAAGGGACTCGGTATGCCTGTTTCATCCGGAATTGATTCTTTCGGAGGATGCGGTCAATTGTGGAGAGGCTGATGGCATGTATGCCTCGAAAAAGATGATCATCCTCAATCACTCTCCTTTGAATCTCTTGCAGGCGGATTACATTATTTGCAATTACCATGTTTACAAGTTCCCTCTCTTGCTCCTCCGACAAAAGCCTTAACCTGCCTCCACCAGGTGGTCGTCTCTGTGTCCTACAAAAATAGAAGCACTCATTACTGTAACTGTCACACATTCATTTTACAGGAAAATAATGGAAACATACTGAAACTCAAGACACATAAGTTCAGTAACTTAAACGTTACTGTACAAAGCAGTCTTACTGCAAGTACACCTACCTGTTTTCCTCCCTGAAGGTTCTGATGATGGAGGCAACAGTGAAGCGACTCAAATTTGGTTGTACTCGTTGCCCAGCCTCCCTCATAGTCATCCCATGGACAAGGACATGGTCAACTAAAGTGGCTCGAATTTCATCCGAGACTGACTGTCTTCTTGCCCTTGCTCTTCCCCTTCCTTGTCGCCGTCGTTCTCCACCTCCTTCACCACGTCCTCCTCCACCTCTCCCTCCTCCCTGTTGTCCTAGACCACCTCCTCCTCCTCTTTCACCACGTCCTCCTCTTTCACCATGTCCTCTTCCTCCACCACGTCCTCCTCCTTCACCACCTCCTCCTCCTCTTCCACCACATCCTCCTCTTTCACCATGTCCTCTTTCTCCACCACGTCCTCCTCCTTTGCATCTCTTTGGATCCATTGTTTCAAACCTGAATGAGCTGACTTTGGCCCTTTTATCTATCCATCGCAGGTTCTGATTGGTGTGTGCTAAATTTTGACTCCTAGTGTTTCCACCTGGTTAATTGTGTGCTAATTGAGCTCAAGCTATGCTGACTTAAGTTAACATTATTGCATGCTAGTGCTTTCTAAATGACTACATGGTGTAAGCACTGTAAAATGTAGGGATTTGTGTGTAGAGTTTTGCAGTAACAGTTCACCAAATTTGAGTCATGTGTCAAAGCAGGGAATAGTGTTTATAGTTCAGGGAAATGGGTGAGCTTTTTGAACAATAGCGTTACGGTTTTGAAATTTTAGTTTAGAGGCCTGGTTATAGTGTTTAAGCAATCGAGAAAAACTGTAATATCCACCAGGCTGCATGACAACTGATGCATGCATGTGACTGAAATACAACCTAATTCTAATCTCGAGGTATGGTCACCTGGTGGATGTGAACTATAATTATATTTAAATAAGCATATTTCTTCTTACTTAAATATTTATTTAGATGGCAAAATCTTTCTAAAGTGCAACAGCTTTGACAGGAATTGTTGTATCTCTTTTGGCTGCACACCAGTCAAAAGAGATACAACTGAGTATAACGAGGAAGCGATGCAGAGTAATAAAGGGAATCCCAGTAAATAACATAATCATGCAGACAAAGAGGTAGGTGCTGCAGGTCTTTAACCCTTTAAGACCTACCATAGAACCAAGTCCGCCAGAGCTTATATTATATTTTTACATGCTGTGGAGCCATTTTTGGGAGCATTTCAAGTTGCTATACATCAATACAACCATTATAGCCCAGATTTTAATAATATGTATTCATTAAGTACATAGTAATTACATAAATTGCAAAAAAGTGCAATAAACTACAAAAAAATTGAAAATCGTTTTTGCTTTTTTAACATATATTTGTAGTTAGAGAAATTTAAGAGTCTTATCCCTCAAAACTGTAATTACAAAAAAGTTGCACAAAATAGTTTCCCACCACAGGAAATTTATTTTGAGTGTCTTCATAGTTTTATTTTTGAAATACACCAATTTTTATACACTGCAGGAAAAACGAAAATAAATATTATACTGCAAATTTGCAAAAAAGCAGCATATGCATCAAAATAAACTATTTCCAGCAGTGCAATATGAGTCCTAAGCATCCCAGAAACGACACAGAAAGTCATAAAGTCAAAGATAACTTTTAAAAAGAGCAGTATAGGCCCTGAGGCCCTGATCGCAAAAAAGACTACATTTCCGCGAAAATGACGTCACTTCCGGTTTCGGGCAGGTAATGGCGGAAATCCAAAAGTTCGCGCTGACGTCTATTCCAACGTAGGAAGTGTTTTGAACAGCTGATCAGATCGGTAAAGCGTGTTTCTGGAATATTATGTTTTTGTTCCTGCAAGGGCTTTTTATGCAGTTTTTGCAAAGCTTTATGTGGAAGGAAACCGTGACCTAGGACAAGCTGATGGCATCAGATGTAAGTACAACTCCTCCGGTTTCATATGCAAAAAAAATTATTGTGCTAGCTCACGTGGTTGCAGAGCAATAATTTTTTTTGCATATGAAACCGGAGGAGTTGTACTTACATCTGATGCCATCAGCTTGTCCTCGGTCACAGTTTCCTTCCACATATAGCTTTCCAAAAACTGCATAAAACCACTTGCAGCAACAAAAACATAATATTCCAGAAACACGCTTTGCCAATCGATCAGCTGTTTGTTACCTGCCCGAAACCGGAAGTGACGTCATTTTGCGGAAATGTAGTTTTTTTTTACCATCGGGGCCTTATGAGCCTATACTGGTGTTTTTAAAAGTTATGTTTGACTTTATGACTTTCTGTGTCATTTCTGGGATGCTGAGGACTCATATTGCACTGCTGGAAATAGTTTATTTTGATGCATATGCTGTTATTTTTGCAAATTTGCATTTTAATATTTATTTTCGTTTTTCCTGCAATATATAAAAATTGGCGTATTTCAAAAAGAAAACTATGAAGACACTCAAAATAAATTTCCTGTGGTGGGGAACTATTTTGTGCAACTTTTTTGTATTTACAGTTTTGAGGGATAAGCCTCTTAAATTTCTCTAACTAGAAATATATGTTAAAAAACAAAAACAATTTTCAATTTTTTTGTAGTTTATTGCACTTTTTTGCAATTTATGTAAGTACTATGCACTTAATGCAGACATATTATTACAATTTGGGCTATAATGGTTGTATTGATGTATAGCAACTTGAAATGCTCCCAAAAATGGCTCCACAGCATGTAAAAATATACTATAAGCTCTGGCGGACTTGGTTCTATGGTAGGTCTTAAAGGGTTAAGGCTTTACTGTTCAAAGACTTATTCTTGCTGGTCACACAGTCCACCGTAATCTGAGTATAGGTCAGCACTATTGTACAGAACCTGTGAACAGGATCACAGTGAAGGTGAGCCCATAGACATTGTTAATGACCACACTGTCACAGGACAGCTTAAACAATGAGGGTCACAAAAAGGGTTTGTGATCATGGTCCTGCATCAACTTAGCCATATGGTCAGTCCGAGCAGAACCCCGACCAAAACGAAGGCCACTCCCCAGGCCAGAACCGTCAGCTCGATCATCATTTTGTTGGTCATTATGAAAGCATATCGCAGAGGGTTACAGATGGCCACATATCTGTCAAAAGCCATAATCATAAGCACAGTGTGGGAAGTGGTGACATACATATGTGTGGTAAAAGCCTGAATAAGACACTCATGATAACTGGTGAGGCGCTCAGATGGAGGCAGCAGAATATCTGAAAGCAAACGGGGGCTCATGATAGATGATGATGAAGATTTTGGTCGATGAAAACCAGGAGTACGATTCCGATATTGGATGTCATAATAAGTATGTAGGAGAAAAGGAAAAGGAAAAAGAAAAAGATTGGATATTTGGAAACCTCTGAGACCTTTAATCCCTCCAGCTGCAGAGTAAAGCTGTTGAATGTGTAGTTTTCCATCAGAAAGTATCCAAATAAAAATGGCATATTTGTCACATATATGGCTTTTTTCCAGAATAAATGAGACACGTCAGGAACCAAAAATTCAGGTAAGAGTGGCAGCTTTTAAGAACTAAAGGAAATAATTTGAACCAAGATTTATTTTTAGTTCAGACACTTGGTAGTCTTTGGGCTATACATTGCCTTTTTACTTAAACTGAGATACTTTTCAGCCCTCCCACAACTCTGGTCTCATTAAGTGGTTCAGAAAATGGATCTTGGAAAGAGTTCCCTGATTAATTAAATATTACAGTTTTTGCCCACTGCTTGAACACATTTTGCAAAACTCCGCTCTCTGTGCCAAAACTGTACACACAAGTACACATGACACAACACTGGGAAATATACCATTCACATCTGTGCCAAATTGAAACTCTACTCCCAAAACCTAAACTCTGCTGTCAAAACCTAACATTCCTTTGTCAAAATGTAACTCTGTTGACAAAATGACACATACTTGCATCATATGCAAACACTGACAGATCAGGGGGAACACACTAGTCTTCTTTATATAAAACACTGCAGTCCTTGATTTCCATTGTTTATTCAGAAGGCACATTTACAGGAGACACATTTTCAAACAACCAAAAACGCAAATAGACCTACTCAATACTGTACATTGCAGTACCATGAATTCAGATAAAGCAAAAAACAACAACAACAACAAAATAATACTGCAATAGAAAAAACACTATACTGTAAACACAAAAAACCATGACAATTGTGCATAAGTGGGCTCATGGATCCCGCCGTCTGTTGGGGTCTGGCCACAGGACCTCATCAACATCGCAAGCAATGTCCTCTCCCGCTAGGCACCGGGGAAAATATCCTCTTGCATGTCGAAACCATCCATGGATTGCTGTCACCTGAATGTCGCCGCAGGCCTGTTCCATTGCCTGCAGAAGAGGCATGCGGGCATGTGGTTGGCGGTCATATACTCGCCATCTCCAAGCCGAAAAAAATTCCTCTATAGGGTTCAAAAATGGTGAGTAAGGGGGCAAGTATACCACTTCAAATTGATTGTGGTTGGAGAACCAGGCCTGGACCAGAGCAGCCCGATGGAAACTGACATTATCCCATATCACCACAAACCTGGGCTGATCTGGTCTGTTCTGTACAACTATATCATGGAGAGCATCTAGAAATGTGAGTATGTGTTGGCTATTGTATGGACCTAGTATTGCATGATGGTGCAGAAGCCCTCGAAGGCATATGGCGGCACATAATGTGATGTTTCCCCCGCGCTGCCCTGGGACGTGCACAATTGCCCTTTGGCCAATTACATTACGACCCCGTCGTCTTGTTTTGCTCAGGTCGAATCCAGCTTCATCAATGAAAATGTATTCATGAGGCTGTGCAGCTCCATCCATGGCCAAGATTCTCTGAAAAAAAGGGGAACATATCCCTGTACTACAGTGCTACACATACAGCACCCTCACCCCATCACACAGGTACCTGTGTAGCTCTCAGAATAGATCCATGTGGTACTGATATGGTACATATTCAGCTGCTACTGGACTTCACCAATACTCTATTGTAAATGTAAGGGACAGTTACACGTACCCGTACATATTCAGCTCGAAGTCCTTTGACCCTGTCACTGTTCCTCTCGAATGGGACTCTGTAGAGCTGCTTCATGGTGATGCTGTGTTTACCCAAGATGCGTCTGATGGTGGTGATGCTCACATGGTCTATGTTGCTGAACACTCGCCTGTCTGCAAGTATTTTCCGTCGTAGCTGGTGGAGACGGATGGCATTGTCTGCCCTCACTAGGTCCACAACGGCAAGTTCCTGCTGTTGTGTGAACAGGCGTTGCCGTCCTCCCCCAGAAGGTCTTCGAGTCATTCTGGAGAAATACAACCACATATTGTCATCGGTTTGCTTATTTTTCTTACAGTACTTTACTGTATGTACTGTGTCATCCACTGTACAACACTGTACTTCAATATAAGGAATCAGCCACTTTGGCTGCAAAAGGAGCATTAGCACCCCGTACACTTGATATGGTAATGTGATATACTGTAGAACAGTGCTATAAAACCATCTGAGTAGAGCAGAAGGTATGGAGGTGAAGACATACCTGTTTTCTAGTCGGAATGTTCGTATTACAGATGCCACTGTGAAGCGGCTCGGATGTGGGTGGACTCTCTGCCCAGCTTCCCTCATAGTCAGGCCATGGTTGATGACATGGTCCACCAAAGTTGCTCTTATTTCATCAGAAATATGGGTCCGTGCATGGCCTCTTCGGCCTCCTCCTCCTCTTCCTCCTCCTCCTCTACCTCTTCCTCTTCCTCTTGCTCTCCCTCCATCCATGCTTGCAAAGTTCTTGAAATGGCTACGCTGAGGGCTTTTTGTAGTTGGCTAATTGGTGTTCGGTTTTGCAAGTAAGTGCCTTCAGGTGTGTATTGAGTGGTTGCAATTACCCGATGTGTTTTGTATTTTGGATACATGTGTTTTCCGAATGGCACCCTGACATTTCATTTTGTGAGCGAAGTGTCTTATGTATGAAATGGAGTGTAGCATGCAGGACCATGTGTGTTGCATAAAGGAGTAGGTGTGTTGCATAATTGGAACTGGGGTGCAAAGCAGCGCTTTTGTTTAAGGTAGGGGTACATGTGTTTGAGGTATGGTAACAAAAGCTTCAACTTGTGTTACTTTAGTCTAAGCATGGGTTCATGGTGTTCAAGCAACGGGCAAAAACTGTAAGTATTACCTGATATTTCTGTTGTTCTTTCGTGCTTCGTCTTATTCCTACCAACCAACCTTGTGGCAGAGGATTGCAACCTCTGTCTTACTTTTACAGAGGTGCATTTTTCTGGGAAGGAAGTTACAGTTTTTGCCCGTTGCTTGAACACATTTGGCAAAACGTCGCTCATTGTGCCAAAACTCTAAACACAAGTAAACACGACACAACACTGGGAAATATACCATACACATCTGTGCCAAAATGAAACTCCACTCCCAAAACCTAAACTCTGCTGTCAAAACCTAACATTCCTCTGTCAAAATGTAACTCTGTTGACAAAATGACACATACTTGCATCATATGCAAACACTGACAGATCAGGGGGAACACACTAGTCTTCTTTACATAAAACACTGCAGTCCTTGATTTCCATTGTGTATTCAGAAGGCACATTTACAGGAGACACATTTCCAAACAACCAAAAACGCAAATAGACCTACTCAATAGTGTACATTGCAGTACCATGAATTCAGATAAAGCAAAAAAAAAACAAACCACAACACAATACAGTTTTTTACAGTCGCTAACAAGCGTTTGTCCAAACAGTTGTCACATTTGCAAAACTCTAAACACAATTAGCACAGGATCGGTCTGTTGTGGCCATACCATTCACACATTTCATGTCGTGTTCACCCAATATGCAGTCAGTGAACACATTTCCACAATGCTTACATTTTCTTAACAGACAAGTTATACCTCCCAACAAAACTATGGACTGTTCTTGTAGTATCTACGAATGTTAACACACAACATCCCACAATAGCAAAAACAATATTCCAAACCGTAGATACAGTATAAAAACCTCTGCCCCTGCAATGATATCAGTACAAAAACAATATCAATATCAAAAATATATCTCAGCTGTAAACAAACAAACAATTGAATAATTGACACACAGCTGATTTATGTTGGGTAAATTGGGCCAACCACACCTTCTTCCATTCTGGCTTAGACTCAGTGGGGTTCATAAGGCAAGACCTTGAGGAGTGATGTTTTTGGAAACAAAAAAAAGACAAACACTGTAATGTCTGGTCGAGGAGGAGTAAGAGCAAGGGGCCCAGAGAGAAGAGCAGGCCCAAGGAGAGGGCAAGGTATAGGTGTAAGAATGCGTGGTGGTGGCATTCCAAGGGCTGCAAGAACAGTAGTCAGTGATGAAATCCGTGCCACTATCATTGACCATGTAATCAACCATGGTCTTTCACTAAGCGAGGCTGGTGAAAGAGTGCAGCCCAATTTGAGGCGGTCAACGGTTGCCTCCATTATACGCACCTTTCAACAAACCAACAGGTAAGTATTGCATTTTACATGGATTGTTCCTATTCTCACTTGACATGTCAATATGGTCATACAGTAATGCATATGTTGAATTGTCTGTCTTTCTAAAGAATGCAACGTCTTCCACCCTCTGGGGGAAGAGGAAAGCTCCTCAGTAATGATCAGGAGCTTGCCATTGTGGAAATGGTTACTGCAAATAATGCAATAAAACTGCGTGAAATACAAACCAGAATTGTGGCGGACCATGAGATATTCGACAATATCGATAGAATCAGCCTCACAACCATTTCGCGGACATTGTCCAAACATAGAGTGCGGATGAAGCAGCTCTACACTGTTCCCTTTGAGAGGAACAGTGAGAGGGTCAAGGAGCTACGACGACAATATGTCCAGGTACAGTGTATATTCAATCCAATGTCCAGTTCTATAAGCTTTGCACTTTGCAAGTAGGTAACCTACACAATACTAGGTTACAGTACAGTATGGTATACAGTACTAACATGACTTACATAAACTTTGTTTCAGAGAGTTATGGAATTGGAGGCCAACCAGGCCCCTCATGAATTCATATACATCGATGAGGCAGGATTCAATCTGGCCAAAAGGCGTCGACGTGGACGGAATGTAATTGGAAAAAGGGCCACAGTTGATGTGCCAGGACAGAGAGGGGCAAACATTACCATGTGTGCAGCAATTGCAAATGCAGGATTACTCCTTCACAAATGTCAGGTTTGACCCTATAATACAGAGCGCTTGCTTGCCTTTCTCAATGATCTCCACCAGCGCCTGGTTCCAGAGCAGGGTCAGGAGGGTGAAAACATGAGGACCTTTGTAATTACCTGGGACAATGTGGCTTTCCATCACTCGCAAGCAATAACAACATGGTTTGAAGTCCACCCAAGACTGGTGAGTCTCTTCCTTCCACCCTATTCACCTTTCCTCAACCCCATAGAGGAGTTCTTTTCTGCATGGCGGTGGAAGGTTTATGACCATCAGCCACATGACCAGATGTCCCTCCTTGAAGCCATGGATGCTGGCTCCAGGGACATCACAGTTGACGATTGCCAAGGGTGGATCCGACATACCAGGCGGTTTTATCCCAGGTGCATCGACTTGGCTGACATCAGATGTGATGTTGATGAAAACATGTGGCCTAACCCTGAAGATCGCAGAGATTAGATGCAACTTTTTTGCCTTTTTTTTAGCCCCCCTCCCCCCCTTTTTATCTTGGCTTTTTGCTGTTGTTTTTTTGTTCAGAATGCTCTTGTGTGTTTCATGGATATTTTGTTCACTGTAAGCAATACTGTAAAACTTTCTCTGTCCTATCATACCGTGTTTCTACTGTACCTCCTGTGGTAAACAGTAAAGAAACAAAAACTTGTTTGCTTTTTACTGGAATGCGGAAAATGTGAACATTACTGTACATGTGGACATACAGTTACCAACCAAGACATTTCTGGTGTCAATATGGTGGATTGCATGTTTCGCATGCAAATACCTGTGACACTGAAACATAAAAGTCTATGCAGTTTTTGTAATGTCAATAATAGCCAGTATTTTGAAACCTGGTGTACTTTGATTGACTGCATGTACCTTGTGAAGTGAAAACAAGTGTTATTCTTTGACAGACTAATTTCATTTTGAGTCAGATTTATAGTGTTTTTGTACAGTTAGTGTGTGCAGAGAAAGATGTGTTCTAATTTTGAAATGAGGAGTTAGTATATATTTAACAAAGTGTATTTTTGGGAAGGATATTATCCATTTGGCCAATTGTGTTTTGTAGGTGTGGGTCTGTGTTAAGAGTTTAGAAAAAGTATCTGAAGTATGGGTAGGCGCTTGTTAGCGACTGTAAAAAACTGTAATACTGCAATAGAAAAAACACTATACTGTAAACACAAAAAACCATGACAAGTGTGCATAAGTGGGCTCATGGATCCCGCCGTCTGTTGGGGTCTGGCCACAGGACCTCATCAACATCGCAAGCTATGTCCTCTCCCGCTAGGCACCGGGGAAAATACCCTCTTGCATGCCGAAACCATCCATGGATCGCTGTCACCTCAATGTCGCCGCAGGCCTGTTCCATTGCCTGCAGAAGAGGCATGCGGGCATGTGGTTGGCGGTCATATACTCGCCATCTCCAAGCCGAAAAAAATTCCTCAATAGGGTTTAAAAATGGTGAGTAAGGGGGCAAGTATACCACTTCAAATTGATTGTGGTCGGTGAACCAGGCCTGGACCAGAGCAGCCCGATGGAAACTGACATTATCCCATATCACCACAAACCTGGGCTGATCTGGTCTGTTCTGTACAACTATGTTATGGAGAGCATCTAGAAATGTGAGTATGTGTTGGCTATTGTATGGACCTAGCATTGCATGATGGTGCAGAAGCCCTCGAAGGCATATGGCGGCACATAATGTGATGTTTCCCCCGCGCTGCCCTGGGACGTGCACAATTGCCCTTTGGCCAATCACATTACGACCCCGTCGTCTTGTTTTGCTCAGGTCGAATCCAGCTTCATCAATGAAAATGTATTCATGAGGCTGTGCAGCTCCATCCATGGCCATGATCCTCTGAAAAAAAGGGGAACATGTCACTGTACTACAGTGCTACACATACAGCACCCTCACCCCATCACACAGGTACCTGTGTAGCTCTCAGAATAGATCCATGTGGTACTGATATGGTACATATTCAGCTGCTACTGGACTTCACCAATACTCTATTGTAAATGTAAGGGACAGTTACACGTACCCGTACATATTCAGCTCGAAGTCCTTTGACCCTGTCACTGTTCCTCTCGAATGGGACTCTGTAGAGCTGCTTCATGGTGATGCTGTGTTTACCCAAGATGCGTCTGATGGTGGTGATGCTCACATGGTCTATGTTGCTGAACACTCGCCTGTCTGCAAGTATTTTCCGTCGTAGCTGGTGGAGACGGATGGCATTGTCTGCCCTCACTAGGTCCACAACGGCAAGTTCCTGCTGTTGTGTGAACAGGCGTTGCCGTCCTCCCCCAGAAGGTCTTCGGGTCATTCTGGAGGAATACAACCACATATTGTCATCGGTTTGCTTATTTTTCTTACAGTACTTTACTGTACGTACTGTGTCATCCACTGTACAACACTGTACTTCAATATGAGGAATCAGCCACTTTGGCTGCAAAAGGAGCATTAGCACCCCGTACACTTGATATGGTAATGTGATATACTGTAGAACAGTGCTATGGAACCATCTGAGTAGAGCAGAAGGTATGGAGGTGAAGACAGACCTGTTTTCTAGTCGGAATGTTCGTATTATAGATGCCACTGTGAAGCGGCTTAGATGTGGGTGGACTCTCTGCCCAGCTTCCCTCATAGTCAGGCCATGGTTGATGACATGGTCCACCAAAGTTGCTCTTATTTCATCAGAAATATGGGTCCGTGCATGGCCTCTTCGGCCTCCTCCTCCTCTTCCTCCTCCTCCTCTACCTCTTCCTCTACCTCTTCCTCTTCCTCTTCGTCTTGCTCTCCCTCCATCCATGCTTGCGAAGTTCTTGAAATGGCTACGCTGAGGGCTTTTTGTAGTTGGCTAATTGGTGTTCGGTTTTGCAAGTAAGTGCCTTCAGGTGTGTATTTGAGTGGTTGCAATTACCCCATGTGTTTTGTATTTTGGATACATGTGTTTTCCGAATGGC